>NW_009646744.1:2473094-2522831 GCF_000708025.1 Charadrius vociferus | reverse complement strand
GGGGGGAGCGGGCTGCCGGAGCCCCCGCCGAGCGTTGGTGGTTGTGGTTTCTCTTCGGAGCCGTCCCAGCGCTTGTCGCTGCCCGTGCCGCACAGCTGGCGTGGCTGGGGAGGGCTCGGGGTGCCACCGGCGCCGGGGACACCGCTGGCTGCGTGGGAGCTCGGTTTCGGGTGGCCGTGGGGCAAAGCGCAAATCCCCGCTTCTCTCTGGCGGCGCCTTCAACGAGCTCTGGTCTTGTACGAACCTAATGTGCGCTTTGACATCGTCTCTGATATTCAGGGCTTCATTTCCCGCGGGTTTTTTTTTTTGTATGTTTGTTTTTTTAATGTTTCGCATACATGTGCTGCTTTCGCTTCTCGAAATATAAAATTAACTTCCGAATGCAAGGATGACTTTTGGTAATAGAACATAATATCCGGGCATGGACGTTCAGGATAGAGCATCCCACTTAATGCAATTCTTGCACAATTATGAGTTGTTTACCTTAAACATTATTCTGAGGAGTAATAATAATAATAATGAAAAAAAAAAAAAGTAAAGAAAATTCTGGTTAATAACCTGGGCAAAACAATTATCCTGCTAAGACTCTTTATTGAATCATGTATGCAAAACACAGAAGATTTTCATAACAGATGTATTTAATCTTGATGCAATGCTTGGTTTTAACCCCACAGTGTCTTGCAATTCAGCCCGAGCTGGACGAGTTCTGGTGTGCTTGAATAGGGGACACTGAGCCAGAAGCCTCTGGGATCACAAACAAGACTTTGCTATTGTGGAAGCCCCTCAAAGTCTTGTTCTTGTCCAATAGGAACCATAATAATGAAGGCCTGGAAGATCATTTATATAATAGTTCAATGACTTGGTTAGTTTTCATAACTGTTTGCAACAGGCTTTTGGAAGCTCTCCCAGTGTTTATTGAAATAAATGTCAGGGCGAGACTATTGTGTTGTTTGTGTCATAGATGTAAACTCTGGCAAAAGAATAACCTAGTGGCATGCATCGCTCCAGAGTTTTACCCTTCTAGGGAGAGGGCAGCATCTGGCAGCGCTCCCTGCTCTTTGGTTGCTCTTCGGAGTAACGCTGCGCGTACTTGGCTCCTGCTGTCACTAGTGGTACTGGTCAAGTGTCCTGGAGCTTGAGTCTGTGGAGCTGTGTCAGAGTGGCCAGGTGGAAGCAGAGGTATTGGGAAAAGGCTCCCGTAAAAGCAAGTGTGTCAGACTTTACTGCCTTGTGTCCCGTGATGTGGTCAGGTGTAAATAGTGCACTAGCTCTCAGAGCTGGCAAAGCGCTAGGGGGTCACCTAGGCAATTTCCCTGCTCCACAAAGGAAGATTCTCCTTGCCGAATATTTATTAGGGCTTTATCGTGCTTGCTTTTGAATTCTTCAGAGAAGGAGTTTCTACAAATGACCTTTCTGCCCCCAAACTATTTCGTATTCTAATTTTCTTCTTTAATTTTCTTTCCTCACATTGAGCCTAAATTTCTTTTTATTCACTTTCTTATAATTGCTCCCAGTTATCCATCCTATCCCCTCCTGAACGCTTCCCTCCCTCTGTGAAGCCAATACCTGTCAGATATCCCCTGACTGCTTCCTTTGGTCAAAGATATACATATGCGATTCCTCTAATCTTCCCTCTACCACCAGTTCCCTCAGGCTCTTCATTATCTTGCTAGCCCTGCTCTGAACTGCTTCCCATTTATCGATACTATTTGACGATGATTTCTGAACAGCTCGTGCTGCCTTCCTGGCATTATTCTCTCCCCTGCCCACATACACGCCACCCACAGAGGTCGTGTTTTGGGTACAGACCCGGCTGATCCCCCTCTCTTAGCTACGGAAGCTTTCACCACCAGAGAATCTCCTGTCCCACCGTGTAATCGCATACTCTGTGAACGGGAGCATGGCGTGTCAAATGCTCCTTGCAGTTAAATATTTACCCAGAATAAAACATCAGTGGCAAACACAACGGATGAGGGGAGAGGACGGTTTTTCCTCAACACTGAAAAATCCTTTTCTGAAGACTCCTCTAGTGTCTGAGATCTTTGCTTGCCTGGTTCTTTTGCAGGCAGGAGCAGAGAGCAGGAGCAGTCGCTGAGACGCAGCTATAAGTCATGTAACTCGCTTTTAAAATCACTGTTTCTTCTCCATCGATATTGTCTGCTGAGGGCAGGAGACCAGAGTCTGTGCTTTCAGTGTGTCTGTCTCCTGTGTGCCGGGATTCTTGCTAGCGTGGTATTTCTTGCGACAATAACGGAATGTGATGCATTTGTGATGGGGTGTGGTGTATGTGCCTGTGGTGTTGTTTTAAGGGCTTTTAAGCTTATCTGGAAAATAAGCAGTTAGAATCTGCAAGTGAAGTTGGTTTTGGGTAAGAACATTTTGAGACTTGTCTTTGCCTTAGTCTCTTGGATAGAACATTCAGGTTTCATTCTGTAATGGACAAGGAAGATTGGAGAAATATATGTTTAGGAGTCTTTTTATAGTAAACAAATTATGTTAATATGTAGAACAGAAAGCAACTTTTAAAACCACTAAGTGCTAGTAGTGAAATATAGTGACCACCGAGTGTTTCATTTCTGAAAATAGACCACCAGAGAATTATATTTCAAAATGTTTTGCTGGCTGAATGTCTCTCTAAAAAGTTAATCTTTACAAGAACAAAAGAAAAGGCTTGAACAATAAGTCTACATGAAATAACTGTGTAAGTAAATACCAAACCAGTTAAGGGAGCAAAACTTGAGTGAACCTCATGCACACAGCGTGTGTGAACAATAGGCCAGACGGTGACTGAACCGGGTGGCCAGACCCTCCTTTGGGATAAATCACCGGCATAACGCGAGGATTTGGCCCAGAGTTTATGGTTACAATGTCTTGCTCCTGGTTGAAGTGCAGGATGTTCTGTTGGTTGTTTACCTTTGCCTTGACTCAACGCTGAGAAGAATAAGGGAAGGATATAGGCAGAAGGCAGGAGCTCCTGGGACAACAGGCGCTTCGCTCAAAGAACACGCGATTCTGCTGCCTCTGTGGCAGTTACAGTAGCTCATCTTCTTGCTACTCAATTTGTTCTTTTCTCTTAGTGCTTGGAAAGGCTGATTTCAGAAATGACCTCTCTATAATGGATAAAATCTTAAGGTTCATGTCAATGCTCAGATGTTATATCAACAGAGGAGCTCTGAAGGTGGTGGGAGTGGGTAAGGGACAGCAAGGTGGTGGGTGGAAGTGGAAACAGGATGACAGTTGTTGTTGTTGGAAAAAAGACTAAGAAAGTAAATATGAGCCCAAGTGTACCATGGAGATCCTTCTGTGGAAAAGCACTTTGTCCCTGGAGCTCCATCCTTCTCGCTCAAGCCAAGCCAGTTCCTGCAGAACTCTGTGGGTTTGGAAGTGAAAAGCAATCAAGGTGGACTCTTCCCTGTTCCCACTGTAGATCTCTGTCAGCAGAGGGGTATTGCATCATCTCTGTGGACCTTCTGGGCAAGGCTGGCCACTAACTGTTGTTGAGGGTTTAAAAATCCAGAAAATTGTATCATTACAACATCCATGAATCTGCAGTTGCATTGTGCTTGGTTAAGTGCTCGCTTTGATCTTCCCAGAGAACCTAACCATAGCTAGCTGTTTATTAAGCAAGGAAAGGCCTTCTCAGGTTTTCTGACCCATCCCCTGAACCACTACAGGAAAAACTACCTTTGTCGTTCTAGTGAAAAATTTTTTAACCTGTTCTTAAAGACTTCCCATGATGGGATCCCTACAGCTTCTGCACTCAGCCTATTCCAGTGCTTCTCTCTTCCTAAAGGGTTTTCTTGAAGTCTAACCTAAGTCTTTCTTGCAAAAGTTTGCCCGTCCACCTCATTGTATCATCTGTGGATGTGCCCAATAAACTATTTTCTTGTTTGGATGCCTTTTACGACTGTGATCATGTTGTTCCCTTGCTGGTGAGCAGGGGCTCAGTGTTGAGCTGAGCTCAGAAACCTCAGTTTTCTCAGTCTTCTCCTATGGGTCATATTTTCAGGTTGCCTGATCATTCCTCTCTTTGACTTTTGCTCTCTCTCCAACTGCTCCATGTATTTCTTGACGTTGAAGCCCCAAAGTGGCTTGTTGGTACAGCTGGGACTGTACTGGTACTGAACATATCTGATGCACTTCATGGTGTATCCTGCAGGAAATAACTGCATAATAATTTTTTTTGGAAACAACCTGCAATTATTGACTCCTATTCACTATAAACCCTTTCACAAGGTGCATCTGCAGGTGTGCATTAGTGCTTACTCCTTTCATTTATGGTACTCGTCCATACTGAACTTCATCCGTTTTTATTTCCATTGTAAAGATCACACTGAACGTCAGGGTTGTTCTCGGGTATGTTTGCAATGGCTTCCACATTCACACCATCTGCAAATCTAAACGTGCCCTTTCTGTTTTATCATCCCCGATTTCAGGGAAAACATTGAACGGAATTGGATCTGAGACAGTTTCCGTCAGAATTTTGATGAATCAACTTGATAATGAGTTGCTGGTGTTCGCCCCCGGGCATGGCTGGATACCCAGGTACCCGGCAATGGGTAGCCGCTTTGGCACCCGTGCTGAACAATCACTCAAACCTTATGAAATCTGTAGGGCTAAAAGTGGCCAACTACCCCCATCTGCTCTATCCAAATCTGAGGCTCTTTTGTGCCTGAAAAATTATGTTTGTTGCCAGTTCAGAACGGGAGTTACTGAAACCCCCCGAGGGCAAAAACATTACCTTCTTTGGGAACTGGAAACAACCTGAGAGCCACAGTCTCACGAGATTTCCAGCTCGTACAAACTAGCTTCTGTGTGGGTAGGAAGCATTGCGGTAAAGGGATCTGAAGATGAGAAGGGGCAGAAAACTTTTGAACGTAAAGTGTGAACCAGAGCGCAGTGAAGTCATTGGAAACTCTCTGACTGGTAGCTCATGGCCATGTGGAGAGCTGTTAAAAAAGAAGAGCAGAGAAAGAAAAAAATATGCTGTTGAAGCAAAAAGATTGTTAAGATAGGAGAGGAAAACAGATTTCTGTAGAAACTTTGGGGGCTGTAGGAAGATATCCTTCCAAAGGCTACTTGGAAATGTTTAGAGAAAGCCCTTTCCAGTTAAGTAATAATGATAACACGGGACCTGAAAGAGAGAGAGAGGAGGTGGAACAGAATAAAAACAAAACAGAAATACAGCAAATCCAGAAAAAATAAACCAAACAAACTGCTATCTTTCTGAAACTCCAGTTGTTATGTGCCAGACTCCCCACGTTTTAGAGTTTCTGTTTTGAAATTTTACTTTCTCCTCGCTGGGTAGTGAGCATATCGTCAGTGCTGCAGGGAGGACTGTCCCACTGTCTGCAGTGCCGGAGCCGTGGGGCTCCACCAGCAGCAGGAGACGATGGAGCCGTGGGCTCTGTGTGTCTTTGGGACCCAATGCCATGCAGCTTCTTCCCCATTCTCTTTCCTTGTGCCTTTTGCTCCCATTCAAATAAAAGTGCTGTGATGTTGCTGGTTTGGTGCAGCATTTCCCTCAAACAGATAAATTCTCTGCCTCCTGTCTTGTCCTGCTAATTGCTATTAAAAATGGTGCTGTTGGTACCTTTTGTGCGTCTGGCTGCGTACGTGTGCTTATATAAATGTCTGAAGGCAGAATTTGTCTATGCTCTAACGTTTTATCAGCAGCAGGGTAGCAATTGGAGGAGAATTAGTCCCTAGCTGCTCTTTGGTTTCTAGAGCCTGTAGACTGACTGCTCGTTACAATAATGAGAAATGCAAGTAAGCAGCATCGCATCAGCACTTGCAGTCCCACTTTCTATTGCTGTCATCAAAGGGTTTAGGAAAGTTTGCATTCCGAGTAGGTTTTTTACAATGCACATATGCATTTGCACAATCCTGTCTGGGAAATCCTGCACTGTAGATAGCAGCTCGTGGGTAAGGTATGGTTTGGGTTTGGGCACTCGGTTCCAAGACGTGGTACTTGGGGACATGGTTTAGAAGTGGTTTTGTCAGGGTAAGTTAATGGTTGGACTTGATGATCTTAAAGGTCCCTTCCAACCTCAGCGATTCTATGATTCTATGATTCAGTGGGCATGGCCAGGCGAGAACCAGGATTGGAAAGAGAAAGTCAAGGTAAGTCCAGATGCCCCAAGAAAGAAGTGTGGCTGGGAGCTGGATCATCGCCAGAAAGCTAAAAAAGTGATGTTGTACCACCCTGGTGTATGAAGCTGGTGTGGATTTTAACTGGAAAACTGGAATCATCCCGACTCTCAAAAAGCACTTAGAGCAAACACACTTGGAGGACTGTAGATGCCCACACTTTGCAGACGGTTGTCATTCATTTCTGCCTTTTTTTTTTTTTTTTTTGGTTTGGGGAAGCGGAAGCTTTGTACTGGCTAAAAATAGAGGTACTTACAACCACTTACACACTTTTCATTGTACTGCAGGAACAGAATTATTGCTTTTAGCCTGGATTTCCAGCTACCCAACAGTTAGTGTTGAAATCTGGAGGTAAAATTCCATGGTGATTTCCTAGCATTGGATTTCATGCGATGCTTTTAATTTTACCGGCCGCACAATAGGCTGGATAAAAATGATAGTGGTAAAATTAGTGAGAAATGTGTTGCTGCAGAGAATCCTGAAATGGCATCAAGAGGAGCCCCAGGAACACATCAAGGGGTTATGAACAGCCTCTATTGTGGCCAAGAATAAAATATTTACACAACACAGACCCTGAAAGTGAAAATCACAGAAACATTTGCTAGGAATGAGAAATTCATCAGCTGAAAAGTGACATTTGCAACCTAAGAGTAACCTTTTGCTTTTAAGAGCAAGGATTTTTTTTTTTTTATTAGTCCTTTTTGCTGTATATTTCTCCTTTTTGCTTTATATTGTCCCTCCAGCCTGGAATAAAATAAAGCGAGGGATTGTCACAAAATTTTTGCAGCTTTTATGGCTCTTGTGAAGTTTGAAGACAGCCGTAAACGGGAGATACTGAGCTGGTCTCATCTGAGTGCCAACTTTCACTTCAAGTGAAGACTCAAGATTTCTGTTTTGCATAAGATGAAGCACAACTATATGTTATATTAAAGGATCTGACCTTATTACTTGTGTACCTAGCTGTGTGTTAGACTTTGTCCTACGCTTGGAGGCTATTTTAGGTGTCCAAGAAATACTGAGGTTTTGGAGTACTGCTTCAAAGCTCCAGGAAGGCTTTGGGAAACAGGTTATAAACTCTCTGTACCAAAATAATCTCGTCGTACCGGAGTCCTGGATGACATTTTAGCATTGTCGTTGGACTTTGCTTATCATTAGATGATGATGATGATGATGACGATGACTATTATTATTATTTACCCACTGGTAGGTTGCTGATTTTACAGTGCTTTAGATCACACGCCTTTTTTTGGTGTCCTCCAGGAATATCTTTTTTTTTTTTCCCTTTCCAAAACCCACTCCCATACAGCCCTTCCTGTACCTGGGCACAATAAGTTCATTGGAGAATGAAGTGATAAATTTGGAAGCCTTCAGCCTGTTAATTGATATCTGATTCACATTTTGGTTATACAGACAAGGTTTATTATCAAAGTTGTGCTTTTTAATCCTTTGTTACAAAGACTGAGAAACTATCAGCTATAGTTGTAACTGAACTCTGCTGACCATGAGGGAAGGAGAAGGCTCTTGAAACCATCAAATTTCTTTAAGAAAGCAAAGTTAGTCAGAGTCATCATCTGGATTTTATTGGATTTATTTATTTCACTTCATTAATTTTTAAAGTTTGGTTGCAACGAAATATATATCCTCTTTGGAATTGCAAAAGTATCGGGATGAATATTTAACACATGATTCCCAGAGAGATGGGGTTTTGAAACACACAATGTTGTAGCTATTACAAATTAATGAATGTTCTCTTAAATATTTCTGTTTTATATCTTTGCTTCCTTAAAGCCTTGCCAGTATAAGGGAAAAGAAAACTTCATAAAAATAAGCAAATTGCTTTTCAGTTTGCTAGAAGTGATTGATTTCTGCAGACATCTGAATGGCTTTTCCAGCAGTGCTGGGAAACCGGTGTATGGATCTCATGGGCTTCTGAATCAGGCTCTCTGCTCTGACGTTGAACCTTGTGTGAGCTGTCATAGTCCTGCTGATTTTTTTTGCTTTACTGGTTCCCACGAGCTGATGATGCAGTCTTTTTTTTCCCCCCAAACGGGTGCTTTGTCTTTTATAAACCGAGGTACTAAGCGTGTTAGAGGAACATCTTCACTGCAGGCTTAACCTGAGCTCTGGGGTTTGGTAGAAACCCCATCTGCCCAAGAGCACGGTCCCCAGAGCCATGAGGACCAGGCAGTCATAGAATCACAGAATCATAGAATGGTTTAGGGTGGAAAGGACCTTGAAGATCATCGAGTTCCAACTCCCAAAGACAAGTGTGGGGGCTACGGGGGACAACCTCCAGCCAAACTATGGGTAATACCATCTAACCCAACTGTGGCTGTTGGTTTCAGGGTGCATGAGCTGAGTCCTCTATCAAAGCATCTTGCAGCAGCAATGGCTGTGGCTGGTTGCTGGCAGTGAGCCTGGGGCTAGATCCAGCAGCAGCGTGGTAAAAAAAGACAGGGAGAGGTGAAAAAAGAAAGAGGAGAACTGGATGTGTTTGGTTTGTAATCTGGTGGGTGTCTGTTTTTCTCCAGTTCAGAAAATATTTGGCTCTTCTCACCTAGAATTGGTTGGAGAAGGATCCCAACATCACAGAATATTCACGTGATAGCAGCGAGAAGGGGAGAGCAGACAACGGAGAGTGGGGCTGCTCGGGGAGCTCCATCCATGACCGAAGGTCCCATACCGGACCCTGGCCATTACACCAACTAGAAACCCATATTTTGCAAATTTTGGCTTGCTGCTTTAGCTCTGCTTCAGATCTTCCATGTTGCAATTGCCTCACTCGGTAGTTCAGATATTATTTTTCTGCTAAAAAAAATAAATAATCTTGTGCTAAAGGCCAAAGTAGTATGGGAATCAAAGATAGTTATTTCACTTTTATAAGTTTGGTTGTGCTTCAGTGCAGCTCAAAGCCAGGTCTGTACAACACGGCACCACTGGATGGGTTGTGATCAGCTGTAACGCATGGAAAGCATATAAAAATTTATTACTAAAGAAGAAAGAGAGAGAGAAAGAGTTCGGTACACTCAAACTACGAATTTTAAAAGTTTCCATTGTTTACTTATCTAATTAAGAATCTATCTCCATATAGGCACATGAACAGCAGGTACAAATATATCTAGATGTCTATCTTTGTTCCACTGTACGTTTGCCTGCAGGTCTCTATAGATAGAAACATAAAACGGCGTGTATATCCTGCTGGCTTTTGAAACTTACAGAAAATTACCAACAGTTTCTTTTCTCTAGTTTGCTCAAATGCTTGTGGTTAGATATTCTGAAAGTATAGAATTACAAAAAAAAAAAAAAAAAGAGAAAAAGACAAAAAAAGATTTAGACACTTTGAAAATTAGTCGCTTTGTTAAAAATGCCTCTTTTCTTTTGTATAAGCCAACACATTGTTTTGATTCTCAGCCTCTGCGGATCCTATTTGATAACATAAAACTGGGTAATATTGCTGGGAAATATTAATTCAGAGCCAGAGTCGCGTACAGTGTGCAGCACCCAATGGCTGGAGTTTAAGAGCGATATGGTGGGTTTACAGAGCAGGGCTGGATCGCCCGTTTGCTACCAGGAAAGTCTGGATCCAGTAAATACAGCTTTTGCTCAGAGCACACAGAGCCCTACTGCATCTTATTAACTGTCTCAAAATCCAAACTAAAAGGAGAAGCTGAAAAGAAAAAAAAAATTAAATAAGATTGAGGACTGTTCCTTGTAATTATTTTATTCAAATAAAAATCAAAACATTTAGCAGCACTTCCGCACAACGAGTTAACTGAAAAGGGAAAATTCCATAATGAAATTGTACTGAGTGAACAGAATGAACAGAAATCATGTTTGTTAATTGAATTAATCTGACTTACTTATCTCTTGGCTAAATTGGATTATCTTCCCGATTGTCCATTAATATTCAAAATGTACAAAGAGTATGAGCACACCTGGCCTTGTTATTTGCTAAAACAAGGCTGAATCAATGGGGACAGCGCTTTGAATGTAATAGTTCACATCAGGACTTGAAGACTCAAAGGAACAAAGATCTGCAATGTGTTATTTTAAGCAGTTTCATTTTGAAAGTTATTAAAAAATTGGCCACAGATTAGTATTTGGTTAAAACAAACCCTTCACTCTCGTAAATTTGTGATGCTGTAGAGCTGTGCATGAACAACCAGTGTTCCCATTTAAATTTTTTTTTCACTGTTCTGTCATGTAATACTGAATTAATTCAGTATTATTTCTAGTTATGGATCTCCTGGGATTTTTATTCTTGATACTGTTAGGTTTTATCTTATACATTTTTTAATTATATAAGTCCATTTCTAATGATGCTGATATGAATTACTACAGAAAAGTTAACGGCTTAATCACGATATCCTCAAATACATGACTGGGTAATGATTTCAGTGACAGGAGGATTCCTCCAGCTTTCTCTTGGGATTTATAGCCCTGATTCAGAGTAGCTGTTAAGCACAGGTATTAAGCAAACCACTTCCTTAAGTCCCCGTGATTTCAGGGGAATTTCAGCACCAGACCATTGGGAATATATTGTTTATAGTGCATTTGTCAGCTGCACCAGAACAACCAGTTGAAATAGAGCTGGCAAAATCCATCCAGTCTTGCGGGAAAAAAAAAACCCACTTCACTAAATTTACAAAAATGAATATAGAAAATCATGAATTTATCTGAAAGGGTTCTAGCTCAGAAATGAAGACACAATACCCAGTATTTTAAGGGGATAATTATTTGCTGAGTTTCTGTTCTTCCAGCCGTGTGCTCCGAGGGGTTGAGCTGTGCATCAGGTGTCTGAGGAACTCGCAGATTGTTTTCTGCTTCAGACTTACTAGTTATTACCAGTAGCTTGAGGAAGGCTTGTGCAAGCTGAGTGAGTTTATGACTAGCCCAGATCTGAAATCCCAATTGTTAGTTAGCTGCAACTGGCTAGCCCTGCTGTAGGGAATTGTTCTTTTCCTCAATTGAATGGTTTTAATTTTCAATTTACTTCCATGTGTATTACAGGATGCAAGCTGAGAACTTGCTTTCTGTGAGCATTCACTGTAGCAGAAGATGGTCGCACACATCACTTGGAAAGACAAAACTGAAAAAAAACCAAAATAAAAATCCATAAGAATAAGCAGAATGCAATAGTAGCAGATCTTCATGGTGTTGTCTTTGGTGTCTCTGTAGCTGTGGCCCATTCCTGCTCTTGTAAGGAGGTGAAATGTTTAGCTCTGAGGTGCCACGGGTTTTTGAGACGAGCTCACGGCCACCGTCTCATCAGCTGCAAGTTTGATGTCAGTGATGTGCAGGTAGCCCTAAAATCAATGGGTTTGAAGGTCTGACCCTGTGTGGTGCTGAGCACTGTCCCCCATCAGCTGGGGACCCCTGTCCCTGCACAGGACACAGCCCAGGAGAGAAGTTCAAGTAATCTCCTGGTAGTGTCTTGACGTGTTGGTTTCATGGTAATGGATGAAGGCATTGATGTTCTCCAAGGAGAGCGTTCCTCCTGAAGGACCGTGTCTCCTTCATCGGGTGTGTATGCAGAACTGCCTCCAGTTTCAGTGGAAGCTCTTGGTGGGGCTCAGTTTGGGCTATGAGAGAACTGATGGCATGAATTTGGGATCTGCAGTTTTGAGGAGAGTTTTGCCTCAATGAATGAGCAGAAGCAGCTCTAAGTTACTCACTTATTAAATGGTAAGATGGAGCTATGACCGGGCCGCATCCCCTGATGTGACTTGGGTTTAGCAGAGCACTGGGAGACCTCCTCTTAGTAGAGTTTTTGAAAAAGATAGTTTGCGTTAGACTGCAAGGAAAATTGAGGCTGTTTTGTGTATACAAAGGCACTGTAATGCGACATGAGGGGTGGTCGAAAGGAGAAGGCACCGCAAGCGTGCGAGAGCAGAAGGGGACGCTGGACTTGGAGATCTGCTCGTGGCAAGGAAGGGACCGAGCAGGGCGCTCTGAGCTCTTCACTTCATACCTGGAGACCTGGGCTGGAGGGTGAGCTGCTGGTCCGCGCAAGGCTGAGCTCCTTGGAAGGTGTTTGGTCAACTGGTTGGACTTTGTCCAAAATTATGAGTAAAGAGAAGTTTGTAGGGGCTGATCTTTGCGACAGGAGGAAGCCGCGTGCTGTGGGAGATGGGCTTTCAGCTGCGCTTTCGGTTGATCGCTTTGGCAGAGCACTTTGGGAAGTCGCTTACAAACAGGACAATTCTCACCAGCGCCTCTCAGAACCGGGCTGGGTGCCGAGGTCCGGTCCTGTCCCCTCGGCTCGCCGTGGGGTCTGCCTGCAGCATTCCCACCCAAATTGACTGGGTTTCTTTTTTGCTGCAAACTGGTCCACGCTGCTCAGGTGGAGTCCCTCCTGGCCCTCCTTAATGCAGGTTCCTCCACTGGGCTTTACAGCTTGGAGGAGATGGCAAGAGGGCACATCGGTATCGTCCCCTGGCGGTGTCACCCTCAGGGAAGAGCATGGCACACCGCCGGGGCAAACCCAGGGTGGCTTAAAGCCATTTTCTCCAGCATCTAGTTTCTTTTGCAATTGTTTGGGTAATTCTGTGAGTGAAAATCGTAACGAAGGGAAGTTTTAATTTGAACAGTCAAAGAGACACGTACACACACACACACACACACAAAGAAGAATGATCTGGAAAAAAAAATCCCCCAAACTCCTTTCGCCTGCCACGCAGCGAGAAATGGAAATAAAGGTGGCCACTGCCTGTACTCGACAACGCTGCGACATGTGATATTTTCGGAGGTATCTCGGGAGCATCTACCACATTTTACAGCATGTGAGGCATATCATCTGGAGCCGTTTTGATCTCCTGTAACCTGTTCACAAATGCATATATTTCATAACAGGCCCTGCGCCCCGATAAGGATCTCTGAGTTTCTTCTGCGCGGTATCTGCAAACAATTCAAAGCTGTTCCACACAAACAAATGTGAGAACCCCCTGACCACAGACTGCCTTTAGAGCAGACCAAGATTTGATGTTACTCATATCTTCCAGTACCTGTCAGAGTTCAAACAGGAAACCTGGTTTTTCCTCTCATGTCAACAACTTTTTTTTTTTCTTCTTTTTTTTTTCTGAACAGGCGTTCGGCAGCAGGCTCGTGCTCGAGCGGTGGAAGTCCTGTATTTCTTCAGGACAAACAAGTACTTGCTCTGGTACGTCATTGCTGACATTAACAAGAGCTGAATATGTGGTTTTCGGTGATCCTGTGGGTGCTTCTATAGAAACGGACATGTTGGCTTTGAACAATCACACAAAAAAGGAATTCATTCATACAGGATATAGGTAACGCGCAGCCGAGGGCTCGCCGCAAATAGTGCTTTGCTTGGGAAAGGTCAGAAAAAAAAAAGGGTACTCTTTCTCCTGGTGCCGCTGTATTTTGTGCTTACATGGTAACGCTTTTTATCGCTTCAGCCTGTTTGTCATTTATATGATATCCTGCTTGCCCGGCGATGTCATGTGAAAAGATTAAACAGAATAAATAATTGTATTTGCCGATGAGGAAGTTTTATCTGACCATCTCAACTATTAATTAATTAACATGTCCCCAAAAAGGATGAAAAAAGCTTCATGCCCCTGTCAGAGATTTGACTGTAGCCACTCACGTGTGTTTTGGCACTGCTGGGAATAAGAATTAGGAATTACAGCTGACATACGTCCCCCTTAAGCGGTACTAATTACTTATCTTTCATAATGCTGATCAATAAATCTAGTCAAACCTGAAACTCTCAGCACTTTCCAGTCCAGGGTTGGGAATGCATTAGGAACGTTTAACTTCACCTCCCCGTGAACGTGGGAAGTGGAAGTTTATAACGGAGAATAATTCTTGACACTGACTAATGTTTGTGACAGAAAACACTGACTATCAAGGAACAGGCTAGTCCTGAGGATCATTTTCCCCTGTTTGATTTATGCCTGACAGATGCGAAAACCATCTCAAATACAGCTGCGTTAAGAAAAGAACACACAGGCATTTCCATGACTTTCATCTTGCTTTGTATTTATGTCATTATAAAACATGCTTTTGTGGCATGCATAATCAAGGGGCAGAACATCTGGTAAAGCCTTGTTACAGCAAAACGTCCATAAAGTTAAATATGATTGTTGTCATCTTCTTTTTTTTCTTTTCTTTTCTTTTCTTTTTAACAACAACAAACAGCTGGATAATATTATGACTAGTAATAATACTTACGATGAGTGATACATGCTGAAATGATGGTTACAGATTCACAAGATGAAGAGGCAGAGAGAGGTCATGGAGTTCCTCAGCCGTGAGCTGGGGCAGAGGAGTGTGCGACGGTGGGTATCTCAGAGATGGTAAAATGGCCTTTTGAGTCACCCTTGAAATCACGCAGGCCCTTCCGGTAACGTGCTTTGTTTGCTCTTTATTTCTACATTTTCAGTAGGCTTTCTGCCCAAATGATTAAGTTATTTTGATTCCATTACATTGTTTCCAGTAGCCGTTTCAGGAGCCAAGTGCTTTATTTAAAACATGATTTATAAAGGCTTCCAGAAAATGGCACTGTCGTGCTGTTTGGGTGAGTTGGTGCTGGTGTTCAGCGTGCTCCCGTTGCTCAGCCGCAGACCTGAAAAACCTTCACCTCTCCCTCCCCCAACCCCTCTCTGCCTTAAATGCTTGTAGACCAGTGGCAAGATGAAAGGAATTATTTGCATTTAGTAAAAGAAATCTTTCCTTTCTAATTTTCTTTCCAGCTCTTAATATTCCATGATACTTCAGTGAAAAAAAAAAGTATTCCAGGTATGGGCTACTGATAAGGCCGATTCAGAAAAGAAACACGTACTTAGGGTACATGGCGAAAGTCAAGTACGTGCTGCACCATGCTGCTGAATCAGTACTCGTGGCTCAAATCAGCAGCTCGTATCAGAACTTCACTAAGGGCAAATTGTGCCTGACAAATTTGGTGGCCTTCTACAATGGGGTTACAGCTTTAGTGGAAAAGGGGAGAGCAACTGATGTCTTCTACCCGGAGTTGTGCAAAGCGTTTGACACCATTCTGCACGACATCCTGGTCTCTAAATTGGGGAGACATGGGTTTGACTGATGGACCACTCGGTGGATAAGGAACTGGCTGGATGGTCACCCTCAAAGAGTTGTGGTCAACAGCTCCACGTCCAAGTGGTGAGCAGCGACAAATGGTGTTCCTCAGGGGTTGGTGCTGGGACTGGTGCTGTTCAACATCTTTGTTGGCGATGTGGTTGACCCATGTCGTGCACATGGGTCAGGGCAATCCCAAGCACAGCTTCAGGCTGGGTGGAGAATGGATGGAGAGCAGCCCTGAGGAGAAGGACTTGGGGGTGTTGGTGGGTGAGAAGCTCCCCGTGAGCCGGCGATGTGCGCTGGCAGCCCAGCGAGCCCCCCGCACCCCGGGCTGCATCCCCAGCAGCGTGGCCAGCAGGGCGAGGGGGGGATTGTGCCCCTCTGCTGCGCTCTGCTCTGGGGAGACCCCCCTGCAGTGCTGCCTCCAGCTCGGGGGGTCCCACCAGCAGAAGGACACGGAGCTGTTGGAGCGGGGCCAGAGGAGGCCCCGGAGATGCTGGGAGGGCTGGAGCCCCTCTGCTGGGAGGACAGGCTGGGAGAGTTGGGGGGGTTCAGCCTGGAGAAGAGAAGGCGAAAAAGGGGAGACCTCAGAGCCCCTTCCAGTGCCTAAAGGGGCTCTAGGTCTTTCCTGTGCTGAGGGCTCCAGAGCTGGATGAGGATTTACAGATCATTTCAAGTTCCTAATTATTTGCCTGTGTCCGCTTGGTTGACACCCCACGTTATCCATAGGATCTTCACCCACAGACTGCGATTCTCCGGGAGCTGAGCCTGACCCGGAGGATGCTGATGCATGAACATGGGTTCTGCAGATGTGTCTGGCCGGGCTTCCCTCGCTGCAGGGTGACGTTAGCAGGGTGGCAAGAGACAGGCTGACCCTGGGAGCCGGCCGGCGTCATCTGGGTACTGATTAAATGGATTAGTTCTTGGTACTCACATTCCCAATGGCAACTAAATGCTCCATGTGCACCACCACGTTCAGAGGTATCTTCATGAAAGCGCTGCTGATCCCCGCTTAGTCAGGGGTGTGATGAGCTGCAATTAGGTAAATATAAGTAATTACAGTCAACTACTGTTTTAGGGCAAACTGAGCTTTACCCGGTAATTGTAGGTATTCCTGTATGCATACAGTGGTATGTATTTTTATGGTTATGAAAGCTTAGTAGCAATTGAATGATAGATTATTGCTACTAGCTTGTACATCGGGGAGAAAACAGATAATTTCGTTGCTTTTCCATGGGTTCTGTTACAAAGAGGGGAACTGATCACTCCGTAATATTTAGAAAAGAAAAGGGTTCACTTTGCTGGAGAGTAGCACGTGCATTAGGAGCGTATGCTCATGGAACCCAGCATCCATAGCAGTTGTGTAGAACGTACGCATTCGGATTTATGGAGGCTTTTAAAGTGATGGGACAAATCTACGGAGAATGTGACATCATGCCCCAAAGAGCGGTGCAGCTTGCTTATCCCCTGCGATGTGCAGTAAATGTGCCCCGAGCTTTGAACGTCACCAAATTCAGCTCCTACCAGCATGGCCGAGCTCCGGGGATTCAGTTATTACAAAAACGAACTGTTTGCAACTATGCTTCATGCTTTTAATGGGGTCGCATCAAGTTTAAATCGTCAGCCTGCCTGGGTGGTGGCCTCACGGGTGGG
The DNA here is from genome assembly GCF_000708025.1 of Charadrius vociferus. NCBI lineage: Eukaryota > Metazoa > Chordata > Aves > Charadriiformes > Charadriidae > Charadrius > Charadrius vociferus. Next base: position 2,505,965 of record NW_009646744.1, on the reverse strand, counting down.
TCCCGGGAGGTCGGGCACTGGTGGTCATCTCAGCTACGCTTCCCGTTAGCGCAGCCAGAGCCACGGCGGGGCCCGCCGTATCCCCTTGTCAGAGAAGGAGCTAACCCGGTGCCACAAACTTATTTATATTGGCTGTTTGGTGGAAATTCTTTTGGACTCTGGGCTGGATTTTATCTGTTTGAAATGGAAAACTCTACCGATATCCTTCTGTTTAGCTACTTGCAGTGTTTTGCAGTACAGAAGGCGAGGAGACCAGCTGCTCGAATGAAATCAAATGTTTTCCAGATTCTGCTCAAGAGTGATTTCTCAGACTCCACAGGGTAACAGAAGGGGATTTTCTGGGGACCCCTGAGCCCCCCAGGGACCTCAGAGAGGGACCCGGGCTGGTGCACGCGTGGTGGCAGTTGGGTTCCTCGGGAGGGAGTGCTGTTAAGCTCCTCTGTGGCTTCCACCTACGGTGGTGCTGGTGCCATCTGCTCTTACGTGCTGGGGTTTTACATTTTGCCAAGGTGGCAGACCCTGCGGTTTGAGGCAGAACGGGGTACGTGCGCTCACAGCAGCGTGGGGAAGGACTCGCCTCCGCCACGCACCGGTACCTCTCCGCTTTACCCAGGCTCAGCAGGACAGAGAGACACCGGTGGGAACGCACCGCCTGTCCCGTGCTGGGCCAGCTGCATCGGGATGTACTTTTGGGAGGCCGCAGAGGTGCTCCGTGTCTCCAAGGCCATGACCTCGCTCTAAGATGTCAGGATGGCATGTGGTGGGGGAGAAGATGGTCCTGCCTTCCTTTTCTGCTCCTACACATTCACTCCTGTGGCTCCGGCCACCCCTGGACAGGCTGTCTGCAGCATCCAGGGGTTTCACCGGAGAAAAACGAGCGTCCCTTGCTGCTGTGCCGAATCCTATTTTGGCTGATTTCAATCCCAGCAGTCACATGCCGCAAGATCATGACTCGGGCCAGTGGCGGTCTGCTGAGAAAGAAAGGGTTCCTCAATAGCCAAGATAGATAGGAAGATAAGGCACTGCCGTGCTATTTAAAGCAGAGTATTTATGCCTGAATAAAGTTCCTCCAATTTTGGAGCAGGGTGTTTGCCTGGAAAGCCGGTATTTACATTCCACCCCGGGGACTGAAGCTCCCTTGCACACTTTCATGTGTCTCCTTTCTTCAAAGTCATATGCCTTACCTACAGCTTCATTACCGCCTGCAATTACAACGTACAGCTCCCGTCAATCGTTTTGTAGCTTTTTTTTTTTGTTTGTTTGATAAATAGGGGTGGCATGCACAGAGGCACATACAAGCGAAGTCTGTGCCTCATTACCCGGCTCCAATAAAATGTTGTGCGCTCGGGGACAGCCCTGTGAGTTGGGAAAATGGTGTGTTTTACAGATGGGGAGTAGAGACAAAGAGCGGGTGAGCGCCTTGCCCGGCATCCCACGGGATGTTGGCAGCAGGGAGCTGTATTTCTGTCTAGTGCCCTAACCACCGAACCATCCTGTCTCCTGCTTTTGGGAGAGAGAGTCTGAAAACGCCATTGATTAGAAAGCGCTGGCGAAGAAAGGTGGGACTGACTAGACTGTACTGGGAGACATGCAAAAATAAACAGAAGACAATAAACAGTGTGATGTAAATTAGCTTTGTAAAACTCCTTTCTGCTTCAATAATCTAAACTGCTATTTAGAACACACGGGCAAGGAGATGTCTCTTTTTAAAAAAAACCCAACAACCAAGATATGATTTTAACCAGATAAAATCCCTTTAATTAGTCTGAAATTTTTGCTTATGTTTTATAACAGCATATTTCCATGTGCCTGCCAGAAAGTCGGGGAAACATGGAAATCATTGACAGTTTGCAGCGTTCACTGCTGGGATACAGCAGATTATTTCAATGAAACCTCGATAAATTCTCTGCTTGTAGAAAACATTTGTTTGGTGGTCCCTTTCCTTTGCTTTGTCATCTTCCACCGCACATCTGTTTTGGGATGGAATAAAAGAACCCAGGCTTGAGAATCAGGTTGTTTATATGCTGCAATATTTAGATCATTTTTGTTTTTCATAAGTCTGGAAAAATAATTGTTATCTTGGTGGTGTGGGTTACAATAACAAAGCCCTCCTGTTATTGCAGGCGAGCTTGGGCCGCTATGGAAAGCAGTTTTCTCCAAAACAGAGATACATTTGCACTCAGTTGAACTGACGTGGGGACAAGGCTCCTGCTAAGGCTGCTCAGCACTGAGGTGGTCCCGGAGGGAACTTTGGAGTCTACTGCCATGCGAGTGATGGGGATTATCAGTTGGAATAAAATCACAAAACCTCTTTGTTCGTGCACATCCCTGGGGGATGCACACGCGGGGGTGATGGGGAGGCGCCGGGCTCCCTCCTGCCCTGCCCAAGGTGTGGGGCACAGGAGCAGCTCGGCCGTGGGGCCATGTTCGGGGTGAGCATGTGCTGGGGAAAGGAACGATCTTGTGTATTTTCCATTTAACTAACCACAGGCGGTTTGTTTTTGAGCAGTTCGGTTATTGCGCTGCGGTAGGAATAGGCTGCATCGCCGCGTTACCTCCCATGGCCGCTTCCCCATCTGACACCCCAACGTGCCGCCGGGCTGCGGGGCCCCCTGGCTGGGGAACCATCTCGTGCCTGGCTTGGTGTGGGACCCGGTTGAGGAGCTGCAGATGCTGAGAGCTCCTGCGTGCTCTTCCTGAAACCCTGCCTTTAATCTGGGCAGGCTGAAGGTATTCTCCCCAAATCCCTGGTTGCCCCCATGAGGTGTCTGCTTGGCCCCAAGCTTGGCTGATACCCCTGGGGACACCGGCTCCTTTCCACCCCCGGCTTCTCCAAGAAGAACCACAACGCATTGACCCCCAAGCACTAATTACCCATCTTTAAGTTAGTACGCTATTTTCCCATCTGTTTTTTAAAGCTGCTGCGAGGTTTGGCGGTGACGGTTGGCAAGCTGAGGTGTCACCGCTAGCAATCAGACAATGCGTTGAGGTCTACCAGCTGCAGAAGCAGCCGAGAAGCTCAGAACGGGGGTTGATTTGGAAATCCCGGTCTGGGACGCGCACCTCTCGCCCGGCTCCCAGCCCCACGGCCCCGCCGCGTCCTCGGGCTGGCACCCCACGGGGAACACTAAAGAAATACTCCAGCAGAGAAACACCCGTCTGCCCCCGCCGAGGCCCCGTGATGGGAACACAAAGCAATTTTCTTCTCTTTCTGAATTTCTTTGCCGCCTTCGCTTCCCAGCTGAGAGCGGGTGGTTGCGTACACGAGCAGACTTTTGCCCTCCGTTTTTCACAAAAATACGCGTACGGCTGGGAAAAAGCCAGAGCATCACTTTGAGAAGGGATATTTTTAGTGTACCTTCTAACATGGCATTATTTCCACAGCCGTGCTGTCCACTGCCGAGCCCGGCGGTTCCACCAGAGGAAGCGTTGGCAGCCGAGGGCACCCTCCCCCGGAGCACCCCCCATCCCTGCGGGGGGACCCCTCCATGTCAGATGTCCCCGCGCTGGCTGCTCCCTCGGGAGAGCTCTGGGCCTCCCGGTTAATGCCAGGGAGGGAACCCCGGTGCTAACCAGGGCATCGGCAGCTTCTGCTCGCAGGGGCTATATGGTCTTGGAAGAGGGGAAACCTTGACTTTCCAGTCATTTACTGGCCTGGGTAAAAGAGCTGTGCAAATAAATGCAACATACAATAAAAGTGAAAACTGTCAGAATTGGGTATTTCACACTCACTGTAAAAACGAAACCCGATTTTTTTTTTTTGTTAAAAAATTCACTGGTGGGTTGGTTTTTTTTTCCATTTAGAAATGAGTTATTTTCGAATAAAGAGATGAGGCTTTGTTTAGAAATGAGTAAAATTTGTCCTATCTTTAAGCAGAGGGGACTTGCAATGGGAATATCTCGGTTTGCGCAGTGACATACGTGTGCATGTTCCTACATGAGAACTTGGCTTGACAAAACAGAAAACCGAAGCTGGGCAACGGCGTTTGCAGCATCACCCAAAAAGGGACGGTGAAGATGCTCCGCAGATACACTTGCCGGCTGTTAGCTGAGTCGGGGAAGAAATCCTTTTCTTCCTACACACTTTTAAATTGTGTTTTTATAAATATTTTTTCTTTGAGCAGTTGGGCAGCAGAAATACTCCGTCGCAGCAGGAGCGCTGGCCACGCTTCCTCAGCATCCCGTGCTGCTGTTAATGAACGAGCGCGGTTGACATCAGTGGTCTGAAAGCTCTGATTTTCCCCTGATTTGCACTGATGTTCTGCTTGACAACACCTCACCTCCCGTTGCTCTTCTATACGAGACCGTAGAGCCCCGGCATGAAGTGCCCGCACAGTCTGATCACTGGGGCTGCTGCTTTGGGAGAGAGGAGAAGGGTTCTGCTGCCTTAAGGAGGAGCTAAACGAAGCCCAAAGTCATTAATTACTTGGTAATAGTCGTCTTATTCTTTCAGAATTACCCACAAGTTCTTTTTTTATCTTTCCATCTTGGAAAGAATATGATCTTTCCCATACTTTTGCAAATCTCGTCGCTGTTTCTCCAAGCTCTCTGTCCTTTGCAGCCGTTCCCCTCTTTCCATCACCGCTGCGGCTTTATTTAACAGAAGAAAAAAGAAGTGGATTTGCTGTCTGCTCTGCGGTAATTACGGTGATCACTTCAGCTTTGCTCAGTGTTGCACTGCAGCGAGCTGAGAGCTAGCACGAATCTAATAAACAGCAGGTCACAACACGCATATGGATTTTTTTAAGAATCTGGGTATTGTAGGCTTTTTGTCAAGTTGGGCTCCTTCTCATGTTTTAGCTGGTGTTTTGGATGAGAGCGCTACAGTAACAAGATAACCAGCCAAATGTAAATGAGCCCTTAAGTTTATTTGATCAGAGATGACAAAGATTATTAAACACCAGGAAAAAGTTTCTCTTCTGCTACTCATTTATTGAAAAACTTGCAGTTTCTCAAATGCATCATTCAGGTGATTCACACAAAATGAAAGGCAATTCCAGTATCTTATAACGTGTCACACCTGTAGATGAAACAGGTGAGTGAACCTGCTCCTTCTCACACAACCCTGACCTCAGGAAAGGGGATAAGGAGCCGTTCACCGGCATAAAACATCCCTTGACACGAGTGTTTGCACAGGAGGCAAACCAGGGCAACCAGTTACAAGCCAATTCCTGCTTATTGGTGCTGATAGATTTTATGGATTATTTGCAACCACCCATTTTTACTGAATTTGGCACTATTTAATGGACTGCCAGAACATTGCCGAAACGTTACTCTGAAACATAAACGCGTGTTGCAAAAGCAGCATGAGGGCATGGGCATCCAGGCAGGTCAACACTAGTGGTACTCAGACGTGGGCCCTGTGCTGGGGACAAGGGGCAGAGCAGTTTAAGTTGCCCCACAGAAGGTTAATCCACTCCATTCGGAATGAGGGGTGAATCCCACAGCCCGGGTGATGCTCGAGCTCAGCCTGTGGGTACCAGTGGTGCAGGGGAGCAGGCACAGGGAAATGGAGATAAATGGAATTTATTGACTTCTGCTGGGGGCCGTACAGAAACAGCTCATTTCACACTACACCACACAGGTGAATTCACTCACTTTTCTATTTATCCCTAAACCACCGCCTCCTGGTACTCTTGACCATAACACTGCCTAAATTAATTCTCATTCTTTACAAACAAGAAGCGCTAACCATTTATTTCCCAAAAACTGTTGTCATTTCACGGTGGCCTTGTACTGGAGATGGGGTTGTCCCCCGGGTACTTTAATTTCTGTGGGCACTGTCACCATCTAGTGGCATCTCACTATTGGTTTGCAGGGGCAGCTGCGGCATTATCCCCCCTCCCCCCAACCGTGGGGTTTGCCCCCTGGGTCACTTATTTCTCCCACTTACCTATTTAACTCTGCCAATTTGCAAGTTAAAAGCCTGCAGGTGTGATGGCAGCTTTATCTGGCAAATTTTCCCCTCTGCTCCTGCTAGGGAACACTTCTGCCTGCTTGAATGAGGAGGATTTCCATGGTGAGGTGTCTTTGGAGTTAGGGAGGGAAACGCTGGTGGGAGAGTTCTGCGCTCGCGAACGGTCAGGCTGTATTGCGAAGTGGGAATGCAGAGAGCTGTGAGCAGCTAAAATAATCTCTGGCAATAACACAGCGGGGACGGGTGTGTGTTAATCATACAGCTGTGATTATGTTATTTAGTGGTTTGTTTCAGTTCATGAAGGAAATATAGAGTGAAGACATCCCCCCCCCCCTACTGCTCAGGTCTCCGTGCCATCCCCTCCGGCGTGAAACATTCACTTCTTATGATCAAAGCCCGACTCTCACTTTCCTGTCTAATGCTCAAAAATTGGCGATGAGCAATGTTGTGTGTTTATCCTGGATTTCTTCCCCTCTCGCCGTATCCTTGACAGCCATTAGTGGGTTTCTGCGGTGCCCCGCGGGTGGGTGATGTGTTCACGGCTGCTCCTGTGCAGGAGCTGGAGGGCGACACCGCTTTCTGTGTGACAGCCCCTCGATTTTACAGGGGTTGTTTCCACACAGGAAAACAAGCAATGGAGCCATAAATCAAAGCCGTAATTTCCCCTTGCCAAGGCTGAGAAGGGTCACTACGCAGGACGAGGGTTGTGGCACTCCGCCTGGTATTGTGGGTTTCTCCAAAATGATTTTTCCGCCCTATAGATCCCACTCGCTTTACATAATAATGCGACTTTTGGGTGTTTCTTCCCTATGCTGAGCTTTGGCTTGAGTTTTCTTTGGTTGTGAGAGGCCCACGGCGTGTCCATCAACAGGGCATACGGCCATCAGCTCTGCAAAAGCAAAGCCTGGTCTGGTCGATGCAGCTCGCTCTGCCTTCACACCCCACGCAATGTCCCAGGGAACCGAGCTGCTTGCAAGGCGCTCTCTTGTGCGCTGAAGAGAGGAAGGAGTCATTAAAGTACAGAGGAAAAAAGGTGAAATGGGATCCTCCGGCGTGGTCCGTGTTAGCTGGCAGCCTCAGCGCCTGCCGAGATGCTCGTGGGACCCCCTGCAGCCACCCTTGGGTGCACGGCTCGGTGTAGGGGATGCCTTCAGAAAAATGGAAAAGCACCTGAGGGCTTAACTCTGTAACTTCTCCTACTGCCAGTGTCTGTCCGTGCAGCTGAAGGACCGAAAAGTCTCAGAAAGCAAAAGGTGATGCGATCAGGTCATCTCCTCGGGGAGAGCCTCATCCCTGAGTGAAATGCCACCAAGGGACGCGCGTGCCGCCCTGGTCCGGCGTACAACAGCCTTGCCAGCCCCAAATAACGCCACGTCTCGTCCACAGCACTGAAAACTTCGTGTGGTTTTCCAGTTTTCTATTTTTAAATTTTAAAAGGTACCTTCCTCTATCCATCTGCCTCTCCAGTTAGCGAGTGCCCTGTGAGCAGGGGAGAGACAGCAAACAAGGAGCTGTTCTAAGAAAAATGAAGGTAACCACATCTGAAAAAACAAGAGCATAACCCTCACAAAGAACAGAAAACGAAAATGACTGCTTTTAGACCAATTAAGCTAACTGCTGGGGTTTTTTTTCTCTCTCTCTCTCTTTTTTTTTTTTTTTTTTAAAATTTATTATTACTCCTGGCTGGAGCTTGGAGCTAATGAAGCATAGGGAAATGGCAAAGAGTCAGCTCCCTTGAGATGCCTATTAGCTCCTATGACGATTTCATACGAACTACTGAAAGAATTCAAATTTTGACCAGAACTCATACAATTAAGTTATAAGAGCTGAGCTGTTACGAACTTTATGCTATATTGTATATATGACTTATGGGACAGAGACCTGGAACCTGTGATTATTTTAATTTTTTTTTTATTATTTTATTTTTTTATTAAATGTGATCATAGTATCATACACTTCTCTATGGAGCACCCATACCTTTATGGCACTGGCATATTTTTAAGGGGGGCGGGGGGGGAATTAATAAAATTATTACCAAGAAAGGTAAATGATTCTGTAATGATCTTTCATATGGGAGTGTTAATGGGGTCTCCCTGGCGCCAGGGTTGGATAAATAGTCAGAAGTTTGTCTTAAGAATGGCCCAAAAGACTAAATGCCCGTTCTTTTCCCCAGGTTATACGCAAAGTTTCTTTTCAGCCCTCGACTAACTTTACATTGTGCTGGTGGAATTACACCGCCACGGAAATCAGTGGTGAAGCTGTTGGCGTCAGCGGGGTCCCCTCCTGTCCCCCTTCCTCCCCCGGGAAAGGCGTTGGGCATCAGCGCGGGGAGGGGACGGGATGGGACCGGACCCGCACGTGGGCAGCGCGTGCGCGTGGACCTCGGACATGGAGGCGGCCCTCTTTTTGTTACATTGCTATGGTATTTGGGAAGAATGTACGTCTTAACAGCACTGATAGCACGTTCATATTTATTCACCTCGAAATCTCAGCTTCAAAGGAAGAACTCGCTGTTCGTTTTCCCTTTATTGACGCACTTTAAAAAAAAAAAGAAAAGACTGTATTCAGGAAACCTACTTTTTGGGGTATTGCCAACTGAAATATTTAGCAAGCTCGGTCCTGATTAAGAGGCAGCACATGGAGGTCAGTTTGTCTACGGGTACGATCCTCAGCGCTGTGGGTATTGGGGCATGGGAGGGGAAATCATGCTCACCAAGCAGTCGAGGAGTATTAATCCTCAACAGCAGCTTTGTTCCTGTAAGGTCCAAATCTACCTACAGGTTACCCTTAAATACCTAAATAGCTCCTCATCAGCTCAACCCAGATGTATGTTCCCCACTGAAAGGCAAGTGCTGACACGGGTTGGTGGGGCTCTCTGGACACGGCAGGAGAGGTTCCCTTCGTCTGTTCACACAGCAGAGGATGCTTAAAGCCAAAATGTAATTAACTTATTGGTATTTGACCAGGATGCTGTGGTAAACTCTTGTGAGAGGTCATGAGGTCTCCACTGACCACAGGAACTTGGTTCTGCATCTCATGGCAGGTATGGTAAACCTTCGGTTATTGTCTCTGTATAACGCATCAGGCTTTGATCTCCCTCTGTAGCAATCCTTTACGCCCAGCATAATAAACCATGTTTAGTGCATGGGGAAAAATCCACTTACCTTTTCTGCTGACTTTGTCCAAAAGGTGAATTGGACACCTACTCGGACACTTGCTTCCCAGTTTCTGATTCTTCTCACTGGTGCGTTTTTAATTCATCTATGGGGAAACAATGACTTAAATTTTTGCCTTCCCTCCCCACGAGAAAAGCAAAGCAAAGGGGGTATAATATTTTACACAGGTGTTCTGTAGAATCTGTTTTTATATCTTTTGTGAAAGGAAGTTTGGGGCTTTGGCTCAGTTTCAGTTGACATCTTATTACCACAGAACCATGGTACATCTCCTGGAGAGCTGGAGCACAAAGGGCTCGGTTAGGACTTGCACAAATGGGTAATGGACCTAAACCCATTAAATGCAAGTTCTGACAGCGCGGGTCAAACTTGTATGTGTCAGTCTTTGGGTTTCTCCTTTCTCATTCTCCTAATTGGGCTCATTTTCTGTTTAAAAATAATTGGCAGAATTTTATGATGTGAAAACAAAAATAAGGCAACCGCTGCTGAGATCTGTGAAGGCAAAACACTTTAATGTGCTTTGGAGTTGATGTAACAAACCTTTCCGTCAAAAGATGTGCTAAGAAATGCATTTTGCCGTGACCTGCTTTTGGCTGGTGGTTGGGAGGACAGGGGGCTGCTTTCTGTGACTGGGTGACAGAAATATGACTTTTCAGTTTAGATCATGTAAAACAATGTGTGTAGTGATGCCCTGTGGATTCGTCAGGACCAAGAAGAAAACCAACACAAACAAACAAACAAAAAGTACCAAAGCGGGGGAAAACCCCGATCCACTCTCCCCATTGGCCTTCTACAATGTGGATACAGCATTGGTGGATAAGGGGAGAGCAACAGATGTCATCTACCTGGACTTGTGCAAAGCGTTTGACACCATTCTGCATGACATCCTGGTCTCTAAATTGGGGAGATATGGATTTGACCAATGGGCCACTTGGTGGATACGGAACTGGCTGGACAGTCACACTCAAAGAGTTGTGGTCAACAGCTCCATGTCCAAGTGGTGAGCAGTGACAAGTGGTCAGGGGTTGGTGCTGGGACCGGTGCTGTTCAACATCTTTGGCAACGTGGATGTTGGGATTGAGTGCACCCTCAGCAAGTTTGCTGATGACACCAAGCTGTGTGGAATGGTTGACATGCTGGAGGGATGGGATGCCATCCAGAGGGACCTGGACAGGTTGGAGAGGTGGGCCTGAGCCAACCTCATGAGGTTCAGGGTGTCCAGGCAGCTCCCATCCCTCTGCCCCACTGGGATCAGTCTGACATCAGGACGGACCATTTGATCTGGGGACCAAGAGCATCTCCGAGGAGTCCAAGGGCTCAGCTTTCCACAAACCAGTGAAAGCATCACATCCCTTTGATACGGGATCTAAACTCTGCCATTCTTTTTTCTATTTACTAGAGCCACTTCTGGAGGCAGAAGCTTCTCTCTCATGTTCCTCAGTCCAGAGGAGGGCCATGAAGATGATCAGAGCCCTGGAGCACCTCTTCTATGAGGACAGGCTGGGAGAGTTGGGGGGGTTCAGCCTGGAGAAGTGAAGGCTCCGAGGAGACCTTGGAACAGCCTTCCAATATCTGAAAGGGGTCTACAAGAAGTCTGGAGAGGGACTTTTTACGAGGGCATGTAGTGATAGGACGAGGAATAATGGCTTCAAACTGGAAGAGGGGAGATTTAAAACAGATATTAGGAAAAAATTGGTGGTGAGCCCCTGGGGCAGGTTGCCCCGAGAAGCTGTGGCTGCCCCATCCCTGGAGGTGTTCAAGGCCAGGTTGGACGGGGCTTGGAGCAACCTGGGATGGTGGGAGGTGTCCCTGATCAGGGCGGGGGGGGGGACTGGATGGTCTTTAAGGTCCCTTCCAACCCAAACCATTCTATTCTATGAACATAAGAAGGACACGATCTCTGAAAACTCAAAAAATAAGGAAAATCAATCAAAACTTCTTCCTTGTCATATTTTAGAGAGTTTTCTTCCCGCAGCACTTGTGAAAGGGGGCGGAAAAGGCTCCATTGTGCCCCAGCGCTTGGAGATAGGGTTTTTATGAGCAGGGATTTGGTCGGTATCAGTTCAGCTGCCGTCCAGCTTTTTGCCAAATGCTTGTTTAAAAATAATCTGAATGGACTTGAAGACTTTTAAAGAAGACTTCCCAGCAATTTACTGGGAAATTAAAAGAGAGGGGAGGGAGGAAATGAAGTGGGCTGCCTGGGCTGCAGCCATCATGGATGGGATCACCTCCTGGGCTACTGCAAGACCAGGCATGGCTTCGTGGTGCTTGGTCCTGTGCTGGGAAAGGGCTCGGGCATGTCTCTGCCGGACATCCAATGTGTCTGAAAACGGGCAGCCGTCTCCTGGCTCTTGTTCTTGTTCCAAGGAAGGAGCAAACTGTGCCGCAGCCACGTGTGGTCCAGCGCATGGTCCAGCGTGCCCTGTGGTGTGGTGCCATGGCCAGGAGATTACGTGCCCACGGCTCGCAGACCCGCTGCCTGCTCGCCTCTCCGTCTCCAGGAGGAGACACAGGCAGGAGCCTAATTCAGGTCCTAACAACTTTCTGCAAAGTATTCCTTATTCCACACTGTCCACTGCGTCAGTTCTGTGAATGATGTATTTCTGAGCAATTTGTGGGTGTCTTTGGATTATAAATCCATGTTGTTTCCCACTGGATGCATGTTTTGCATGATGTGCTTCTGCTCCCTCTTTTGGAGGAGGTATTCCTGGATTTCAGCACCTGATCGTCATTCAGTGCAATGAGCTGAAAATGTGCATTTCACCCTTACCCTGAAATATGGGATGACCGTTTGCTGTCTCGGTGACTATTCCCAGTGGTGGATTTATACGTTTCATGGGGCCTTAATGGAGTGAGTTCCCATAATGAAAATACTCCCCTTACGCATCCCTCCTAGAATGAATCCGAGGGGTAAGGCTGAGGAATTCCTTGAGGGTCCTCTAATAACTCCAGCCAAAATATTTGGATTAAGCCAGCACAAATGGCTGTGAAACTGATGGAAAGAAATTAGGTTAGGGATGGAAACAGCAATTCACAGTTTGGGAGATGAGGGGAAACGGTCACCAGTTATTCCACGGGCTGGTGTAGGCGATGCATGGGACGTGCCTTAGCAATTAGCGGGTTTCTTTTGTCAGAGAGAAATCTGCTGCTTTGCCGGAGTCCTGAGCAATACCCTTTTCACAGTTTAAAGGGGGATTTAAGTGAAATGCAGACCTTGAGCTGATTCAATACAACAGCAAATTTCACTCCAAGTGAGCAGAGGGAACGGCTAGAGAGCCCCTACAGCTAATGGTGTATATCACATGAAGAGAAGCACCCAGAGACTTTGGCCTCTCCTGACGTACAGAGTCCCTCTGACACGCAAGTATTGGAGGCAATTGTAGAATTTAATAGGACTACAAAGTTTCTGCTGGCTTTATAACCATCATGTGAATACGGATTATTCAGTCCTATAGAATTCTGTAGGATGTGTCAGGAGACGATATAAAGAAGACTCTGTATTTTTGCAGTACTTTCTATAAAGCCTTGTAACGTTTTTATAGCTCTGCACTGTTTTCATCGCCAGCGCAAAAGCGTTTCTTACGGCCCGTGTTCTGGCAGTGAGGAGCCGAACGGCTGATGTGTGAGTTTCTGGAGTTGTTTACCCCTCTGTCTGCGTTCTATTGGACTTGTCCATGAATTTGCAGTCGCTCATCAGATCTCGGATGCTGGAGGCGCTGCAATGGCTGCTGTCACACAGAGCGATGAGTTCCTACCCGAGAAAGAGGAGAAAAGCGCGTGCAATATTTTTATCAGGTCTACATCCATCTCCAAACTGCAGTAGCTTTGACGATGGCCTGGCACTGCTCTTGCTCCTCACAGAGATGTCAACTGCCAGATTTGTTTTTAATCATACGAGGAAACAAACTGTTTACTGAATGAAACCAGACGGGTGAGATTGTGCTGAAAGACCTACCGCCACTTTGTAAAGAACTCACGCCAGAAACCTTGGAAAAGGCACAGAAAAACATCCATGGAATTTATTCTTGGCAATTAAAGGTAAATATGCATTATGCAGTTATTCTCTTTTAACTGCACTATACTCAATCCTTGTGTTTCCACACAATCTGTGCGGTGCAGGACTCCTGCACGGTCTCTCTGTTCCTCATCATCCTTCTTTCATCGCGTGTAACTCATCGTGGGGCATTGGCCGGGAAGAGGGCTGGGGGCGGTTCCCTGTTTTTTTCAGAAAGATCCAGAAACGCAAGTAGTTGTGAGAAGAGCAGGTCTTCAGACAGTAGGTAGAGCAAATGCGAGTCAATTCTTGAAATGAACCAGGCCGATACAAAAGCTTGCACAAACGGCTGGTTTCAGTTCGGACAATTCCCGTTGACCTGAGTGGTTTCTCCAACAGGACCCATGTGGATTAGTCAGTATAGACTGCCTGTCATCCACTGTGCAACCAGCATGTGTTGCAACATGTTGTTCCATGAAACAAGCTAGTTAAAACTTCCCGAGAGCTACTGAAATGCTACTAAACTGGAAAAAAAAAAAAAAAAAAGCCTTGTTAAAAATGGACTGGATCAGAAGACATTGTGCAACTTTACTGTACGGCCCAAAGCTCTTCCCTGATACTCATTTTATTGCTACCAATCGGATGAGAATCCCATTGTAACTTGGGTGAGAGACTGGTCTGGTTTTTTAATACCCGAAGTTAATGATTAACTCTTCCTCGAGAGTCTGATTTTTCACCTTAATGGAGTCAGTAGCTGCTATTAGAATACGCTGCGGTGACGGACTGGACTGTTAGCCAAGGTGTGGTGCCACCAGCCCAGGTTGGCAACTAGGCACCGATGACATCTGGGATGGAGGTCGGATGGGTGAACACAGCTGATGCCATTCCCATGACGCACGGGGACCAGCACCATCAACGGGAGAGCCAGAATTTTCCAGGTGAATCTGAAATGAAATTAACTCATTTGTGTTTGCTTTAATATAGGGATGTCTGATATTATCTGTCTACAGCATTAGTCTGTGCTGCTGCCTTTGAAGCGGATAATTGGCATTAGGGTGGTGTGTTAGTTTCCATGTTAGGCATGATTTTGGAATGAGCCTCAGTTATCCAGACAAATGGGCATTTTCATGGTATTACCCACTACCACATGATGTTACATATTCCTCATCAGTGGCTGCGTTCAGGTTTGGGCATCACTGGGGTTTGGGGTTTTTCCTTAGCTAATTAAGCGTTGTGAGACGGGCAAAAATATTTGGGGTGTTGGAGAAGAAAGGTTAAACCAGCAAAATAGGGCAAGCTTAGCCAAGTGATGCTTAAGGTGGTCATGGCTTGTGATGCTGAAGGGGTTCGGCATTGGGGATGCCACCATTCATTAGTGCAGCCCGTGGAGCTGCAGTTAAGAGTGGGGAGAAGCAAAACGCAGATGAAGTATGAGGATGTGCCCTTGGAGAAGGAGATCTTTAAAGCCCATGTTAGTCCCTCAAAAACTACATTGCTGGAAATCTCCGGGAGGTTTGGCAGTGAGCGATCCCAGCGGGAGAAAGGCAGGCTGGAGGAGCCCAGGAGCTCCTCACTGGCTTTGGTTCTTTGGTTTTGGGTGTAACTGTTGACTCCATTGCAATGGGCTTACATTAGGAATGAGTTGGATCTGGTTTGTGCAATGGCTTGAGTTTTTTTGGATTACGAGTTCTTAGATGATGGCCACAAAGGAATTTTAATTAGGAAAGTAAGAAAGGTTCTGCTGGGAGACGGGCAAACCGCGATAATTATTGGCAGTGAGAAAGTCAGCAAAGAGCGAGTAATCAGGGAATTTATAGAGGTCTTATTGAGAATTACCTAAATGTATTTTTTAAGGATACCTGTATCTCTCATAAGGAAAATGACAGTCGAGTCCAATCCTATGCTTTTCCCAGTGTCCAGCTGTACTTACAAGCTTTAACGAACACACAGACGAAGATCAAGCTAGCCGTGTGGCTGCTGAACATGTAATCACTGCAAACGTCAGGGTCTCTGGAAGAACCCACCGAGGGATGCAGATTCTGTGCCGGTGTCCGTGGAAGCTCCCAGGCTCTGGCAAGGTGATGGAGATGCACAGAACAGAGCTAATCTGCCTTGCTGGGCAACAGATGCAAAGTCACAAAGGGGCCAACTGCTGTTTAAAAACAATTCTGTAGGAGTCTAAACGCATCTCTCTTGAAACCAAATATTTAAACATCAAAATGAAAAGATGCATTACATTTTTTTTTTTTTTTTCTTTAGGAAATAGTGGGTAGGTATGTTCTCTGCTCCCAGACGCTGAACACCATGTAATCTGGCAAGGAGATCATCACCACACCAGCATAACGCATCCCTTGCACTGTACTTTGAGTTTAAACTAACACAACCAACTTCACGTGAAAATGCTCTTGGAGTAGCAAAGTTCTTGCTTGGCTAAATCAGCCTCCTGCTTCTGTCAGCAAAAACAGAGCTGCACAAATTCTCCTCTGCCACTTCTGTATATGTGAGTAGGACCCAAAAGTGTCACTCTGTGCTACTGAAAAAGCTTTAACTTTTCTTCATAGGTGGTCAGTTGATGGGATAGGCAGAAGTGCCACGTACACAGTTCAAAGCTGGTGTGAAAACAGGATACCTTTACTGGACAGGGAATGACACCCACTGCTTGACCTAGAAGACATGCCTGGGCTGAGCAATGTGCACACCTACGGTCTTCTCATGGGAATAGTTCTTCCATTGTAAATAAGGGCCCTTCATGTCTTTTGTGGTGTCGCATGTTTCCATCTTGTGGAAGTATCTCAGTAGAAACATCCAAAAAAGGTCATACCCTTTTTGTTCCAAGTACCTTCCTCTGGCCCTGGCTGAGCTTTGAGTAAGACTTCGAGCAGGGGAAATGGGTTGCACTTCTCAGGTGTATTCAGAAGATCAAATCTGATTTTCTTAGACTCTCTGACACTGTTGTGCTCCTTCCTAAGGTTACCTCTCTGCGTACCAGCAAATGGGGCTGCTACCGAAGGCATAGGAGGTTTGTCTCTGAAAGAACAAACCCAGTATTTGCAACAGATGTTTTCCCAAGAGGATCCCAGCTGTGACACAGGCCCTGCACAGCCTCACGCTAACCGCTCGGGGCCAAGGTGTTTAAGTGTTGGTCACCTTTGAAAGGCTGGTCTTTAACCTCTTGTTCTTGTATTCATAATGAAACGGGAGGGGCAGCAGGAACTTGCACTTTCTAATGTGGATTTCACTAATTAGTCCAAGTGCTTCTGTAACACATACGGGTATTTAAGGCCAGGCACACCACTAATGCAAACCGCCTACTTGTAACGGAGTAAACAGCACTGGCCAGACCACAGCGCTAACACCAGTAGACTCCTGACTTGAGAGGCTGTTAAAGGTTGCTCGCTGTGCCCAATGCATGTGGGAAGTAGGTTTTGCAATGGTGCAACTGCGTATTTTACTCATGTCCAGTGGCTGACAAAAGCAGCCGCGGTAGGTGACCACAACAGACAACATCTCGCGCTGCTGCTGGGAGGGGTATCGGGTACCCACCTCTGTTACTGGGAGCTGCAAAGCCTTGCTCCTCCCTGGCTGTCGGGCACGTGTTTGGGATGGTGGTGTGATGGGGCAGCCCGGGACGTGGCGGTGGGGTTGGTACTTGGTGCCACCCCTGGACACGAATCATGGAGCCCTGGCTTTGTCCAGGGCAGAGACCTGATGAAACGGGGTTCTTCTCCCACTGATGAATGCTACAAAGATCAAAACGACGCGAGTCCCTTTGTAGTGGTGGCAGGTCTTTTTAGCTCTCTACCTCTTCCCGTCTGAGACTGTCGCACACACCAAGGAACTGAACCACTTGGCCCTTGTAAGCGCCCCGCTGGTGGGTGCTGCCTGTAGAGATAAGGTAAATGGCTTACCAGAAGTCATACCGTGAGCTGGTAGCTCTCAACGTTTGTTACGAAGTGCGTGACGTGTCAGAAAAGGGCAATAGGACCTACATCTTTTTGAGGCAGAAAGCAGGTGACGCAGTGACCACGTCCTCGCCGGTGAATGTGTGCTGAGTACCGCAAGCAGAGCCCAGCGGTGCCAACCTCTGCATGAGACCCAGAGGAAGCTTTTCCTATTACAGCAATTACTTGCAATGGATTTGGGACGTCTGGTTTCAGCTCAAGCGCGCACACCCACCGCCTGGAGTACTCTGGCTGATGCAAGACATAGATGCAGGCTGGCAAGAGATGGGGTGGATGGAAGATGGTAAAAAAGGAGCTGTTGTCGTCTTCCTGTTGGATACGTGTTTTGGGTTTGGTGAAGAAGCTGTAGCCTGATACACAGCCACACTCTGTAACGACTGTGGTTGTGTCCAGCTCTGCTTAAATATTTCTTGATCAAATCCAATGGAAACTGCTCATTAGCTCCTACAGCCTGCAAAAACCATGTACCGTTTAAGTTTCGGTTAAAATCTCACCTCTGACTAAGGCAGTATGAAAGGGCCTCAGCAATTCACGAGCTAGTTTAAAGGGAGAAGGGGATTTGCTACATGAATAAGGTATGTGGTAGATGTCACAGGCTGAAAACGTGATTGATCCGCAAGGCTTTTCTCCATGTCGTTAGAGACTGTTACTGTTAAGCACAGAAAAACAGATAACTCCTTTAAGTAGTTCATTTGAATACACAGAAGCAAAAGGAAGAGTAGGAGGAAGATGTAGGTCAAGTGCTTCAGGAAGATGCCAGGCGAATGTTCAAAGAACCGCAAGATTGGTTTTTACCGGTGTCAGAAGTAGCTGCATGCACTTCGGCTGGTGGTATGGAATTCATTTTGCTTCTATTAGAGGAAAATTAAAAAGAAAAGACAAGCAAATAAGTAACGCTGGTGGTGCTGCCGGTGTGCGATGTGATGACATCTTGCTACAGCTCCTTGGTGTCCCCGTGCAGGATCCCCCCCTCTGTCGGGTGTCACACTCATGGTCTGGGGTGTCTCTGTCACAACCCGGCTCGACCGATTGTGGTTCCCACTCGTAAGAGCACAAATAGCTGAGCCCAGCAAAGAGCTGGAGGCAGAACTTGCTTTCGCTGCCTTTTTTAGTACGATGAAGGAGTAGGATTTTATGATTGATTTTTCCCCTCATTTCAGAGGTATTAAAGGATGTTTGTGAGTCTGTATGAGACTGGGGAAATTCGGGAGGCTGGGCAAAATCTGCCACCGTGTCATTTTTATTTTTTTATTTTTTCCTGAGAGGCTGAACGAAAGGGCCTTCAAATCTTGTGGGACCATCAGACCAACTCAGAAAAAAAAACATCTCTAGTGTAATGGCAAGGGTATGGGCAAGCAGAGCTTCAGCTTTGCCTTCTGACCTCCTCCAGCCCCACCGCCACCAGCTTTGTCCCAGAACAGGGCTTTGGACCTGGTTTAATCGCGCTCAGGCCATGCCTCTGCCCCCCAGCTCGGGTGGTTTGGGCAGCCGGCAGCGTTAGCCGACGGAAAGCTTCACCAATGCAACAATTTTATTGGGGTTTCTTTATTTTTTTTTATTCTTTATTCTTTATTTTTTTATTCTCTATTTTTTTTATTCTCTTCTTTTTTTTTTTTCTTATTCTTTATTTTATTTGGGGGCTGGAGAGACCTGATGTTTGTAAGGGAACTCTGCACAGACGCTGCTGCCTTTTAGGAAGAAACCCACTGAGCAGCCATCATTAAAACTTATGACTTATCATTAAAGTTTAAAATTAAAATTTTTTGCTTAGTTTGACTTAAAAAACAAAAAAACCCACCCTAACCCCTTGACATAAAGCTCAAAGCTTTTAGCCTCTTTGTTTTACTATGACACTGCTCCTGAAAACGGCCTTTTGCCCCAGCCTGTGGTAGGACACAGCACGCTGCAATAGCCGCTTCCATCGGGCGCTCCTTGCCCACATAAAAAGCACACGATTCTTCTTCTGAGAGGGGGAAAACCTTGCGTTATTTCTTCTGTGACCTATTTGGGTCTGAGAGGCTCCATGCAGAGCAGCGCTCTTCGCTTTGATGCTCTGCCGGTGGTACAGCTTGTAGAGGTTTCGGGGCATTTTTGGGTGGTTCTTGCCGGCCCTTCAGCTGCCTGGTGTCAGCCCGGGCTCTGCTCAGGGCACAGTCTCCCCCTTAGAGACCACCGAGTGCGGGCAGAGGTGTGAAGAATCAGGACAGGAGATGAAGTGGAGCCAGCCCCATGGCTGGATGCTTTGAGCTGGATGGAAAGGATGGTGGGATGGGAGGAACAGGGTGACCTCCAAATCGCTGAGCTGCTCCACCAGAGCTCATTTAGGCCAAAAGAACGAAAAGAAAGAGAAAGGAAGACCTAAACTAGGTCAAATTTGGTTTCAAAGAAGAGCCGAACACTAATGCCTTGTGTGTGATCTGCGCTGGGAAAGTTCACAACCCGTTTCCACTTTGGGGTTCAAACGGTAACGTATGTGCAGTGCACGTGTTCACGAGCTGCTGCCGCAGATGATCTGCGAGAGCCTGTGATCAGGGTACCTTCCAGGCAGGCTGGGGCATGAAGGCTGCTGTCTGTGCCCATCTCCAAAACCTGCCTCAGAAGGTGCCTTTTGCACAGTAATATTAAGAAAAAAGAAAAGTGAATGTAGTCTGCCTTCTCCCTGGTTCCCCTGCTCGCTGCAGACTCGAAGGAGGAAGAGTTTGCAACCTGGGGAATGCCATCCATGGCTTTGAGAGTGCTGAACGTGAGTTTAACTCTTTGGGGAATTTCTAACTTGTCATCTCTGAATTATGAGGTTAAACTCAGAGCAGCTACATGGATACCCATCAAACGTGGGCAGTGCAAACCTTACTGGTCCTAAAATGAGAATGAATTAATTTCTTTAACTCATGCCTCCATCTACTGAGAGCTTGTTGAAGGAGAACTATGACAACTGATCTCCCCAAGGGATGCAGGAAAGCTAAAACCGAGTGATGTTTTCTCCCCGGAGTGTAAGAAGCTGTTAATTGGCAAGATACATGGTGCTGGCCATAATTTTTGAGAGCTTTGCTCATTTTTTTTTTTTTAATGACTGCTTTTAATCACATTTCTGCACTTCATAGTTGAAATCTCCTTGCTGAAGTCCTGAAATTGATTTAAAAGCGGATGAGACCCAATAAAACCTGGTGACATGAAAATATCAGCTGGTAATCACAAGTTCTGGGCATCATTTGCGCTTCATCCCATTTCACAGTCCAGTGGAGGTCCGGTTTTGTCCACTTTGAAGCATTTTCTACAAGTCAGCAATAAAGGCAGACTGAGATTTTTGTCTCTGCTGTGGCAGAACCCAGGGAGGGGACTGCTGGAGCTGCAGAGGGCAACTTGGAACTCAGTGGAGGAACTGTGCACAAAATGAAAGAGAAACTACGTCTGAGTTCGTGAGCAGCCTGCCAAGACCTCCCCAGACGTGCAGTTTTACGGGGACTCCAAGCTCTCGCCCAGGAGATGAGATTTTTGCAGGAGAAGACACCTGAGGCAGAAGAAAGCACGGCTCCTGAGGTCCAAGCCAAGCAACGTCCCCTGTGGCTGTCCCGAGTGGGCGACCGTCACAGCGGGAGTAACCTCAGGTGGAAAGAGGAAAGGTGTGATCCCAGCGTGGGTGAAGGAACCCAACCTGGGCCAGGAGGATGGAGACAGCCAGGCTTTCCAGAGAGGGGCGAGACACCAGCGCAGCAGAGACGGAGGGACTATCAAAATGTGAATGCAAATGGGGTATTTATGGCTTTCAGGTTGGCAAGTGATGAGCACCTTAATGTCTTGCCAGAAACAACGCTCTTAATGTTAAAAGAAAAGCTGCAGGCCATGAAAAGCGAGCAAGAAGAATTCAGGGCTTTCGGGGATAAACTTAAAGAAATAGGGGAGTAGGTGTATAGGGAAATGAGAGATAACATCTTCAGTTGTTTCAGGGAAAAGGGCGATCATTTGGGGGTTGAAAGTGAGTCAAACTATTAATCTTATTACTGAAGAAGCAGGGGATTAAATAGCTTAGGAAGAATCTGGGGGTGTCTTCAAGCTCCTGTGGAAGGTCTCAGCAAACTGCAGAGTTTGAAACAGCGAAGGAAAAAATCAGGTCGCATCCCCGAGAGCCAACCCCTCGAGGTGGCTGAAGACACGTGCGAGAGAGCAGCTTTCCTCCTTAGGAGGCGAAAATTGAGTACTGCCTGAAGTGAAAGCCTTTGGGAAGGAAAACGCTGATCCATTCTTCCCGTGTCCTGTGTTTTGAGAAGGTATTTCCTGGAATAGTAGGTGGGCTATGGCGTGAGATGTAATTGCGAAGGATGAAAACATCCTGCAATAAAGAGGGTAAATGGGAGCATGAAAGAGCAGTTATAGGTAAACGTGGAAACTTGTCTGGACAGATTGGACACAGACGAAGTGTTTGTGTCACAGCTTTAATGAGTTTTGGGATTAGCTTTACCGCCCTGAGTGACAGAGCCTGGCCCGGCCATGGATTCGGGTGGGAGCAAACCTCCCGAGGTGGCAGCCGTATGCGTGCCCCTCTCATATCCACCCCAAAACGCATCGCAGCCCGCTCTCCTGGGGTCGCCCTCTGCCCTGACCTCCTTGGCTTGTTTTCTCTGCTGTCAGCTGCTCCGGAGCGTGCTGCTCCCCCCATTGATTTTTAATAAGCTCTTGAGGAAGCACTTCTTCGCCAGCACTTAGCAATGAGTGCTGTGGTTCTCCATCC
Source organism: Charadrius vociferus (assembly GCF_000708025.1). NCBI lineage: Eukaryota > Metazoa > Chordata > Aves > Charadriiformes > Charadriidae > Charadrius > Charadrius vociferus. The sequence continues at coordinate 2,484,193 of NW_009646744.1, read as the reverse complement.
CTCGCCACCACCCCATAAAATGGTCTGGAGGCCACCAGCACAGGAGAGGCTGTTGGCTCCGCGGTGTCTCCCTGCCCATCTCCTCCCCAGCCCCGATGGGAAACTCTGCACGACTTGTTCCGCATCCGAGTGACAAACGCAGCAATAAGTGTATTGGCACAAGACATTTCCATTTTTTCTTTAATGTTTATTCCCACATCCTCCTCCAGTCTGTACCCTTGGAACCCACTTCCAGTAATTAAAATGGCAATCCCAGTGCCTCCATTCCTTTGCTGCCTTTGTTACTTTGCCCTTGTAAATTCTACACAACCCCACGGCTTTGACCTGCATGTGTGCCCTGCCCCTGGACGAGGGTCCCAGAACATCTTCCATTAACATATATTAAAAAATCTTGGGGTTTCTTCAGATTTAAGCGTCGGTGCCTTCTGTGCTATTTCGATCTGAGTTATTCTAGTTATAGAATAGTTCTATTATTTTGTACTTAGCTATTTAGTTAATCTGCTTTTGCCAAGTGTATTGTTTTTGTACACTTGCATGAAGGAGCGTATGGATTTGAACAGAGGCCTTGCTACTATATTTGGGAAATTCAGTTTTGGGGTGGTTTTTTTGGGTCTGGGCTCGTATCACCCCCAAGCCTGTGCCCGGGGAGGCGGCACCGGCATCCTGGGGCTGTCAGGGCTGACTGCGCCGGGGATGTACTGCGTGCCTGCCCAGCCTCGCCGGTGGCCATCCTCGCGGCTACGGGGCCCTCAAACCTTCCTGAGTATTTTTTTGGTCCTGCTTGGAGAACTCCTGATATGATACTGCTGATATGAAATATCAGCATCACTAGATGGCACGTGTGAGCTGTTCTTGCCTGACTAGCGCAGGACAAGCCAGGCAGTCAGGTTTCTTCCATGGGCGTTATTTTTTTTACACTTCTGTGGCTGCTTCTGTCAGCGGGATATATATAACACATCCAAACCTGCCCTATAGCCCCGTTAAATACTGTCTTGTTATCCAGCGTGGCTCTGCCTCCTCCCTGTTCCTCCACCCTCCACCCCAGGGACGGACCAGGATAGAGCTGTTACTCTGCCATCCTTCACGAGCACTAAACATAAGCCCAAGATATACCACGTAGTAAATAAAACAAGTCCTTTATCTTTATACAGATTGTCTTTTATAATATTTCATGAAGTCTGCCTTTGTATAAATAATTGGTTTTTAGACTATTACACTAATTCCGTCTTTGTATAAATAACTGCCTGCAAAAATATTGGCACTCAAAGTCTAAAAATGCAGAGTAAGAGCGGCCTAATGGTCTGTGCCGGCAGGGGACAGGGTGGTGGCTGTCCCACCGCGTGGCCCCGAGCAGCTGGTGCCCTTCCTCTGGGATGTCTGTCCCCCCACTGTCACTTCGGGGGGGACACGCATCTACCTTATGACCTGCAGTGGCTGAAACCGAGTGCCAAACGTGCTCCTGAACTGGCCCCGGGCTGGTGTGAACATCTGCTGCTTAATGGGACCTTTGTCACGTCCGCTCAGAGGGATTATTCTGTTTATGAGGTGCCTTCTTCAGGGCTTGGTGTGCCAAGTGTTGAACTCGCGGAGGAATTTCCTTCACTAAAGCTTTCCATCAAAGTTTAAGACCAAAGATCAAAAAGACAGTCAGAAATAAAACACTTTGATCAAAAGAGAATAGAAATTGGTAGCGCTAATTATAATCAATGAAATAACGAGGCTGATGAGTGTGTGCACGTGTGTGTGTGGAGTCAGTGTTTACTGTCAACTTCTGCCTTATTCTTTCATAATAATTTAACTGTATTTCCACTCTGTGACTGATGTTCCTCAGAGCTGAGAGGAAAATTGCCTTTTCCTTCTCTAAGGTGGAGTAGATCAAAGAGCAGAATTTCTTCCAAAAGAGGAAACCCACATCCCTACAGGATGCTCTGCACGTTGCTATTACCGTCCTGCTTGCGGGACTTAAGCCAGGTTGGATGCAGAGAGGAAAACAAATCTCTGCACAGCTCTCCAGGCTGGCATCCCCGGGAGACGGGCTGCTCCCAGCCTCGGCAGAAGAACCAGACGCCGGGTCATGCTTTGACTCGTGCTCGCGAAATAACGCCTGCTCCAAACTCCGCTGGGATCCCTGGAAAAGCTGTCCCGAGCTCAGCTGAGCGTAGTGAGGCCATCTCAACTCTTTTCTCACCTGTGTCTGAGCAAGCCGGGGGGATTGCTCTGATCTTCCCTCCGTCGCAGAAGGGAAGCCCTCCTCACCTTTCCCACGTGCGCTTAATTTGCAAAGTCTTTTTGCACCGTCATTTTGCAGCATTTGCACCCTGCACCTGCCTTTATTTTTGTATGAACACCAAACCTGAAATTTTAAGGATTCTTGGCTCGAGTCACCCACTGATCCTCCCTGCAAGGCTCAGCGGTGCGACCCCAAGGCAACCAGCAACGCTCACCACCAGCTCAAGAAAATATTTCTTTAGGAATAAATCTTTTTTTTTTTTTTTTTAAGGCGTTTCTATAAACTTAAAGCAGGCTGGAAAGCAGAGCTCCCAGCCAGCACTTTGCACGTGATCCTTGGCTGGGAAGTGTGAATTGTAGGGACCGTAAAGAGCTCCTTTCTGAGGAGCCCGGAGCAGATGTGGCGACAGACTTTCTCAGCAGCGCGGCCCAGCCTGCTCCCCCGGCAGCAAGACCCGTGCCCTCTGAGGAATACCCCTTCGCAGCTGAGCCCATCTTCTTTCATCTTCCAGGAAAAAAAAAACAACAAACTACCCCAAACCAACCCTCTTTCCCAGAGCAGCCCCCCGGCTCCAATTGCAAACAGCAATTTGTCTTGTGCTAATGCAGTCCTCCCGGTCCTGCGAGGGATGGGGTTACGAGCACGCTTGATACCCAGCTTGATACCCATCTGATGCCAGGACTTGCTCAAAGGTCTTTTCCCTTGCAGGCTCCTGACCACGGAACCCTTCCTCTCAAGCTTCTGATATTACATCCCTCCTATTCTTGCCAGTCAGTTGTTGGTCAGTCCTAATATTTTGAGTTTTTTTTGAAGAGGAAAACCCGTGTGTTGTGGAATTGAAACGAGAACTCTGCCTATTCCTGTGTAACGCCAAGGATGGGTCTAAACCCACGGTGAGGTGGGAAGGACCCACTGCCCACCTCTGGGCCTCTCCGTGGGTGCTTCACTTCCCTACGGTACTCTGTGGGAAGGAAACTAAAAAAAAATGCAGCTCATTGGCACGGGCTGCTCTGCCCTGAAGCAGAGATGCCCCTTTCTGCCATGGGAAGATGTAGCTCAAATGGAAAAGATAATATACGCTCTGTGTACGCCTGTCCGTAGGGGTGTATCTGTCTTCTTTAGGGCATCCAGTAATTTAACGAATGCTGTTAATGCACTAAATAGGTAAAATTATTTGACTGTCCGAGTTCCATGGTAGTTTCCACCATCTCCTTCAGTGCTAATCACAGTCGCACCCACTCGGCGACAGCAGAAACGTATTGTCACAGCGCTTAAAGACACAGAAGATCTCGTGTTATATACTCGAGGAATTTAGAGACCTGTAGTCTAAACCTGTGCATCCGATTTTATTGGGTACTGAAACTACAGCTGCGTTTAAGGCTGGGGATGTGCCCACATTTTAGATTTGCTCTCGTGCGTTTGGTTTATCTGCACGGAATAAACACTGCAGCTGATGACCAGATGGTGTTGGGGTGGTTTTTTTGGTTTTGTTTTTGGGTGTTTTTTTTTTAATGTTACATTTTGTCTGTATTTGCAGGATTATTCTGTCAGGCAGCCTAAATATGACTTGATTAAATAATCACTTAAATAGAGCTGAACTTGTGGTTTTTTTCTTTTTTTGAAAAATATCAATCCAATGTGACTATTTTGTTGCCAAGCCCCTGTATGCATCCCGCAGTGTTCTGGTGCTTAAATTTCATTCGTGAAGATGACAAAAACAAGCATCCTTTTAGCTCCAGCCGTTCCTGCTTGCCAAAGTGAATTTTCCTTGAACGTTTTGCGTGGCTACGAAACCTGCTGCCGTGCCAACGCCGGCACTCAGCGGCGAGCCCTGGCAGCCTCCTCCTTCCCCGAATCTCTCGTCCATCGCTGCAGCTCCCCGGCAAACCCGCTGAGGATGCTGTGGCTGCAACTCTGATACCCAACTAACCTGTCGCGCGAGGGACGGCCTCTCTCCAACCGGTTGTCAATGAGAAATACTGGATATGTTCCTTTTCTGACCGTGCCCGGGAACACCTGGCAGGGAAGCGCAGGCTGTGCTTGGTGGCCGGAAAGATCTCTCAGCCGGAGAGCAGCTTCTGCCATCCCCCCCTGCTCGTCTCTTAGTTGATGAAGAGGTTTGTTCCAGTTCTGTTCAGCAGTCTGGTGCTGGACAAGTAAAAGAAGTGTTATACACTATCGCTAATAATCACGTTTGCAGGTCTGTAACCACAAGGTGGAAGGCTTACCTGCCAAATTAATACCAATGCTTCCTGAATTTACATAGCCTACAAGTAAGGTTTTGCTTGGCATGTATTTATCACCTATTTATCTTACATACCAGATCTTCACTGCTGCTCTAACAGCGCTTTCAAGACAAGATAATTGTGTCTATTTAGAAAAAGTACTGTGGCTTGTGAAAACTTTGGTTTCGATTTTTCCTTTTCCTGAGAGGTGAAGAGGGCTGTCGCAGAAAAAAAAAAAAAAAAAAAAACAGGTATGTCAGGAGGACATGACTTCAGCTTCTTCCCTCTTTTCTTCTCTGAAGAGCTCTTTGGTCCCTGCAGCCACAGCTCCTTGCAGTGATGCCACGCTTTACGCCTCCGTGTCACTCACCGCTTCCCCGTGGCCGCTGATCTCGTCCATGCTCCGTCCTCAAAGAGACAACTGCTCCAGCCAGCCTGGCCTGGCACATCACATTGCCAGCTCTGCCCAAACAACCCAAGCCGGGAAAGCCATGACGTCTGTTCTGACAGCCCGCATCCACGGCTGAGAGTGCGTGTCACCTTCTCCCCTCCCCTGCCCGGGGAGGTGCACCTTTGTCTCCACGGCATGAAGATGAGCTTACCGAGACCACGGGAGCTCGTGCTCCTGCAAACAGCTCTGTTTGAAGCAGACTACTGGTCCAGGAGAGGCGGGAGAGAAAGTGTTGTGGCATTTGCAACTTCTGTTAGGAGGGAAAAGGAAAATATACAGTGATGGAGAGGCTCTCGGCTTTGATCATCGCTGGTTACGGGAAATAAAAACAGAACCCAAAGGGAGTGAGTGAGGGACGTAATAACATCAGGTCAATCTCTTTGTTATTCTCTGAGATCAAAAGAAGCTGGGGGGGGCTTAGCTTTTATTGCCTTCCCCTTTTGTTTTCAGCTTTTTGGCTTTCTGCCTTAAAAATCAATAAAGCCTTCTCTGGGGTTGTAACGCCTGCGTGCCCCCCACCCCTGCGAGCCCCAAGCCCACTGCAGACTGGGTGGCAGGGTGCTGGTGCAGCACAGCCATCAGGGATGCCCATCGCTGGGCAGCCTGCTGGGAGCTACTTTGGTAGAAATGCTAAAATAAACCTTTCTTAGAGTCATAGAATGATAGGATGGTTTGGGTTGGAAGGGATCTTAAAGGTCACCTAGTCCAGCCCCCCTGCCCCGGGCAGGGACACCTCCCACCAGCCCAGGTTGCTCCAAGCCCCGTCCAACCTGGCCTTGAACACCTCCAGGGATGGGGCAGCCACAGCTTCTCGGGGCAACCTGCACCAGGGGATCACCACCCTCATTGTACACAATTTCTTTGTAATATCTCATCTCAATCTCCCCTCTTTCAGTGTGAAACTGTTCCCCCTCGTCCCACGGCTCCTCTCCCTGATGCAGAGTCCCTCCCCAGCTCTCCTGGAGTCCCTTTAGGCACTGGAAGGGGCTCTGAGGTCTCCCCTTTTTCGCCTTCTCTTCTCCAGGCTGAACCCCCCCACCTCTCCCAGCCTGTCCTCCCAGCAGAGGGGCTCCAGCCCTCCCAGCATCTCCGGGGCCACCTCTGGTCCCACTCCAGCAGGTCCATGCCTTTCTGCTGTGCTTTAACTGGGATTATTCTCTCAGTGGAGCTCACCCTGCCATGTTGGTGAAGGGCAGTTGGGTGCAGCCAGGAGAGCCAGAGCTGTGCCCCACCATGCCAGTGCTGATCCTTGCAGCATCCATCCACAGAATTCAATCCATAACATCGTTTTCCTTCATTACCAGCTACGGCGGTTTTGTCAGCATCACGAAGGACCGAGCCCGGTGCACTGGGGAAAACCAGGCTCTGGGTTGGTTTCTCTTGCTAGGGCAGAATACAAACTTCTGCAGGTCCATATCTTGATTAAGTTCCTGAGCAGTGCCTGGAAACTCCAGGAGGGTGATGAACAGGACAAATAGGAACGGGAACACCTAGTGACCTTTCCAACCGGAGCCATCTCTGCTGGTCATCCAGAACTCCTATCATTGCACAGCCACATTTTGAACCTGCTCGTCCCTCTCCCTGTGCTGCCCCCAGGGTACCTCCATCCCGCCTGGCCCCGCTGCGGCTGGGCTGGTGTAGGTGGTCGCTGTCCTGGCTGCTTGTCCCAGAGGTGATGGATCCTCAAGGATAACTTGCACGATTAGTTGGTCCACACTCTGTTTTGTGAAAACAGATGGTTAAAGCCACTCAACTATTTTGAAGAGTTTTCAAGAGATTCGGCTCATCCTGAGAGAACGGGGGAGGAGGGAGCGGTGACACGCGGGGCCATGAGATGGATAAGCACCCGGGGAGGAGCGGGGCTGGTGGTGAGGGTGCACGGCACATCCCGGCTCAGCTGCGGCCGGAGCAGCATGTGGGTTTGTGCTGGTGGTGGCTGCCCGCAGCTCCCGTGCTCCCGCCTGGCCGCCGTCCCGCTGCTCGGGGTTGGGGGTACAGCCCCGCGACCCCCCTGTGAGCGGCTTTTTGCTGATGCACACAGACACGTGGCTGTGCTGACGGTGGCAAATACCTCCTTATGCTCATTCTTGGAGACCAGCAGCAGCCCATTTACACCGGTCAAGGCAGAAATTGTTTATTATGATATCCGGGCGCCCCCGGGGTGCACTGGAGCTACGTGAGCATCCCCGACGCAGCGTTTTCTGCGGTGGAAACAACCTGGCCTCTAACCTGGGAACAGCAGGCAGGGAGGGCTTGCCTCTCAGCAACAAAGCTTGCTTTGGGTTTATAAGTGTAAGAGGCACGAAGATGCGTTTAGATAGTGCGATATCAAACAGCGAGGCATCGCTGTTTTATCAAACCTCGCTTGTTTTATCATTCCATCAGTGTGTTCTTGACTGCTTATGAATGAATTGCTTGCAAGATAGCAAGCCGAAAACATTTTTGTTATTAAAAGGGGCCAAATCAAACACTACTGAACAAATACGTCTTGGATCTACAGGTAATGAGTTTTTCAGCTGTTCAAACATGATATGGGATACGAATGAAGCTGCAGTTGAGTTAGACCCAGCTGTTCACATGGAATTCAAGAGCTGCAAGCGAGCAGCAGGGCAATTTTTGCTCATAGCTTCATTTTAGGCAGCTAAATTCTTTTGGGAGGCAGAAGGAGAAATGACAGTTTTGCACAGTTTAGGTATGTAAATGTGCCTATTGAATATGGTAGTTACCGATCCCATTTGATGAAGGAATTGAATCAGAAACATACTTAGAACTGCAGAAGGGCCGACCCTCCTGTGCGTCCCGTCTTCTCCCCACCAACCACTGTGCAGAACAAGCGCAAAGCTGCGCCGCGTCAGAAGGGGCACGGGGGGAGCGCAGCCCTGGGATGGCAACCTGATGTTGTTGGCACCCGCGGTGAAACTCCATTGACTTCGCTTTATTCCCAGTGTACCTATGAAACGATGTGTAGCTATGAAACAGCATCAGAACCAGCATCACAGCTATAGCCATTAGTGATACAGGACAGAGCTTAAAAATAATCCTTTGGCTGACACACGGATTTGTATAACACCGGAGGGGTCAGTTCCAGATTTCCCAGCAAACTGGTGTTAAAGGGGCCTCTCCCAGTGCTCAAGACCTAATGCAAGGAGCATTTAGGTGGACCTCATATCTGAATTATTTGTGGCATTATTATTTGTAAAATCCATTATTATGGAGTCCTTTTTGTTCCATTTGCACCAGGTGAAATAAATTAAGATGGGGCATCACCCAGACCACAGGTTCCCAAAATAAAAGAAAGACCTGACATTTAGAGCATTTTAGTGATTCCTTATACTGCTGAAGCCGTCTCTAAAATTTAAACCGAAGTCACAAGCACAGATTTTTCTCCCTTGAGTGTAATTGAGTGTAATCCTTCGGTTCATCTGGCACTCACCGGGATAATCTACAGCTCACAGACCGTACGAAAAATAGAGCCCATCAGAGCAGATGAAACCGATGCCCAACTCCGTACGAGGAGATTTGCTGCCATCTTTTGGTAGGTGCATGTTCCAGAAAGCAAGGAAAAAATTATCTCTGCCCAGACACTAAGCACCTTCTCCCTCTGCTCGTTCTTCACCCACCTGCGGTGTCCCCTCGGCCCCCGCTGCAGCCGCAGCCCGGGAAAATGCGTCTCAAGCAGTGGTACCCCCAGGGAGACCCCCGAGCACCCCGAGGGTGCCTACGGGGGCGGGAGGGCTGGCTGCGGGGCAGGGGGCCTGCCTGGTTTCTGCTCGGTCTTGCTGGCGAAGGGGGAGATGCTCAGGCAGAGACTGCAGGGGTGAAAGTCCAGAAGGAGGAATGTGACCACTGGGGCAACCCAAAAAAAGTCAAAAGCCGAGTAAACGGCATGCAGGCAAGAGGGATTTTCCAAAATAACGTGGCGAGAGCTCGACTGCTGCCTTCTTACTGCCGCTGCGGGTGAGTGGCAAACGTCCCCCTGTGCCCGTAGCATAGGGGACACCCCGTGAACCGTCTGCTTCCCCACCACCATCAGCAGCACCTGCAGCAGGAACGGGCAGGCGCAGACTGGCCCTGAGGGTGCCATCATCTCCTCCGCCGCTGCGATGGCCCTCTGCCCGCATCCTGCCCACCCCGTGAGCCCGCTCAGCTCCAAAACCCCACTGAACTGGAGAAAGGCTGTTGGGAACAGGGAATCTCTGCACACCTGCAGGTCATCAAAGAAATTTTTTTTATGCTTGGAGGTAATAAAAGAATCTATTTGAGATGCCAGGGCGGCGGCAGGGAGGATGCTAAGGGAGGGAGCGAGGCGGGGAGGCAGCGCTCTGTAAATCCCGCTCGGTGTCATGCGATTTACCTCTGCAGAGGGCAAAGAGCCGGGGCTGTGCTCTGGCAGGGGGCAGGTTGAGGAATTGCCGCTCAGGGTGAAAGCGCACCCTGCTTTGGCTGAGCCGAAGGGATGATGGGGGACGTCCCCTGCCCCTGCTCCCCTCCGGGGTCCTGCCTCCGCGCCGGCAGCCCCTTCTCTTCCCTCGCTGCTCTGACCCTCGGGCAGGGGGGTTCCACGCACCCCAGCAGAAAGCTGCCCAGCCGTTTTTGCTGGGGTAGGCTTTTTTGTGGGCCAGCGAGTGAAGGCAGCCCAGGGCAGGCTCCGACAAGCCCCGGAGCGCAGGGGAAGAGGGAAGGCACCGGCTGCTGCCCGAAGGAGAGCTGAGAGCACGGCCAAAGCCGACACTTCACCCCGTGCTCTGGTTATGAAACCCCCTCCCTCGTGGACTTGCCTTGGAGGCTGCATCAACGAAGTTAGAAGTAACTAATTTGAGAGAGACCTCTTGTTTCCCTGGGTTCCTATCCCGGTGGCAGACTGCGCACTTTATTTTAGTGTGCAGTTGGTATGGGGCACAATCACTTCAGCCTTTCCCACCCCAGCTGCATTTCCAAGGTCTGCGTGTGGCTACACGCAACCCCTTCCCCTCTACCCGCCCATGGGGGATGCCAAGAAATCCCTGAGATCTCCCCGAATCCAACACGCCTCTTCATTTCTATGTTTCTGTTCAACATAAAGTCCCTGGCAAGGTTTATTTAGTTCGAACCCTGATTCAAAGTTCACAAGTGCCGTGTGTGTGTGTGTGTGTGCGTGTGCTCCAGTCGTGTTCCCGAGCAGGACAACTCCGGGGGTGCGTGGGGGCACACAGCAGCCACCCATGGTGGGAACAGCCCTGCCAGGGCCGTGGGAGTGGTGCCTGTCTGGAGAGATGCTGCTGGGGAAGCAAAGGCACGAGCTGGGCGAGAGGATGAGTGAGGACACTGCCTCTCGCCATCCATTGCCACTGTGCAAGGGAGAAAGAGTGGGAAAGAATTCATTGTAAAAAACAAAAAAAAGTAGATAAGAATTCAGGTGGGTGGGATGTGAACTCTTAGCAACAATTTCTTTTTCTAACAAAAATCTCCCCCACGTTCCGGGGTCAGAAGGGTGACTATCAAGAGCACCAGGAGTTTCCTGGGTGGGATGATTCTCCTGTTTATCTCGTGGATGATATTCTGAGCTCTCCGGGAGCCTCCAGCAGTGAAGGGCTGGGCTTATATCTCATCCTGAAAGTGGCACAGCTTCAGCTGCTGTTCCTCTCCGATAGCAGAGTGCTCCCTGCCTGACCTTCTCTCACTGGGACAATTTCCTTCTGGACTCAGCCCCAGCGTCCCTGTAAGCCGTGAGGGCTGATTCACATGTCTCAGTGGGCATTAGGGAAGATGGAAACCTCCCTAATTCACTGGAGCATCTCCGCGCCCCACAGCTGGTTCCTGTGTGCCACCCTGTCCCTCCAACAGCTCCTACAGACACTCACCATCACACATGGCTTCACCTGCTCAAAAACTCCCTCCCAGCCTCTCCCTTCCTCCTCTCCTGCCAGTCTTGGCCCCACAAGAATATGGGGAGTTGGAATTTAACTAATTGTGCTCGCAACCCAGAAGGCCAACCCCATCCCGGGCTGCATCCCCAGCAGCGTGGCCAGCAGGGCGAGGGGGGATTGTGCCCCTCTGCTGCGCTCTGCTCTGGGGAGACCCCCCTGCAGTGCTGCCTCCAGCTCGGGGGGTCCCACCAGCAGAAGGAGACGGAGCTGTTGGAGCGGGGCCAGAGGAGGCCCCGGAGATGCTGGGAGGGCTGGAGCCCCTCTGCTGGGAGGACAGGCTGGGAGAG
>NW_009646744.1:2454744-2472302 GCF_000708025.1 Charadrius vociferus | reverse complement strand
GGGGGTTGTGCCACCCACGGGCACGTCGGAATGGGAATAACTGTTTTCTTACGTAATACCGGGCATGACGACATCGGGGCCTGCTTGCGAGGCGTGGGGTGATTGTGACACGGGAGGGCGGCGAAGGCGGTGGCATGGGGGAAAGGTGGGTGGAGAGGGGGGCTGCCGGGTGCGATGCCACCGGCGGCGGATGGATGGTCTGGGCGGTGGGGATGATGGTGAGGATGATGGAGATGATGGTGGTGAGGATCCGGCCGGATCGGTCCGGCCGCTGGCCCCGTGACGGGGATTTAAAGGTCGATCGGCCAGCGAGGTGCCGGCAGGATTCTCCAGGAATGCTTCCGCAAGCAGGGAACGTTTTTCACCTTCCCGGGGAGCAAAGGTTACGGGTGGCCACACCTGCCCGGATTTAGGACCGTTTTAGTGCCACCTGCCAGGATTTAGCACTGTTTTAGCGCTGACATCCCTTCCACCTCTCTCATCCATGCCCCTGGGATCTCTCTGGCAGGTTGGCAAATTCATCCCGACACGCACCAAACCCCCACCCCAAGCAGCCAAACTGATTTTTGTTTGATTTTATTCTGCTTCAAAATGTAGCTCTTTACTGGGGGAAGGAAGTGGGGGGAATAATGTCAGTTTAAAAATCCTGAGGACTCTGGAAGCACGCAGCAGTGCAATTGCCTCCATTCTGCCTTGTCACAGCCCTCGCTGGGAACAACTCTTGCTGGAGGGTGAAAGGCTCATTCAGTCTTTGCGCTTTTGTTAAAAAAAAAAAAAAAAAAGAGTCACAAAATTTTCTGAAAAGGAAGCAGAGCTGACTCATCCTCACTGACCGGCGCAGGGTTATGTCTCTGGGGAATATTTATGGCGGTGCCGGCTGAAGCAGATCCCATCTCGTCTCTCAGACGGTCTGGTGAGGATCAGTAGCGCGTTGCAGTTTCGTTTTATTCGGCGCAGTGGATGGTTGACTGATCGCCTGTCTCATGGCATTTCAGCTGTGAAATTTTGCCAGGATTCCTGAAAAAAAGGGGCTTTTGCACTATTAAAAAGAGATCCCAGATTAATCCCTCCCTCCAGCACTCTCTGTTGAAGGTTGATGCTGATCCGCAGTCTGCACCTTCCTGCCCACGTTTTGGGTGGTGTGTGGGACATCGCCGGCAGTTGCTGTAGCTGCAGGAGCGATGTCCCCAGCCCTGGCTCCCGGCGGGATGCAGTTGGGAAGCCCAGCGCAGCCCCTCCTGGGTTTGGCATCTGCTGCAGGTAGAGAAAAACCCATCCACCAGCACCGGTGTGGTGGATGCTCCTCTTCTGCGTGAGGGCAGCAAGCTGTCAAATTGTGCTGGGAGACAAAATGCTGTTTTAATTAGTCATCCCCATCGATCTGAGGCTGGGTGTTCCCGCAGCGGGGCTGGGAGCGAGGGACATGTCCCTTCTTGAGCGCTGTGCCGGGGCGTGCGCCAGCCTTGCTCCTGCACCGTGCTGGTGGCACGGGGTGGGACAGCAGCGCTGCTCATCTCCTCCTCTGCAGATATTTGAAAGAAACAGGTCGTTAACCTGTGCATTTAATTTAACACGTAGGGTATGTGGTTCTCTGTTCTTCCCATGCAGTTCTAGTAAGTAGAGTAGCTACAGCGGGCTGAAATATCCCCCAACTTTGTTTAATTGATACTCAGATGTGATAGTTTAATAAGGGGTTGTCGTTCTTAATTTGTACCCGTGCAATTAAGAGCAGGTTCTTTCTTTCTTTAATTCCATAAACATTAGTATAGAGTAAATCGTAATACTTACATTTGCTTTCAAGGGGTTTGTCACCTCTGTGCTCCCATGTTTATTGGGCTACAGAGATACTGCATAAACCAATCTTAATAAACCGAAATCTGCTCCATCGTGTTTGCAGTTCAAAAGGAAGCTGCGGTAGGAGGGCTGTGATCCTGCGAGTGTCAGCGGGATGCTGCATGGGTTTACTAATACCTGCATGAAAGAAATTGTGGACTCCAGAGTCTTAAATTTTGAGTCATAGTGGTGCATGGATTAGATGACGTGGGCAGAGTAGCAAGTTGGGGCAAAAAGTGTTGTTGAGTATTGTGTCCTGTAATGCAGAGTATTTACAAATCACGTGTTTATACTGGCTGCTCAACAGATTTGTGAATGTGCCGAACTTGATATATCAGGAAGAAATTCTTGACTGTGAGGGTGGTGATCCCCTGGGGCAGGTTGCCCCGAGAAGCTGTGGCTGCCCCATCCCTGGAGGTGTTCAAGGCCAGGTTGGACGGGACTTGGAGCAACCTGGTCTAGTTGGAACTGGATGATCTTTAAGGTCGCTTCCAACCCGAACCATTCTATCATTCTATGATGTTTGATCTCAGTGGGACTACTCGTATTTATGGTTAAGCGTGTTTTTAAGTCTCTGCAAAATTAGGCTTCTGAACCTGATTCAAAGCAGGCTGTAGTCATGACTCGAATGGATTTGGGATCTGGATCATAAAACCCAAACTGTTGAGCCAGCACCGTGCTCACCTGGCAGCCTGGGATGTGGAGGGTGGGACAGGGACACTGATGCCGTGCGGAGCTGGTGATTCCGGCCAGCCTGCCGTGGCATGCGGGGAGAGCTGGGCCCTGTTCCCCGTGAGAGCAAAAGCACCGTCCTTCGTGGTCTATTTATTGATAGAACATATGTTGGTTGGGAGATGACACTGCACAGGCTGGGGGTCCAGAAAGGCTGGTGGGATGTGTCCCCGGCAGCTGTTAGTGGCAGCTCTGCAGCTACCATCTCTTGTGGAGATGGGGAACTGAAATGTTCAGGACTACTGCTACCATCAAGAAGTGGTACTCAAGTTCAAAGTTATTAGGAAAAAATGTGGCTGGAGTAAGGTTAAATCCAAGCTTTTTATTTTCATAGCCTTGGATCTGATAGATTCCTGTTCTCTTCATGGGAATTCTATTCTTATCTTCAATTTTTAGATTGCTCCTTGCCCTCATGTAAATATCACGAAGTTGCTAAGTCTGTGCAGGGAGGCTTTAACCTAGGCACGTAAGAGAGTTACCAAGCAGAGATGAGTTTTCCTTTGGTTGCAGCCAGTCCTTATGTTTGCCAAGGGCACCCTGGGGGTTTGCTGCCTGTTGGGCTGATTTTGATTTAATTGCCCAGAACTGCATCGTAGGGTGAAAACTTTGCCATCTGTGATACTGGAAAATACTCAGATTTGGCTCTGCTGGAAGTGCTTTGTCTTTAATGGAATCTTCACCAGGGCTGGCTCTCGGGTCCCACAGCTCCAAAGGATGCTTTCTCTTTTCTCCCTGTGGCAGTGATAACTTCACGGAGGTGGTGCTCACGGCAGCACTCGGAGCTAACTCCTCAGTTCAGGTTTTCTTCAGGCATGACTTGCATGCACTACAGTATTTCCTACTCAAGCAAATCAAAATATTTTCCTACTTAGAACACGTTATGTGTATTCTACTTGGCCTGCTTTGTGCGGGAGTGGAGGTACGCGGTCCCTCTGAGCGATTTGCCCAGTTGGCCAAGGATAAAAGCAATGAATTCATTTCAGCCCTAACCTAATCTGAGTTAACGTGCAGGGATCCCACTGGTGAAAAGCAAGGGCACTTGGCCACGGCCATTCCTTGATCCTTTAAGAGTTTGAATCCCTGTTAAGCATGCTTGTCTTACAACCTGCACTCGCACAGGATGTAATCAGTTTTGTTTTCCATCTGTTAAACAAGAGGCTTCTGATTAGCCAGTGCAAACAGAAATAATTATTTTTGTTCTTGCTGACAACAGCAAGGTTAACCCCCAGGTACATAGCTCGGAGTGTTCTCCACACTCAGCAATTTTAAACACCTTGCTCTGTGTGCATTACATGATTTGCCTTACAACCGGCAGGGATTTGGCTTTCAATATTGTCCCTTAATTATAGTAATTGCCTAAGTGGAGATCTCGACGTCTCCCACTGTCCTATGGCCACAGCCCAGACTGCAGCCGTGGAGCAGCCTATCGCAGCTCGTCCACCCGACCAGATAGACAGTGGAGATACACAAATGGCTTGGATCCGGGAAAAACATCACCTACAAAATCCAAACCAAAAGCATTCAGCATTCAGTTTTCAGGAAAATATTTTGATTTTAAGAAGTCACTCAAAGGACCTGTTGATAAAATATACCCGGTAGATTCCAACGTGCAGCTGGCAGAGCACTGCATTAGCTGTCAAGGCAATGCTTATTTGATTTCCAAATGTAGGGATTTTTAACATTTTTAATTTTGGATGGTGGTAAATGGAAATATCCACCAGAGGGTTCTCCCGAGGCCGGGCTGCTGTGGCAGGCGGAAGCGTTGCCTGTACAGCCTGTAGGGAATCCGCCCATCCCTCTCCCCAGTGCTGCCCCAGAGTGGGCTTTAAGCTGTGATCTCCAGGCCAGGCATTGTACTCAGCTTCTAGTCACTTTAATAAGGAGCAGAGGAATTACTTAAAGAAATCTGTTAATACTTGGGTTTTGGTTTTTTGTGCGTTTTTTTTTTTTAAAGGCTGGTTTTGTGTATAAGCATTAAATCCCTGCTTTTGTGTTCACAGAAAAAATGGAGAGAGACATTTAGGTTGAATATAAGCAGCTAAAACTGCTTTGGAATATGGAATACTTTTTTTCTATTTTTTTTTTTTTTAATTTAACTGTTTAGCTGCTTATGTATGCGGGACTGCATCTTATTACTGAATTATAACTGGAAAGAGATGACACGCATCCAGGGAGTCTCTGCAACTGAAGCTACATCACAGTGTGCGCCCGTGTATCCTACTTTATTTATGCTCTGAGAAGTCTGTTTGCTTTTATTTGGCCACCAGATCTGTTTTGTTCCCTCTAGGACAGGGATTCTTCATTTATGCAATAACAATATCCTGCTTTAACAGGCAGCAACTTGTTGGATGGAGTGCTTGAGGCGCTGGGTGACTGCTGGAGCTCCCAATCTGGCGTTGGTGGGGCGGCGTGTTTGCCCCGAGAACAGCCTCCAAGTCTACGGCCAGAAAGACTTTTAAGAGCACCCTCATGTTCAGAGCTGGCTGTTTTGTTTGTGGTTTAAAGGAATAGTTTTCTGCTAACGTTGGATAGTCTGGAGTAAGGATTGGCAGGCAATTTTTTTTAAGCATTTGCATACTTGTGTAATAAACTGCTGATTACTTTTATACAACCAAAAAGTTTGGGAATATGGAATTTTAGTGCAACACTGGGTATTGACAGGACCAGCTTTTTAAGTATGACTTATCTCCTTTGCCTTTTTAAAATTATGAAATCATGCCTATAAAGACAGAAGGTGTACACCATTTCAGACTGTTTGACTTGGCACCCCTAGAACAAATTACCGTACTTGGATAAGAAAGTAGATGTGGTTGGTTTGTTCCTCTCAGGATCCTATTTTCTCCTCTGTGTACGATGTGGCAATTTTCTCAGAGGAGGAGAAAATGGGATCCCATTTTTTGTGGGAGGCCACTGAACTAAGAATGGCCAGGGCTTGCTGAAGGTGTGAAAGTGTGAACCTATGTGGCAATGTGGGCATCCCGACCGCCAAAACCTGATGGGGAGAGCTGGCCCTGCGGTGGCCACACCATTGGGCTAGTGCCTTGCTCCGGGCTGTGCCGAGAGCGCCAGGCTGCAGCTGGCTGCCGGAGCGGAGTTGTGGCTACCCTCCTGACTGCCTGACTTCCCCATCTAGCATCTCTTCCATCTTTATTTTTCTCAGCAAGCTCGTTTTTTTTCTCCAGTTGATGAGCAGAAAAAGTCAAGGAGAAGTGAAGGTGAAGAATGGCCATTTATCGATTTTGCTAACATAAATGATATCCATTTGCTGCTGTGAATTAGTGGGGGAGAGATGCTCCTGACAGTAGCTGCCTCTCCTGGTAAGATTTCCTGAGTGGGTGACTTGCAGCCCTAATTCTTTGCATCACTGTGCGTAGATGCATTGCAAGAAACGGAAGAAATGTTTCCGAGAAATGATTTTAAAAAAAGAAGTCGTTCATTCATGCAGCTATACTGATAAGAGAACAACAGTTCACTCTTTGGAAAGGCATGAGAGTGCTGTTGTTTTTTTTTTTTAATATATGTTTGTTCTGCAACCTGTTTCTCATCCTCGATGGCAAATGCATGGTAATTGCTTCTGCTGGCTAATGAGCAAAATCAAATCATACTATTTGCTATAGCTACTTTCTTCAGGGTGTATTTAATTAATAGGTGGTGGACAGAAAATAAAACTGGCTGAAATGGGCTTAAGTTTCTTGTTGCGTACATGAATTAAATAAGTTTCTGAACACTGTAATTTCCCTTTCTTTTTTTTTTTCCCCAGAAAATGGCTGTTCCACCTGCTTATGCTGATCTAGGCAAATCTGCCAGAGATGTTTTCACCAAGGGATATGGTAAAGAAAGCCAAAATAAATTTGGTCTTTTACTGTCTACCTGATTCCTGAAAACGTTAGGATTTTATTACTTTCCTCTGATAAATATTCCAAAAATTTCCATTAGAATCCAGAGAATTCTGTATTGTAGCTTTGCATTGCCCTTGCTGTCTGGAAAGGAAGGGTAACAACTTCATTTTGATAAAAGTCTTCCTGTTCTCCATAGGACCGTTGTCTGTTTTGAAAGAAAATGCTATGATGTATTTTGCCTGTTTCCTTGTATCGTGAATAGGATCACTGATGTCAGTAGTTTGCTTATGAACAAAATACTGCTTAGGATGAATAAAGACATTATTACCTAATTTGGTCCCTATTATATTGCTGAGGTCAGTAGGATTAATCAGTCAAGTACTATCTGAAGTGAGTACGAACTGCGTAGTGCGCTTCATAAAAACACATGGGTTGATAACTGTATCCTTGGTTCATTTTTTTAATAGTTCACAGGAGATTTAAAAGGGAGTTTAAGAAATAAATCAGAAATGCTTCTCAAATTAACATATATATAATTCATATTTTTTACTCTTCTTCTAGGTTTTGGGTTAATAAAACTCGATTTGAAAACAAAATCTGAAAATGGACTGGTGAGTTTGGAAAGACATTGAAATCCAAAACATCGCAACGTTCTTGTGTTTACTGTATATTTCTTTTTAAAAGTAGAATCCCTTATTCTGCCCTTACTGTTTGTCAGATATCCTATTACCGTGCAAGTTACTTTGCAATTTATAATTTTTGTACAATATATGAGACTGTGCCCAGATTGGGGTAGAAGAGAGAGTGAGGGGCTGCTTCGCTTTGGTACTTGCTCACTATGAAAACTGTGGTGCTGTTTGAGGCCATCCCCGTGGCCTGTGCTCAGAGGTAGTGTCAGTGCCTCCCTCCTGCTTTACTGGATTGAACGAGGTTTCTGAATGCGCTGCATGCTCTTTTTTCTTAGCAGTCACTAAGCAAGTACAGTTGCAATGTAACTGTGTATTTGAACTAATAGTTAGAACATCTCTATGAGGCATTTGCAGACTTGCACGCTGATTCGCAGGTAGACCTTGTACGGACTGGCACTGTGTTCCGTAGGGTGCCAGTGGAAGGGTTATCCGCGCTCCTGTCCCGTATCCATCCCCTGAGCATGCAACGCTGCTTCTCTCTGACGCTGAATTGCTTTGTGGGGCAAGAATCTGTTGGTATTAATGACTAGCAAACGTTCTTAAACCTTCTGAGAACTCTGCAGTATTGAGTAATATCCCAAATTATAATGACTAATATGTGCTACAAGTGTAAGTATTTGCCTGTGTGCAAATACACATACATATTTGCAAGTATATATATGTATCCATCTTATGTGCATATATATATATTTTTTTTTTTTTTTTTCCCTTTTAGGAATTCACAAGCTCAGGTTCAGCAAACTCAGAAACGAGCAAAGTTAGTGGCAGTCTGGAAACAAAATACAAATGGGTGGAATATGGATTGATGTTCACAGAAAAGTGGAACACCGACAACACACTAGGCACTGAGATTACTCTTGAAGATCAGGTAATTTTTGGCTCAAAAGATAAAATTTACAAATTAACTTATGACAACCTCTAATTACAAATCCAACCATTGAATTTCTTTTCTGTTCAGCTTGCACGTGGCCTGAAGCTGACCTTTGACTCCTCCTTCTCTCCTAACACTGGGTAAGAAGTGAGTAAGCTTAAGTGACAAAAAAAGGCATTTTTTTATTTTAGTTTTCCAGAATACTGTCTTGCTTCTTTACTTCTGTCCTAAGATATCGAGACAGTTAATAATCAGCCTGTGTATGATGAAATCATGTACATCTGATTTAAATCATAGTATTAACAAACCCTTTTTAATCCTAAGCTATAGCAAACAAACTTTCAAATACTTGAACTTGAAAATTATAGTCAGAATTAGGGTGGGAAGAAAAGGTTTTGTTTGCACTCCTGTTGCTTATTTCTGGCGATGTCAGAGGATGAGCTACTGTCTGAATAAAAGCGCTAAACAAGTCAGCTGTAATGCAAAGCTTAACAAGCTCTGGGAGCCAGTTGGCCACGGCTCTAATAGGTTGACACAGTAATTGGGCTCTTTTCCCGAGCTGAATTTATCATCTGAATTCTTGCTGGCCACAGCCTGCCTCAGTGGTGGATGAACATTTCTGATACGGCGATTGGATGCCACATTTTATGTGGGCCAGAGGGATTAAGCAGCAGCTGTAGGTCTAGATGTTGGTTTATTTTTTTCCCCCGATTATCTTTTTGCAAGCAGTGCTGCCAGGGAGTCAAAATATTCTGCACATTAGCTTCCCAGAGCAGCACGCTGCACTGCAGGCTGCCGGGGTTATAGTCCCAGTGGAGGTTTCACCTTGTCTTTTAGATTTCGTGTCCTGCATTGTCAACTGTTTCCAGTCCACTCCTAATTCTAGATTAACTAGATATTTTTGTATTTGTTAACCAGAATAATCTCTAGTGTTTGTTGATGATTATTTCTTAACTGGTAGGATTCTTAAAGAAATAAAAAAAGAAAAAACCTTGTATGAGAATGACAAGTTACAGCTCTATAGCTGTTTCTTAGGCACTTCACAGACACTGGAGTACCTGAGTTAGAATGATTGCCTTGTGGGAAGACTATTATAATTGGCAGAAATGGAGTGAGATTCAATCCTGGTGTGACCTGGTTTAGGTCGACAGGGATGCATCATGTCTCAATACGAGACACTTTCTCCCCCTTCCTTCCTACGTACTGGCTGTGATCCGTCTTTCAACAGGGAAAGTGATTTTTAGGAGTGCTTCGTGTTAGCTTGCCCCTGTCCCTGTTGACATTGGTGGGAGAGGTACCACTGACTTTTACAGAAGCTGCAAATGAGCTAATGCTGAGTGCTTTTGGCACGCCTGCTCTTTATTTCTAATTTTTCAAACCACAAGAAATTCCTGAGTCTGAAATAATAATAATAAAAAAGAAAGCAATCTCTATGTGGGTCTGATACAACATTGAAAGAGTTCTCGGAGACTGTTTTTGCTAGTTGAAGTGAAAGGTCGATTTGAAATTTCCAATTAGCCTGACTTTTCCAGAAAGATTTCAGTAAAAGACTTGGTCAAAGACAGAAGACACTTGTAAGGTAAAGACAGAAGAAAAAAATTTTAGATAAGAGTAGCTGAATATATTAGACGTAACTTCTTGCCTTGTGAGGGTCTGCACCCTTGATGTAAACTGACCTGAGGATGCATGAGAAAACATGGTGCTGGCCAATGTAAAAAGTGTAAAAAGAAACAAGTGACTCAGGAAAGTTTATTTCTGCGTTAACCCGGCAGCCTTTCCAATGGCTGTCACCACTGAACTTCATAAAGCATCCTAAGGAGAAAACAGGGTGTCAGTGCCACTGAAGCGGCCTGCTTCCTTAGCAGCAGAGACTTTCCCTCGGGAGGCTGGAGGCAAAGTAGTGATTTCTTGATGTTTGTCACAGTAAATGGAATTACCCAGTTCACTGGGATTGCCTAAAAATTGTTTGTTTGGGACAGGCCAACTACTACTGACGTTCTGTGCCAAACCTGTAAACTGCTACAGTTTCAGTTCCTTGCCTGTATCTGCCAAACTTCCAAACCCATCAGATTAGTTGGAGACGAGGTTTTGTTTTCATCACCTCCAGTCTGGCTTACTGTGCTGCTCTTTTCCAGAACACAGCCTGGGAGCGCTGAGTGGGGCGTCGAACTGCATTTTATTGCTTGATTGCAAATAATTCACTGTAGCTAAATTAGGGTTTTGCAAATGGGAAAGGTAAGGAGGTGACATATCATGTGGCTCTCCAGGTATCTATACTTTGCCTTCAAGGACTATTACACTGAGTTAAAGCAACTGATGTGATTGAATCGCTACCTACGAGCATACCTTTTCAGAGATATGAGATTCTTTCTTTTCTCTTTAGGAAAAAGAGCGCTAAAGTCAAGACAGGGTACAAAAGGGAACATATCAACATTGGCTGCGACATGGATTTCGATATTGCTGGTCCTTCAATACGTGGAGCCCTGGTGGTTGGCTACGAGGGGTGGCTGGCAGGTTACCAAATGACTTTTGAGACAACAAAGTCTAGAGTAACCCAGAGCAACTTTGCGGTTGGCTATAAGACTGATGAATTCCAGCTTCATACTAATGTGTAAGTATTGGCAGACAGGTGTTAAAAAGGAATTGGAAAGGATTTTGCTGCTTATTAGAGCAATGAAAGGGACGGTGTTCAGCAGCGGTGAAAGAGGGAATGGTGGATTTGAAATTACTTCTTATGTAAGATGGCAAGCTGCAGTTTTTTAGCTGCATTAACTTTTCTTTGAATTATGTGGGTGAGGGAGCGCATGATGGAAGGAACTGGACCTCACTGAGCACCCAAGCATCCAGTGTCTATCTTTCTAACAGATAAGGATTATTAGAATCTCTTAGTGGAATAATAAAACAAGTGGGTTATAAAACTGTTCTTTGTGAAAGTTGAAATAAAAGCAATGCCTTCCTTTTGCACACGTCAAAATCAAACAAAATGGTGGATAAAAGCAATGCCTTCCTTTTGCACACAAAATCAAACAAAATGGTGACTTGATGTAGATGATGGAGTTAATCGGAGGATGAACAAGAACAAACAAGGGAATGAACGGAAGATATATGGACTGGGTTTGTTTTAGTACTGGAAGGGATATGGTATAAAAGTTTGGTTTAGTATTGTAACTCCTAATAATCTATTTACACAAGCGTTTGTCCTTTCTGAACATGTGAGCACTGGGAAACAAGGACAAAATTCCATGAAAACCTTAATTTCTCTGTCTCCTGTTCCTCTTAAAAAAGCAATTTATGCCTTTGGAGAAGACAGTTTTTTAAGATTAGGCAATCCCTAATCCATTCCCCCCCTTTCCTGTTCCCCTGGGTAATTGGATATTTTGCATGTAGCTGAGCTGTTGCAGGCTGTTCCCATTTGGGAGATGAACAACTGTTCTGCTTTCCTGGAGCTGCTTCTTCAAAGGTTTTCTCTTCTGTTTCATGCTGTTTTGCAGCAATCTGGTTTAGGAAGCTCAAACTGCCTCACAGAACAATTGAACCTTCGCAGCCCAGACAGTATGTTTGAAGGACTGCCAAAGCACAAGAATGTGGGCAGAAAACTTTCATCAAAACAATATGCGGGTTCCCCCTCCACTCCGTAGTTACAAGTTACTCTTTCAAGCACAATGACTTTCAACTATGTTATGCTGTAGCAGTTCAAAACACTGTATTATTGGCTTTTGCTATAAAATGCTGTAATTATTATTACTCTTAATTAAAGCAACAGCAGAAAATAACGTTATAATAGAAGCAGGGGCTCAGATCGGACCGTACTGCTTCCTGGATTCCTGAGGGTCTGTTTCTTAGGTTGCTGTTACTGTACACGGATGATAAATCATCTTCAGGAGGATGCCTAGTTTGCTTATTCAATATTCCTTCTCTATCAATTGACAGGCAAACCCATCGATGCGTGATATGAATAGAAATCTTTACTGATATTAATAGATGAGTTAGGTACTTGACATGTTTCATCTCTGAAAGGTGTCAGAGTTTTTCTATAATCCCAGAAACAGCTGTGCATGGAACTCCCATGGCTAGTCTGCTGGGTCGTTGTATCTCGACAGTTCGGTGTTGCACAGGGATGCTGTGGCAGAGCTGATAATTTAACTAGGTGGGGGTTGAAGCATCACCTTTTGTTCCTGGCACTACACAGATCAGCTGGGGACTTCAGCAAGTTACTTTCCTTAATGGTGCCTTAATATACTAATTTTCATAGGGGGATAATGTTTTTATCTACATCTGAAAAGTGCTATTATTACTATTTGAATTACAAGGAGGTTTGACTTTTTAATTATTATTTTTTAATAATAAATAATAACTAAAGGGAGGTAGGGCTGGATAATTTCTAGTTTTAAAGATGACTTGCCTCATTTTTTAAGCATAGCTCAGACCGCGCCCCCCTAATGTTGCAGGTCAAGACAGAGCTGTGTGGGAACCTTGCACAGAATCTGCCTGTGTAACCAGCTCTCCTCAGTCCTTTTTAACCCCTCCTTTTCTTGAGAGCCAAGCACATGCAGTTATATGTGAGCTTCAGGCTTATCTGAAGTAAGTATTTTAGTGTTTTTCTGGAAGAATTGCTCTAACAATTTAAAAGGCTGCTGCTATTGCTCGAACTTTGAAATAGGCATAGCGCTACTGTTTGTGCAAGTGTTATGAACATCATGCCAAAGGGGTAAAAGTGGAAAGATTCTAGATCTGCCCCTATTAGGTTTGGTATACTCTAATAATTGGAACCAGATTATTTCGTAGTTTAGAAGTAATCGTTGACTATTTTGTTTGCAGAGGTCTTCTGTGGTTTAAAGCCCGTTTTGTGCAGTATGTTTGTATCCTCTTTTAAGAAAATCAGCGAAAACGGAAATTCAGATGCTCACTGGTTTACAAGGAGTGCGAGGCTTTTAGAAGTCTTTGGCTCTTGTTTGTAGGATCTGCGTGCTCTAACATTTTACGTTTTGTTTACCACACTTTATTCCCTGTGTAGTAATTGGAAGCTGTGCTACTTGGTAGCAGTGGTAGAAGGCTGTCATCATTCAGCTGTTGGCCAGTGCTCTCTGCAAAGTAAAACTGGTTTCATTTCAATTTCTAGTAGAGAGAAATCTATAGTACAGATGTACATTAAGGACTATTGCAAATGGTATTCATTTGCAAAAAACGATAGACTTGGATGTTAAATTAGCGTCTTCACTTCCAATACAGTTCATCTGTGTCCGGTAAAAGCCTGCTGACGAGGCAGCGCTCCGGCTCAGTGGTTGGGGTACAGCCCTTTCAGGGCACTGGGGAGACGTATGCCTGGGAAAATAATTATTTCAGAGATACACAGCGAAGAATAAATCTCTTTACTATACAAGACTCCCATCTAGACAGAAGGGAAAATTGGAACCCGTCATCATTAGTCTAGTTTTGATAGTTTGTTATGTCTTTTTTTTTCAGTTTCATAAGTTATTTGTTGATATATAGTAACCATCAATGAATTTAAGCATTTAAAAATGACTTCATAACCAATCTGGCCTAATGTCTCCATCTTAGTTGTTACAGGGATATGAAATGAGGTGTGAGCATTCTGCAAACATAGATCTCACTGGAAAAAAAAAAAACAAAACATGATTGTTTTGGGGCGTAGTTTAAAACTAGAGTAATGCATTCCTTCCAGGAATGACGGAACGGAATTTGGAGGCTCCATTTACCAGAAGGTGAATGATAAACTGGAAACGGCCGTGAATCTTGCTTGGACAGCCGGTAATAGCAACACTCGCTTTGGAATAGCAGCCAAGTATCAGATTGACCCAGATGCCTCTTTTTCTGTGAGTGCTATTATGCATGTACATTTATAAGCATTTGAAAATGGGGCCTATAACGGAAATGTGAAGCAATGTTTACATCAGTAAAGTGCAGTTTTGATGCAGTTTTGCAGTATATAGTTGGCACATAGATCTATTTGTCTTGGTTTTGGCACAACTATTGGATTTTCCTTGAAAGTGACACAGAATGTTTTATCGTATTATTGGGCACTGTTTTGAGATTTTAATTTTGAGGCAAAATTAACTCTAGAATTTTTTTTTTTTTTTTTGCGATTTAAAAGATGAAATCCTTTACGTGCTTAAAAGGTTATTTGATTTTCAAGTTGGAAGGACTTTGAAGAAAGATACTGAATTATTTACATACGGTATTTTTTTCCTTTAAGGCTAAAGTGAACAACTCCAGTCTGATCGGATTAGGATACACTCAGACTTTAAAGCCAGGTAAGTCTATGCAGAAGAAATTCAGGCATGAATAAGTGATATTTTAGTCTGGAAATCTCAGAGGTTTTTTTGTGACAAAATGTGAAATGTTTTGTAACATTGCTGTTCTGCATGGCAACCCAGTGATGATTAACTGCTCTGTTAATTTTGGATGTCTGTTGGAAGCACAATTATTAGAGACCACCATCCACTGACCAGCCAGAT
Organism: Charadrius vociferus; assembly: GCF_000708025.1. Lineage (NCBI taxonomy): Eukaryota > Metazoa > Chordata > Aves > Charadriiformes > Charadriidae > Charadrius > Charadrius vociferus. The sequence continues at coordinate 2,457,862 of NW_009646744.1, read as the reverse complement.
ATTCTTTTTTGTTGACATAAACTATGTCTACAATTAAGTGTTTCGCAGATAAGTAAATGCATTTTTAGCACTTTCAGAGGTTTCCTATTACTGAGTTTATTTTGCTTGAAAATGTGACTTTCTCAAGGTGCCCTGGTCCGGGAAGAGGACAATCTTACTGCTGTGAAATTGGTTTTAATGTAGTCTAATAAATCTGCTGCCAGAATACCAAGCTGATTGACATGAGATATCGCAGTAGAGGGGCATTGGGCCTTTTCATACCTAGATTTGAAAGTAGTTTGGAAAGGTGGGTATGTATCAAGGTCCCAATTTTTCACAATACTGGACTCTAAAATTAGATTAATCAGTAGACCAGCAGCAGTGAACTGACTCAGAGCTTTAATTACTTGCAGTGATAAAAAGCAGAATCTGTCACCGTGGTTTATTATAACTTTCATAATTCAGAAAGATTTCATATCTGCAAATTGTTTAAAAATGCCCAGTCGTTACAAGGCTAGCCGCCAAATTATGTTAACCTAGCTACCCAATAAATTAAAGCAGCAACACAGACACTGCACTTACTGAACGTAAAGCTTATTCCAAATTTTAACAGTTGTCTTTTTCTCTCACTGTTCTCTATTTTGCAGGTATCAAACTGACATTGTCAGCTTTGTTGGACGGCAAGAATGTCAATGCAGGTGGTCACAAACTTGGTCTAGGATTGGAATTTGAAGCATAAGGAGTGATTCTACAATCGCTAATCGGAAAATACAGCATAGCTACCTTCAGAATATAGTGTACCTTTCAATGTTTTATGTCTGGGATGCAAGTATTGCTAAGTATCAGTCCTGCTAGTCCTGGTGAAAGACAGCTAAGCTTTAAAAATGACGTTGTTAATGAAGTGGAGACAAAACCATAAAAAAAAAAAATCCAAATTCCAGGTGTTCTTCTTTTGAATGTTATTGCCCATCACATCTGTCAGCTGCCACATGATAGGAAGTCGGAAGGTATTTGTTACCTTTACTAATGTATTGACTGCACAAGGCATATTTTAATGTGGTATAAAACCTGAGATGCTAAGAATTGCTGACCACTATATTGTGCTGTTAATTCCATAAGCAAAATGTTCCAACACTTAAGGCTTCAATTCACAATGGAATGTGCAAACTTGTCTGAAAAAGGGATTTTTTTAATTTTTTTTTTTTTTTAGATAAGCATTTCATGAATGGTTTTTCTTTTTTGGTTATCTTACATCTACAGCTGTCTCCAGAATGCTTTAGGTTGTCCACCTTGTGTAAGTGCGTTGCAGAGGAGGTTTGATGTGACTCAGCCAATACTACCTGTCCTGTGTTGTGGTTCCTTTCCCTTGCACTGACTGGAAAGCTTGTAAAACAGGGCCATAATCAGGGAAGAGTCTTTGTACCTGCAATCACATAGTTGCATCACTAAATTTAAAATGGACTTTTGTTTTATTACCACTTTTTTTTAGCAACTTAAATGGGTACATTTTTAGAGAGTCTTCCATTTTGTGTGGAACTAGACCCCAAAATGCTGTACTTGACACTACTAAAAATGGATAAAAAACCCAAACCCAACTTGAATAAAATATTGAAATGTCACCTTTTACTTTGTCTTTATATTAATTGTGAAAACAATTCCATATTAACTATGGGTTCCAGAAGCAGACTGGCAATACCTTTGTGCGTATTTTGTACCACACAGACAAAAAATACTTAGTACATTTAAGTTCCAGACATGGCCACGTTCTTAGTGCTTGCTAAGCTCTGGCAACTGCACATACGCATGTGTTTAGTTTAGCTCATGGAGAAAACACGGTAACATGACTTGTTTCTCTTTCTTTCATTGCAGAATTCACTAAGTTGAATTACCTTTCTATAGGCAAATAGGTACAAGCAATGAACAGTTATCAGTTGGGATAAACTTCAGCAGCTTTTCATTAAAACTTGGTACTTTTCCCTGTGTAAGCAGTCGACGTGGGTGGTGTGCAGATGGCGAGAGGCCACAGTAAAGGAGCACGTGGCTGATGAGGCAGCGACATTACGACATCGTGAGACGGGTAGATCCGTCTCAGCCACAGCCCGCAGGTTGTGCAACGCCGGCTGCCTTCCCTCTCACCACAGGCTATCCCTCAGGACTTCCCAGTATGGCTTATCTCAAATATTTAACTTCACACTCCTGGGGGACATAGTCCTCTTCTAGATTTCACCAAACAAATCACATGCAGCCAGCTCACAGCAACTTGGCACGTGCTCAAAATTAATTTTATGTTCCTGTATGCTGTTCAGAGCTTGTGTTCTGCATCCCTGTTAAGCCTCTGGGCTCCTTGTTCTTAGTTTTCACAGAATCACAGAATTTTCAGAGTTGGAAGGGACCTCTAGAGCTCACCCAGCCCCACTCCCCTGCTAAAGCAGGATTGCCCAGAGCACATCCCTCAGGACTGCATCCAGGCGGGTTTTGAAAATCTCCAGAGAAGAGGACTCCACCCCCTCCCTGGGCAGCCTGTGCCACTGCTCGGTCACCCCAACTGTTAAGAAGTTTTTTCGTGTGTTGGAACGGAACTTCCTCTGTTCCACCTTGTGCCCATTGCCCCTCGTCCTGTCACTGGGAACCACCGAGAAGAGTGTGGCTCCATCCTCCTTCAACCCATCCTTTAGATATTTGTAAGTAGTAATAGTGTCTCCCCTCAGCCTTCTTTTCTCCAGGCTAAAGAGTCCCAGCGCTCTCAGCCTTTCTTCATAAGGGAGATGCTCCAATCCCTCAATCATCTTGGTTGCCCTATGTTTTCTCATGCTGGGTTTGTTTTCCCGTGATCAGCTTCAAGGCTTCTCTCAGGGCTTGCATCACCTCACTCAGGGTGAGAACAGGAAAGCTTTTTTTTTTTTTTTTTTTTTTTTCCATAAATCACCAAATTGTGTGAAAAGCCCAGTCACACATGCATCACTGGTGAACACCATCCCAGGGCTGTGGCCCTGTGTGGAGGGCACAACCCCTAACGTCTTCCTCTGCTTGAAGGAAGGCAAAGGAAAAGGCCTGTTCTCAGTCAGGGCGCTGGAGGCGCTTCCAGCTGGCTGGGCCCTGCCTGCTCAGGCCACCTCGGGCGCCGCCCGCCTTCCCACCA
>NW_009646744.1:2415052-2454402 GCF_000708025.1 Charadrius vociferus | reverse complement strand
GGCCGCCGGCGGGGACGGCCTTTGTTTTCGATGGGGTGTTGGTTGGGCAGTGAAGGGAAGGGGAATTAGTGAAGGAAATGAAGCTGGTTTGAGTTGGCCGTTCCTTTCTTGCGTGTCAGTCGGTGTGTCTGAGGCGGCTCCGTTGGTGGCGCCCCTCACCTGGTCTGATGGGTGGGCGGTAATGGAGGAAGAGGTTCAGGATGTGGGACAGAAACCTGTAGCAAACCAAGAGTTTTTAAAAATCATGGAACAACTTGCTTTCTAAAGAGTAAGTTTTCTCGGAAGCGAATTTTGACCTTGTCAGGCGATTTTAAGTCCAGTGTTTGCTAAGAGGACTGTGTTGCTAGTTCTGACACCATGATTGAACATTAATATCTATTTCTGAAGCTGAGGCATCTCTGGAGTCCAGGCGCTATGGCTAACATCATCTGACAGTGTTGTGTAACTGTAAGCAGTGCAACCACCGTTTATAATGCCAAATAGTTTTGGGTGGATATCATAAATCAATTGTGGTGTAGTTGCTAAGCTTGCTACTCTGATTAAAACAAAAAAAATAATCACTTATTTTAGGAATAATAGGAAATTATTTTTTCTCATTCTGAAGCTGCAGCGTTAGCTGGTGGGAGGCCCTTGCATTTAAGCATATATTCTTCTAAATCTTTCATGTTAAAATGAGTTTAAGAATAACTCGAAGTACAGGGATACGTGCAGTGTAGTTCTATAGGAAAATTATGCTTGTTTGTATTTCAGACAATACTTTTTGTCTGTTTGGTGAGGGTAGCAGTAAGGTCTATCTACCTCACTCATACCATGCCAAACAGCTGTAAATATGAAACTATCTTGCAGCTGCCTTTCCTCATTTATCTCCACGTATGCAATTAGCTGGGTTGACTCCTGAGGGGAGATAAGAATTCCCTAAACTTGTGCTGTACAAAAACTAAACGAGTTATTGTTGATGTGATAATTCAGGCTAGTAATTTCTTTGACAACAGTAAGTCTGTTAAATGTGAAGTAGTTGACTTGAAACTTTACCAGAGAGGCACTGTAATGTGAGGTTAGTTGAGTCTTCTCTGCTCTAGCTGGTTAAAGAGCAATTCATGCTGGAAGTGTACCGTGTAAACAAGAAGTCTGTTGTAACTGATCTTCTGTAAATATACGTTTCATGAATAACATGATTCAGTGTCCCCTGTATAATATTTTACTTATGAGTAATTTGACACAAGCAGTTGATTGAATGCTTCATTTCTAGAGTCTGTAACTTTCCAATGAACCAGGTTGCTCCATGGGAGCACTTAATGAAAGTATTTGTTACTTTTTAAAAATAAAAAATTAAAAAATAGTTTGGCATGCCGAAATACAAGGCATGTATGGTCCTTCTACTTAAATTATGATGTCTACTGGAAGTCTAAAAAGTGTTCTTCATTTTTAAGGTGCCTCCTGATTTGAATCTGGAAGTGACGTGCTGTAAACATGAATAGTTTGCCCTTTACTATTTTTCTTAGGATTAGAAACCCATTGGCTATTTATAAACTCCCTCTGCATCTTTTTTTACCTTCCTTTGGATAAAGAAGAAGGAAGATGAGCCCTGTATGTGGTTTTAGTGCTCACTTTGGCTTTTTATGTAGTTCTGCAAAGCCATCCTAGCATTGGAGAGATTATGAATTTGCCTAAGGGTGCACTGTTACGTAGCACTGTTGCTGACTTATTTCATTATAATAATTTGCTGCTGACAACTTACTTTCCAACAGGAGCGTATGCAGTCAGATTGTTCTTTCTTCAGCTTTGTTTTTTAAGCTGTGGTTCAGTAGTTTCATTTGAGTTAGCATAAGGTTGGAAATCTTTTTCTATGTCTATAAATTCAATAAAAATGAGTGCCTGGGAAGAAAGACCTTGTGTCCTGACTGAAGGAGGCATTGCAGCGTGTTCTTATTTTTTGTTTGCAAAATATGCAATGGTGAAAGATTAAAAACGTTTAACTGCAGGAAATGCTTTACTGAGAACTTCTTCCTCTGTAGACCTCAGCAAATTCGGTGGGAGAAAGAGTTTGATGATGGAGGAAATACTAATTACATATGATTTCTACTAGACACCATAAATCCACAGAGGGAGGGAGGACATGTCTCTGAAATTCTAAGTCTGGAAAATATGCATGCTAAATTTTTCAGGGACACTTTGGCATACTAATATAGAAAGCGTGTGCTTCCCAAGCTCTGATTCCTGTCCTACTCAAGACTTCTCTTTTGAAGTTGCCAAAGTACAGGAGTGTGTATTTCTGCATGTGAATTCTAAAAAGTTTGCAGTGTGAAATATGCCCTGTTCATCGTATGATTTCTTATCTATAAAGTAAATGCCTTGCAATAATTTTCATTTGTAGCTGAAGTATCACAAGAGAAGTTAGTGTCTTGTGCTTAATATTGACTGTTTCTCATTCTTTTCTCAGATTCTGTGAAAATGGAGATGCCTCAGAAGAATAGTTCTTCTAAAAGTGAGAATGAAACGCTAAGTAGATCCCAAAATTTGACAGACAGCTTGCATAGTATCCCCCCCCCAAAAAAAGAGGCAAGCCCAACAAAAAAAGAGGCATTCCCAACAACAGCTAAAATCAATTTGATGACTGCAGTAAAACCACCTACAGCAAAAGGAGATTCTCCACTGTATGTTCTCTCTCCTGCGGTGACTGCTAGTCCAGTATCTCAAATGGATGTTGATGCTTCTGAAGATACTAAAATTGAGGAAGAGGATCTTCTAACAGATTTGAAAGACACGCTAAATAGTTCACCACCCCTCATAAAAGAAACTATGGAGTCAGATGGAGATGACGACTATGGTCCTTACGAAATGACATCGAATTCCAGAGACAACCCAGACCTTCTAGAGATGCCAGAAGATGATGACCCTGACACCATTAGTAATTACAACGAAGAGATCAAGACCCTTGATGAGAAGATAAAAGATGTTTCTGTCACAGGGTTGGAAGAAGAAGAAGACAGTCATTTCTTTTTTCATCTGGTTGTAGTTGCCTTCTTAGTAGCTGTTGTTTATGTCACCTATCACAATAAGAGGAAGGTAGGTATGCTGTGAAAGGTTGAGAGAAACAGCTTTAGTATTTAAAAATGAAGTTGCATTGCCTTGCTCAAAAGTATCCTGATTCGTGTTATTTCAGAATATATTGCTATCATAGAAAATTAACTCTAGTCTAGCCAGACCCTGTACAGATGCATGCATAAATTTGCAATTAAATCATAGGTTAGTTTTTAAATAGGAGGAGAATTTAGTGTTAATTCTTGTAGAGGACGCTGATTTGGTCGAGGATTTGCGGGGGCTCTGAAAAGAGCACAGCTGAAAAAAATGCAAAAACTTCTGCTTTACAGTGCAACGGCATACCTGGAATGTGCATTGCTGAGTATAGGGGAAAATGTTGAAGAGACTGTTACATTTGAAAATTTAACTTCAAGGGAAGTTCAAATAAGTGATTAAGAGATGCCTTGTCTTTGCTACATAAGTGAAATAGTGCTTGTAGTATCATTTGGGTAATTGAAAAGCTATACTACTTTTTAGCACTTACCCTAGTACTTTAAGTACGTAAATAGTGGCATGTATTTGTGTGAGACAACACTCAAATTGGGACAACAGTCAAATTGGTTTAGGTTTACCTTTTTCTTTCACTGTCCCTACTGTCCCCCATCCCGGTTCCCCTTTTGCCAGTATAACTGTCCTGTCTAGTAAAGTGGATTCTTAGATGATGTTGGTAAGAAACAAGGATAAGTAGGGTGAAGATAATAGACATATGAAAATCTGATCACTCGAGTGCTTTGATTTATCATGTAGCCTCTTTAACTGCTCTGCTGATACTGCTGAAGGGGTCACTGAGCTGTAACACAGAAACAGTTTATCAGATTACACCATTGCTGCTTCTTTTGCTTTTGTTTCAGCACCAGTAATACAATTATTTTTAACAAGGGTGAAATGCCGGAATAGGTAAACTAAGAAATGTCACCATCTGGGGGCAGTTTAATAGGCTGTATACGCCATACTTCTGAAGCTACACACCTACCTTTACAGCAAGAGCAATGGGTTGAATGCCGTGTTTTTGCCAAACTGCAGCTGAGGTTGCCTGTAAGTGACTTGATGGCAAGGACAGTATGGGAATGGCTGACTACTAGTGCAGTGCTTTATAGCAACGGTAATGCCATTGCCAGGATGAAGGGGTAGAACTGTGATACCAATAGAACTGTTGAGCTCTCTATCAAAATGAAAATGTTTCTCCGTAGCATTATGTAATTTGGCTGCTTTTTCTTTCAGATCTTCTTACTAGTCCAGAGCCGAAGATGGAGGGATGGCCTGTGTTCTAGGACAGTAGAATATCATCGTTTAGACCAAAATGTTAATGAAGCAATGCCTTCCCTGAAAATAACTAATGACTATGTATTTTGAAAGCACTGTGATTTGAGTTTGCTGAACTTATCACTCTTTGCCTGCCTAGTCATGTAATGATATTCAGGTATTCTAAATACGCTGCTTGTACTGAAATGAGATGTACTCTCTGTGACCTGAATGTTTTTGAGATTAAATCTCATGGAAGATCAAGGGCATGATACATCTGTTTGCTACTTTGGTCAGGTTTTATATCAACTATAAAGATACAGAGTTTAATAATTAGTGCTCTTTCCATTCATTAAGCATCATCCCTTCTGTCTGGAGCAGTCTTGATAGTGATAATACAAAAAATAAGCATAAAATATTTTAGGTCTAATAAATTAATGACTTTGGCATCACTAAATCAAATTAATAATCTCTCTGCTAATCACTTATATGGCTCATAAATCCCACTATATTGCAAACTTAAAATATAATTACTTTTTTCTGTGCTTAAATCCTGATGCCAAAAATCTTTCATCTTGTTTTTTTTTTATTGTTTTTTTATTGCATAATTTGATCCTATTTTTGGGCAGAATAGCTAGCATGGCAATTTAATAATTTCTGTATGTGTTCATGCAGTAAATAATTTAAAAATAATTGTGTAACCCATTTTATTTCAGAAGTTATATACCATATATTTCTTTAAAATGTTCAGGATCTTTGTAAAGGTATGCAGCTTCTTGACTGTCCAGTTGTTTTTCTCTAACGGTATTTAGGACTTTCATTATCTTTGTAATTAATGAATGGAAAATAAGCCTTGTTGAATAATCTTACTAAAATGTAGGTAGCTGACAGGCTGTTAATACATCAAAGCTTTCTGTTGAATTTTAAGACAGTTGGGAAATTGTTATGTGGTTTGCTATATTATAAATGGGAGAGGACTGAATATGTAAGAATGATTTATTTTGTTACTATTCTGACCCAGGTAACAGGCAGGTGAAAGTAATGGTGTGGGAGGCTGCCAGTCTGTGGTCAGTGCACTCTAATTTTTGATAAACATTTATGCATTAGTGTAAATCAAGTTACTGGTACAGTAGGTTTTTTTGGGTTTTTTTACCTTGTCTTTTGTACTTTCATTATTTATGTTTTCATGAGTTGTAAAATATAAAATCTTAGTTTTCTGTACATTCTGTTTGTGATTTAGTTTTCAAACTGATAAATATGTAAATAATGGTGGATCAGAACCCCATAATTAATGACTTGGTATTCAAGTAGTTACATAACATTTTGAAAAAATCAACTTTACAGCTGTTGGCATGAGGAGTTTGAAGGCATGATACTATCTTAAGAATGAAGTGCTAAAAGTTCGCAGTCGTACTGTTAAATGCATTCTTTTCATAACCACAAGCAGTAAAGCACAAAAAAAAATAATCCCAAAACTCTTTTCTTGCAGTAATTTTTATTGTATTTGGACTTGTATCACTTAATATTTTGAATAAGGTTTTTAAAATAAATGACAATAATCAGCTTGTGTTTTTTTTTATTGTAACTGTTTCACTGCTTTTACACAGTACCTGACGATAAAGCGCTTGCTTATGCTTCGGATTGAATAACTCATTCAAAACCATCTTTTCTGTTACTGATTAAATTTACTCTGTGTAGGGGTGTAGAGTTTTGTTTTATGCATCTGTTAAGCGGTATGTAGGGCATATAGCAAGGCTTAAATGAAATCTTTTAATCTGTAGGAATTAATAAATTCTTTAACAAGTAATTTTTTTACCTAAGTTGGACAATTAATAATTCTTGTGGAAGATACTTGAAACTTACCTGAGTGTACCCACATTAGGGCATAACATGGCTGCGGTCAAGATCCAAAGGGACAAGGTTACTTTGCAAAGCTCCTTTAGTATGTATAAAAGTTGGAATTGGAGAAGATGGCTAATGTTTTCGCACCCAACAAGTTCAATAGCTTTCTCCATAAATAACATTCATCAAGTATAGTGATTTTTGACAGTGGAGAATGGTATGTTCAGACTTGATGGAACACTTGTGTGTCCTTTTGGCTTGGTACCACAGGCATTACACAGAACCCTGAATGAGGTACTGAAGCGCACGGCAGCACAGAAATACAAAGATAGCCATGTCGAAAGTTTCATTTCAAATGTTATTTTCTCTCCAACCCATCCAGTGAATGAGGCCATCGAGGCATATGTTACATTTTCAGCCACTTGACTGACTCTAATAGCTGGAATACTGTTTAAAAAATACAGAAGACTAACATCAACGTAAATTAGTAGGAATAAGGCATATTTTGTTGATTTCCGGAGTTCATAGATGTGTTACCTTATTCCATCTTGGATGTCTTCCAAAGCTCTGAGCTCTGGCTGAGTCAAACCAATCTAAATGTTTTTCTTCCAGGCTTTCTGAACGAATAACAATGTCCTCTTTAAGACTATATGTTAATATGTTGGTGGAAAAATCTTGCGTTTCTTTGCCCGCCTTCCTACCTTCCCTCCCTCTAATTGTCCTTGTGAAAAGACATGTCTGTAGGGAGAGAAATTTATTAACTTTCCAGGTTTTGAGCTGTTCCTTCCAACAAACCTGCTCTTTTAAATCCCCCTAACTTTTGCTGGAGGAGGAATGCACACGGCTAATGGCCGAATTGCTTTTGGGGAACTTTTTAGGGAAAACTGTCAAAGGCCTAACATCAACTCAATTACTAAACCTGCTTCTTTGCAGCTTGTTCTGCAGTCGTTGCGTTTTAAAATGCCCTTATGTTTAGCTGTTCTGTGACAATACCCACAGATTTAGTATTCATTAGGTACACCTAACGGTATTTAGGCCTAATGGACTGCAACTCACTTTGGCTGTACTGCAAAATGTTAATAAATTCTCTTCTGAAATGTCCATTTAGCTGTCTTCTCTGAAGATGCTCTTGCGTGAGGTTACCTTAGAGGAGAAAATCATATCTTGAGCCTTTTGCTCTGGATAGTCGTATCAGTACTGAAATGGATTGAGTTAGGTGACTGATGTTTGAGGTCACGAAATCATGGCTCACATGGGTGTCTTCTCCAGCGGAGTGCAGCTTTGCCTCACTCCAGGTACTTCTCTCTGAGAGGTTAAGCTGAGCAGTTATTCTTTGCTCATTCTACCTGTTGCGCTCGTCCTCTTTATCTCACAAGTAAGAAAAAAATTCTTCTTAATATTTATGCAAATAATTTTTAACAAGCCCCTTTACTGATGGTACTACTTGAGTGTTTTTAAATTCACAGGGAATTAACATGAATTTGAATCCCTTGAAGTTCTTTAAACAGCGGGTTTCATTTGGGGAATTGTCTAAATGGATTCACTTCTAGGGTGGTAATATATTTGAAGTACTTGGGGTGAATTTTGCTCCATCAGGTTGACAGTGATTGTAGCAAGCTGCCCTGAGAAATGGGTTTGGTCATACCAAAGCAGAAGGTTTGTGGATGCAGCTAAGCAAATTAATGTAAAGAATGATCTTTGTGGAATATCACTATTCTTAAAACCTGTCCACTGCTGATCCGCCCCAGCATTCACCTAAAAATGCCAGCATAACATAGAGGTTACAGGACCAATTAATGCTGGTTATTTGTGTCCTGAAAAGGTGAATGGTAAAGAACCAGCTTGTTGCCAAAGGCATCGTGCCATCGGGTCCCTGCAACGCGGCGTATACTTGCTCACCTTCGCTTGTAGCGAGATAATACGGGAAACAAAGTTAGAAAAAAGTGAGCGATCCCCTCCAGCCTGGCTTAACAGTGGTGCTGAATTGCTTCTCCAGCACACTTGTGTGTCATTTTGTCAACTTCGTACTGTAAAAAAGGGACCGCACCCTTGTACAGATGGAAGATCTGAAATGCACACAATGACTTCGACGCTTTTTTTTCCCCCAGGATTTTTTTTTCCTTCGCAATAGCCTTTGGATTGTTGCCCGAAGAGGGGAAGTGCCTGGCTGAATTGACTTGGGCAGTTGATAACGCCGTTCCCTGGTAATGCCAATAAAGAGGGAAAGGTTTCTCGTGATCCAGTTTTATAAAGGCTCCACCAGCACCAGGAGAGTGGGGCATATGTCATCCATTGTGCAATAAAAGAGCCATTTGCTGATGAGGTAATCAGGATTGAACTCCTGTTTTTTAATTTCTTTAATTGAATTTGCTTGTGGAAAATTAAGAGCAGGCAATCAAAAATTCATAAAGTGATGAGATCAAATAGAGGAAAAAGCAAGCAGATTTATGTCAGATCTTACCAACAAGAAATGTCTGATGAATTTCTTTACTGAAGAAAGGAAACTTTCTCACATTAAGGTGAATTATGGCTTCCATCAATATTCTGATAAAAGGAATAAAATATTCCTGAAGAGCTTTCTGATTAAACTTCTCAAGATGAAAGCTGAAGCTCTATTTATGTAGGTTCTCGTTACTGGTTGGATTTTATGAAACGAAGAAAGAAATAATGAATAGGATAGTTTAAACAAATTATACATTTCACTTTTACTATCCAGGAAATCAGGTATTTTAAAATATTTATAGTTTAATTTTCATTTAGCACCAGTGCATATTATTCAGCGAAGTCAACTGTCCTTGGCTGCTGCTCGGTTGTATACAGGGTGAATAGAGAAAGCTTTATCTGGGCAGGGTGGTTTCAGTTATGGAAAATTAATTTGCAACGTGGAGATGAAAAACACGATAGCTCTTAAATAAATTTAAATGCTACAAAAATAATAGAAAGGCAAAAGGGATATTTCTGTGGCTCCAGCACAGACTGCTACTAATATTAGAAGGAGAAGGGGGATGCTCTTACGGTTATAACTCAGGCTTGGGAAATCTTTGCTTGGTTTCCAAAAAGGAAGCTGTACAGATGCAGGCTGAGGTGGGCAAAACATTGGTCAGGGGTTTTCCGAGTCAGGATCAGTTTAGGAAACCTGCGATGAGCCATAGAGGGTGAGATTTTACTGGCTTTTATTGTCCGTGAAAAGCTGGTGTGCTGAGCAAAGAGAAATCTGGCTGTGACCTGGTACTCGCGTGGACCTCAATTTTCTGCCTAAATCTGGAGGCAGCGATGCTGCCCAGGGCTGGGGTGAAGAGGGCGGTGGGATCCGGCAGCTATTTGTGCTCCGAAAGGCAACGAGCGGTCCTCCCAGGCTGAGCTCCATCAGGAAGGTGGAGGTTGCAGGTGGGCGGTGGGACGGTCCTGTGGGGATGGCCGGTGGTGGGGTTGGGTTACTGGGAGTCCCTGAGTGCCCGAGAGGAGGCTCTGGCTTCCCCTCGCCACATCACGCTCCTCTGCTCAGGAAGGTTCCTAACCCAGCAAAACAATCCCTCTTTCTTTTTTCATCTTTCTTCTTCCTGGCTTGATTTTCAGAGTCATTTTGGGGCACTGAGCTGGTTTACCATACAGCCGCACCAGTGCCAGAGCTGGCCCAAGGCGAGCGATGGGGGCGTTTAGGACAGAGGTGGGAACGTTCCCCATTCTGGAGCAGCAAACTGTTAATTATGGTTTCTCAAAAAGCTGGAATTATACTGTCTTGTAAAACCGAGTCCAAACAAGAGCATTTTACATTGTAGAGTCCAGGTAGCGACTGGTCACTGCTGTCTCAGCATAACATTGTTTGTTGCTGAGCCGCCAGCCGGGCCGGAGGATTTGAGGTTTGGGTTGTTTTTTTGTGGTTGTTTTCTTGAAGGAAAATCCCTGAGCGGGCTCACCGGGGAGGCTAAGGGGTGGTGCTGCAGCGATGCTGTGTGCGCGGTCCCCTTGTTGTCCCAAATCTGGGTTCTTTACCCCGTGTGCAAGCCAATAACACCCAGAGCAGAGGTATTTCCCAGTTTATTCCATTAATGCGCAGAAATGGGGTGCTCATCCCGAAATGGGAGCACGCCTTAGTTTCAAAAATCTCCACTTTTATACATTGCTTATTACATATTCAAGCAGTTAATACATATTTGTTGCTTTTCTCTTTAATGATTGGTTGAGATTTATTCGCTTCCTATGTAAATTAGTGCACAGACTCTGTCGTCTTCTTCCATTGTTCTATTTGGAGTCGGTGGTAGGTGGTCAATGAGTTGGTGGTCGCGATCTCCCCCCACCAGAATCACCTTTTACCCACTTCTCCTCCGATCTTGGCAATTCCAGGGGGTTTTCTGGGTTTGCTGACCAGGCCCACAGTTCACCACTCTCTCACCAGGAATCCGCTGCTTATCAACAACGCTACATTGTCTCCTGGGTTGTTCCTTAATTGAATTGTGGATAAATCATATCCAGTTACTATTTCTCTTATTTTAATATTAGGTAAATAATTAAAGAGGGTTGGGGCAGTAGAGAGGACTTGAGCAGCAGCAGGTTTCCTTGGTTGCTTCAATTACATTTTAATTTAATTTTCCTAGTTAATGTCAATTTTACTACAACACCCTGAGACCGCGGTACCTGCTGGGCCACGCAGCTTTCCTCTCCCGTCCCAAAGCCAAACCGAAGCTGCGTTTTGGGGTCTTATAAGGCTGAGGAGCTTTATGGGAGCGCTAAATCCTCATGTAAGGCTGATAGAGCAGTAATCTTCAAGGCCGTATATCTCAGCCACCACAAAGCAGCAGAACTAATAACATCATTCTTCCACCTTTTCTTTTACAATCAAGTGGCCTTTAAGGAGGAGTCCCTATTCTGGTTTTTGTTAAACTTTTCTGATACAGAGCATATCAGTGTCCTCACTGTAATAAAAAATGGTTAATTCCAAAACTTCCCAGCTTCGCTGTTTCCAATATATCTAATTAGAAAGGGAAGAATTTACATCTTTTCTGTAATTGGTCCTTAAATCATTATCAAAATAATTTAGCAGCCTCCTTAAACTTATTTTTAATTACAAGGTCTATTGCCTCGTTAAGTTATTAACACTGAAAATCACTAATCTTGGCAATTTCCTATCTTTATTAAAATGAAAATACAAAGGTCGTGCTATCCTTATTGAGGTGCCCTCATTGAGGTTTTATTAAAGATTAAATGAAACCAGATTTAATCACTTTGTACTATTCTGTAAACAACGTTGAAACGGATGCGATTAAGCTGTTTAAGGGAGCTGTTGGGGTTAAGAGCTGAAGTTCAGGTTCACAGATGTACCAAGGACGCGGAAATATTTCAATTGCAGATTACATTAATTAGGAGCCTCTTGCATTCGTTGGTCCCCAAGCCGATAGTCGTTATCAGCTCGCTCTGCAAGGCAGTGGAATTATGATGTATATTTTTGCTAGCACTTTGCTGCCTCGCATCTTCCAGTGTCACATGGTGACTTGTGACGACTGATGGAGGTCCTGTCTGTCCCGGCACTGATTTACTGTTTGTCAGAGGGGAAAATGGTTCTGCTCTCCACATCGCTGTTCCCCCTCTGCAAGTGGGGCACAGTGAATACGACTTTCAAAAGTACCTACATGGCAGCGATGACTCGCTTTAGGATGTATCTTTTAAGGTTAACTCATGCTTATTCTGAATAGTTCTGTTGATTTTCCGAATTAAATTGTAACAGGGTGACTGTTATTGAGCTGCAGTCACTGGGGCAAAGAACAGCTGATTATCTTCAAAAAGGTACAAAGTGTTTTCAACGGCTGAAAATTGTCCTTTCAGTATTAGCTGACAAGTTCTACCAGTTAATCTGGAATAGGTTTTAATTTCTAATGCATGCTGACTGTGAATCCCAACAGCTGGAATGCCAGATGTTCAGGAAAGGAGAATTATATTCCGCGTCGTTTGAGGAGGGAAAGAAGGTGGAAGTAAAGGGCATCGTGAAGAAATTAAGCCACCGTCTCCCAAGCAGTGATGTTACATTTTCAGTGTCATTTATGGGAAAGATTCTCTGCCTTTGACTAGGTGCTCCCTGGAGAAGGGAAAGTGTCCTTGATCCTATCTGAGTACAGAGGGTTTGGGCTGGATCCTACCCCAAAATGACGAAAAGGCTCCGTGAGACGTTATCTTAGCGGAATCGGGGCAATTTGCAAGGCAACTTTCATGGAATCATAGAATCATAGAATGGTTTGGGTTGGAAGGGACCTTAAAGGTCTGGTTCCAACCTGTCCATGGGCAGGGACACCTCCCACCAGACCAGGTTGCTCCAAGCCCCGTCCAACCTGGCCTTTGGGGCTCTCTGTTATTAGGTGTAGCTTAATTTAAGATATGTGACTTTATACGGGGGTGACTGCAGCGTGCTCACGCATAGCAGTGCGGTGACTCTGGGGGAGGTGGCAGCATCTGAAGTGCTTTCCTGTGGCTGTGTGGTTTGAGATAAGGTGTTTGGGTGGTGGTTAGCGTTGACCGAAAGCTTGCCGCGGGCTAACCAGCAGGAACAGCCGTCAGCTAACGGGCTGTGCAGATGGGCCTCTCTGGGACCTCCTCTCCTACCTGGAACCAAATGAAGATGGTCCTTCCAGACAGTAATAAGATGGAAATACTTGAGTCTCAATATCCACCTGGCTCTGAATAAGTGGTGGAAAGCCCCGGGGCAGCTCTGTATACTTTATATGCTGCACGCTCCAACTGTTCACGGCCAATGAAAGATGGAGATGAAAGTACAATCTTCCTGAATATAACATTCCGGGAGTCCTGACTTGCTCCTTTTGCCAGCTCCCTGCCTGATTTCTCACTCTGGAGGTAAAAACCTTGCAAGAGGTTGGATGCTGTTGCCTGACTCTCCCTCTTCCCCGGTCCTTAGTGGTTGTGTGCCGATGCGACAGGTTTAGGGGAGTTTTGCTGACTCAGGAAGTTTTCTGCCCATCCAGGCTGGAGGGTCCCAGGGGCCTGAGCCCTGCATGGGGAGGTGACGCTGGGGAGTGTGTGCTCACCTCTGGTGACCCGTGGAGGCACGTGTCAACAGACGGAGGAGCCTCAGAAACATGGCTGATCTTTCCACACCATCCTTGGTCTGGGTGGAACTGATTTGCAGAAGGAGCTTGTTTTTTAAAAGAAAGGCAGGAGAAAGGACTGGGTGGTTTCTTGACCAGGTTGCCCCAGAAAAGCCCTACACTTGTCCCTTCTCATTTCTGTGCGAGTATTATGGGTAGCACAGTACAAATGAGATGCGTTCTGCTGCCGGGCGGGTGGTGGCTGTGAGAACAAGAGGTTCCCGCTGTCTTCCATGGCATTGCCTGGAGCACTGCCCGCTCCCTGCCTGGGACTCGGCTGGTGGGGGAGCAGATAAAGCATTAAATGGAAGTTGTATTACAGAAAGAATTCAATGTTGCAGGCAGAGAGAGGTATTTTAACTGGCAATCAAGCTTACCTAGCTGGTGCTATGAAACCATCATTGCGGAGGACAACTTTTCTCTAAGTAATACCCAGAAGAAAAATAATCGTCAGTTTAGGTATTAAAATAATTTCTTTTTCCCTGCTTTTCCTGATGCTGCCCTGCTTTCGGAGAAGCAGCCAGCAGGGGGGAGTGTGACTGCGCCATGCAATGCAGCCTTCCCGGCAGCAAAAAGCTGGAGAAGTGCAAAATAAGTTCAGAAATGAGCGTTGGGATCCCTTCAGACAAAAGACGACAGGGTGAGACAGACGGCGTGATCCCGTACAGCACACGCCTTCGCTTTCGGCTGCTTATTGGGGACCGTGGCGGGATGGGGCTGTACCGCATCCCGCAACTGAGCATCTGGGCCAGCGGGCTCTGGTTGCACTGCGGGTGCTGGACCCGCAGGGATGCGGTGGTGGGATGAGGCCGGAGGGGCTCCGGGAATTCCTCTGCTCAGCGAGGCAAGTGTTGGCGTAAAGGACAAGCTGAACTGGGGTACTGGCCCGTAGTGGGTCCTCCATGGTCCCTGCGTGGAGGTGACAGAGACACTGAGGGGTGTTTACCTACTCTTTTTAATTCAATTAAAAAAAAAACCAAAAAACCAACAACTCAAGAAATTGAGCTTTTTCCTTTGAGTATGTTCTTCTTACAGTGCATCCCCAGACCTGTACATTTTTTTT
Organism: Charadrius vociferus; assembly: GCF_000708025.1. NCBI lineage: Eukaryota > Metazoa > Chordata > Aves > Charadriiformes > Charadriidae > Charadrius > Charadrius vociferus. Next base: position 2,440,083 of record NW_009646744.1, on the reverse strand, counting down.
TATTTGATCCTGAAAACTGTGGATCTCTAACATCATGAGCTCTTACATATTAATCCGCCTGAGCTGTAATAATATGTTTATAAGAATAAAAATAGTCTTTAGTCTTGTGGGGCTCAGCAAAATAACCTCTGACTTCGAAATCACAGAGATTTTCTCTAACCCTGGGGAAAATAAATCTGTTTCCTCAGCCCGACATACATTTCTGTTATTGTGCAAGAGGAAAACATTGGAAAACAAAGACACCAATCTCCCTAAATGTTACTGCGTGGTAACAGAAATATGTAAAAAGAAAAAATGTGGCTAATTATGGGATTATAATATGATGAATTTTACCTGACAGCATCTAACCTTTTCCAGTGCAATATACAAATGATTGCTACGTGCTTGAGTAAATACAGATTTAGAAATACATCACCAAAACACTAGTTAATAGATTAATTACATGCACGCTGCTAATACACATTTCTTTGTTGAACTTGGTGTCTGAAAAGTGGTGGTTATTTTATATCTGTAAACAGTTTGCTTGCCTAATTACTTGCTTAGCCATTTCTCCTCCCAATTACACACATGCGCATCATTGTATGGGAATTGCTAATGCCTGTGGAGCTGCAATGTTGGGCAAGAACGTGTCTGAGAAGACGTGGGAGAGGCTCAGAACAGAGAAGAAAAATTTCTCCATTTGAGAAAGACATGAAAGTTCCCCAGCTAACAGCTGCTTGGTCTCGGGTGATCTCCAGTTAAGTTCTCCTTCCTTCCCCAGTGCTACAGGAAATGCTAAAGCAGCGAGTGCTGAAAATCACCCCAGATCAGTGAGCATCCCTGTGGGATGTGGACATCTTCTGCGGTATCTGTGCGTCACCCTTCCTTCTTCAAGTCTCGACATGCTCCTTATGTGTCCTCCAATGGCTATTGAGCCATCAAAGGCCATAGGAACCCTTGTGAGGGCTGTAGAAGATGCACAGATGCGATATTCAGTGTGTAACAGCTGAGAGCAGGAGAGCCTCTCCCATCCCCTGTCCTCAGAATCCCAGTCCCAGAGCGACTAAAGCCAACCTTGTACTGGCGATTCATTTTCATGTTTTCATCAGCAATTAACTTCTCTTAAACCCGATTGTAACTCCCAGCAGGGAGTGCTCAGAGCAGAGCTCTGTTAATGTTCAGAGGACTCTGATGTACCTCCGAAGCACGTCAGTCCTTGATACTATTCCTCTTCACGCTCCATGCAAAAAATAAAATTGAATATAAAACTTAAAACACTCACCAAATTGGTGCAGTCATTAACATGCCTCTTTTCCCAAGATTAAGGTGGCTGATTTCCTAACAAAGGTTAATCAGAACTATTAAAAGAAAAGGAAAACGACCATCATGGCACCCACCAGGCCTCCTGGTTGACTTCCCACTTTATTTCTCTGTAACGCGCCAGTCCTGGAAGATAGTGCAGGATCCAGAGGCGGACATATCATCAGCAGAGGTGGTTTCTGATTAAAAATACACCAGTGAGACTTCAAGACAGTTTGGAGATGAAACAATGTTTAAGAAGTGGTGTTTCAGCAGCAGAGTGATATTGGATGGCGACTCATGATTATTCTAGTGCTTGTATTAAATATTTGAAACTGCTCTGCATAAGCTGAATATCCGTAGAAGTTTTGCACTGAACTGAATTCATTTAATTCGTTTGTATTATTCATTTAATAAAAGTGCCGTAGCTCCTTTAGGCCTCTCTGGTTTCCACCCAGTGATGGATGCAGGAGTAACACGGCGCTTCTTCCTCATGGCAACGTTGGGAATGTTATAGGTAGTCCTGTGAGGAGCAGGGAGTTGGACTCGCTGATCCTTATGGGTCCCTTCCAATTTGAGCTATTCTATGATTCTAAGGTCGTGCAAACTTCTCAGGTCCTGATATTAATAGTGGTAATGAGGGAGACCAAAGCTCCCCACGGATCTCGCTGCGGTGCTAACACCTTACCCGAGACAGGCTATGTTCAAAAAGCAGGACGAGGGTTATGAGTGACTATTGCGGGAAGGATTTGGTGCCATGAACACAGCAAGATCGAATGAGTCTACCTATTTCTGTCCAGTTTCTTCTCGTTTAATTCCCTCTCTACACTGAATTGCAAACAGATGCTTGGGTAATTGAGGGCTGAGGCTTTAGAGATGATGGTCCAGGCGCTGATGCTGTTACTCAAGCTGGATTATACCTTACTTCATAAACAATCCCACCAGCTTCGGTACAATAAACCAAACAATGTTGAAGGGGGGGGGGAAAAAGACTAAATTAAACTGAGCACTGCGTGCAGCACTGTAAATGAAACTTGTTCCTATTGAGATGCCACCGACAGCTTGTGCTGGAGGCGCAGGAAGGACAAAGCGGGCTCTGCTGCTTTTCGCCAGATGGTCTCATTCTTGTTTGGGTTCACAGCACTCTTTCTCCCTCACTCTGAATCGCTTCTGGGATTACATGTCAGCGGTTTCTGCAGGAGGCTCCACTGAGGGCGAGGAGCAAAGTGGAAACATTCTGTCTGTGTGAGGAAATAGAAGAAAATACAGAAAATCGGGGGGTGGTTTGGCTGCTTGGCCCTGGTTTGAGAGCAGGGAGAAGGTGGTTTCCCCCCCTCTCGCCAGGGCTCGTGGCTGAGCTTTGCCACCACCTCGCCAAGGGGAGGGATGCCCTGTTGGGGACACGGCTGCGACCTGCTGCGGTGTGACTATGAAAGGAGGAAAAAGATATCACGTCTCTAAAAGTAAACAATCCTTTCTCTTTGACTCCATGGCCCAAAACGCCCTGTTGGCTCAGGGAAGGGGTTGGCTGCGTTCCCCTTCAAATTAGGGAAGCCTTCTTGGAAAGGTGGAGCCACGTCGGCGTTCAGGGCAGGAGATGGGCAGGTAGCTCTTGCATAAGCAACTCAACTGGGGTTGAGTGTGCCTACGCCATATCAGCAAACTGTATTTATGGCTATAACTGGAAGAGGACAGGTTTAGATTAAACATTAGGAAGAAGTTTTTCACTTTAAGGGTAGTGAGGCACTGGCACAGGTTGCCCAGAGAGGTTGTTGAGGCCCCATCCCTGGAGGTGTTCAAGGCCAGGCTGGACGTGGCCTTGGGCAACCTGGGCTGGTTGGAGGTGTCCCTGCCCATGGCAGGGAGGTTGGAACTCGATGATCTTCAAGGTCCTTTCCAACCTAAACCATTCTATGATTCTATGATAAACCTTCCTCAGACTGACATAAGTCTCCTAAGACCGGCTGTATTCCCCCCCAGCCCCAGGATTACCCAGCTCCACCAGCTTGATCGTGCTGAGCCTTAGTTTGCCGTTGGGAACCTGACAGCGATGAAGGCATTCAAATAAAGTAGCTAGTTTTGCTATTTCAGGATGAGATTATCTTGAAATATTTACCACAGAGGTGTTGATGGAACCAGCATGTTCATGTCAAAATGTCTGACTGACATGTTGGTTTTCAAATAACCCCGTGCTCTTGAGATACTTAAAAGCTTTTCCAAACATATTCTCTTATCTCTGGGGATATAATCTGCTTGTTTCATTTCTGGTCTGCTAAAGACTGTCTTTTTCCTTTTGGGTGAGAATATTTGAATGTCACAATTTCTTCTGTTTGGCGAGTGGGACATTTACAGATTTTTATACAAGCATTTACCATTTGTTGTGGATATCACTGGTCAGATAGAGGTCTTCACTACAAAAATCATATATGTAATGTGTCACCTATTACCATCAAACCTCTTAAAAATAAAAAAAGAAAGAAAAACCCAAACCCTCAAATACTCTCCTCTGTTGAAGATGCACAAAGGCCCATTGCTTCCAGCAGAGTTTTAACCCCCCAAAAAGCTGCAAGATGCAACAGTTTTCAAAGTTATTGCAGTTGCTATAAATGCTCAGGTACTACAGTTGCATGTGGAAGTACGCGGGTGTCATGCAGAAAAATGAGAACCCTGACCTCGCTGAATTGATAATTTTAATTTATAATGGGGAATGTAACATTTGGCTTTAGGCAATCCCGGCTTCAGGCAATTGCAGTCTGACAGCAGAGCCTCTCCCTCCTCTCCTGCGGCGTGCTGCAGCTCGGGGCAGCGTCAGACCCCATGTGCTGAGTGTAACTGCCACAAAACTCAGAATTTCAGGAACATGTGGCATCTGAAAGTTGCAAAAAATATAGTTGAATCATTTCCTCTCCAGTAACAGTTTCCATTATTTTACCACATTTTAGGGCTTACACGTGAAATTTTGTCTTTCCCTTTTCTACACAAATTAACGCTTTATAAATAAAGATAAGAGAATTACGAAAACTCCGGAGAAAGACGGTATTTGTGGTGCTAAATTATGCAGTAGCCCTGCCAGTGATGTGTGTGTTCATTAACAGCAAGATGCGACGCGGATTTTATTTGATGCCAAACTGAAAGACAAACCTTTCCTTGTCCGTGCAACTCATCCGCGCATCCTCGTTAAGCCGCGGGATCTGAACCCTGCACACATCGTAGCCTGGCGTGGTCCCCGGGGGGGTCGGGACCACAGCCCCATCCTGGCAGCGCTGCCGCCTTCGGGTGTTATTTCCAACTTCGGTGCCTAATGACGGCCATCTGGGCTTGGTGTGCTGTCACGGACCTAGATGTACTTACAATAACGCAGCGCTCAAATTGCAAGATGCCTACAATCTGTTTGTAATCTTCTCCAGAATATCACCACCTGCATCCTGTGACTAAAAGATGTAAATACTTCCTTCTGCGCGGAGCGGCTAAAACTTTCCCAAGGCTCCATTGCCAAGTGAATGGGTTTAGGTTTGCAAATGTTGTCATGCTTTTTTTTTTGCTTTTTTCTTCAAGAATGCAGCTTTTTCCTTTTTTTTTTCCTTTTTTTTTTTTTTTTTATTTTCTCTTTTCCCTTTGGCTTGCTTCCCTTTCCAGGGAGCTTGTTCAAAGCTCAGCCCAAGGATTTCCAGAGCCCTGGGAAACCCAGGGTTACGACTGACCCGGGGGCCCAACAGCGGATGAGATGCTTTGCAGTGAAATTGTGCATAACACCTGACTTATTCTGTATTACAGAGGGGCAGAGAGACTGTTAAATTAGGTATGTGTTTTCCAGTCCACACAGGTGTCTTCTCTGGCTGTAACGCGATCTGAAGCTGAGGTAGGGAACTGGTAGGAGCTATGAATACATTTATTACAACGATAGCAATGGGATATGTAGAATGTGCAGGCAATAAAGACATGGATGCCTTCCAACGGCTGTTGGCAAAACGCTTGATTTGGTCGAGATTTATCATAACAAATCATCTCTGCTGGAGGTGGGCTTTCAAATACCTTTGCTGCTGTACGGGCTGTCTCCTGAAGAGCAGCAGTCACAGCAGTGGGACTGAACTCGTGACAAACTGCAGAAGAGCTCATCCTCGATGACACTTACAAAGCGGCAATATGCCTTTCCTTTGCAGTTCTATAATTTCCCGCAAATAATTTTATTACAGTGCTGTCCAAAGGCCTGAGCCCAGCTCAGAGCTGTGATGAACTGAACAGGCTTTCACACCATAAAAAAAAAGAAAAATATAAAATTAAGCTGATACAACAGAGTGCATCTCTGTGACTTTCTCACAGGCGTTGCAAGGCTATCCAGCCTGTGCAAAATATTCCAGCACTTCGCTCTCCCTGCCTCTGACGATGATCTTGGCATGGCAATTTGTATTTTGGGGTGATTGCAGCATCTGATTTATACCCACGCAGCTTAATCTTAAAAGGAAATGAACACTTCTGTGGCAGCATCGTTTACAGGGAATAGCACATTCCTTGTCTGGAAGATCATCATTGCTGTAACTAATTAACACGGCATGCTTAATTGCTTTGTGCAATCGAGGGTGGAGTTCCATTTACCTCCAGTTAGATGGGGGGGAGCCTGGTGAGCCCCCTCGGTACAGAGGGAGAGCGGCTCCACCGCTCAGTGGGGTCACCCCGGGGCTGCACCGGACCTTTTGGCGACGGCAGAACTGCTATAGGCAGTCTGGCACCTATAATTATTTCCTTTAAAAACTCTCCCACGGCTGAGCATTCAGAATATTTAATTAGCTGAAAGCCGTGATATCTGTCAATCACGTGTTGCCTCAGATTCCGGGTTTAAAGGGCAGAGTTATTCCTGAAGACTTATTATTAAAGGAAATTACTGGTACAGTTGGCACAGATCTCGCTAAGAAACAAGATTATAGATGAGTAATGTTACCATGGAAAGCCAAACACTTTAATCATACCCCAGCATGTAGTAATAGAGTTTCGAAAGCCACGCTACCAGAAAACTTAACAAAACCCAGGTGTTAGGTAGATATTTGAATATTAGCAAGCACTCAAGGGAACTTTTAAATGGTTGAATTCGTCACGGGGCTTTGCAGCCGTAGCAGCAAGTCCTCACGTCTGTCTTGCCTGTGTTTGATGTGTGTGTAAACGGCTGCACGGCTTCACAGGGCAATGAAGAATTAAATCCCAGGGGAAAAAAAACCCACCCCAAACTATCAGATTTCCAAAAATCGAGAAGTTCAGGAACACACTGCCCCACAGAGGCTGCTGTGTTTTTTGCCGGTTCCAGTTCACAGCTGCAGCGTGTGTTACTGGTTTGGTGTTGTTCCCTAAAGAGCAGGACTTGAGCGTGTGCTTGCGCTAATCCAAATCTGGGCTAGACGAGACTTGCGGTGTGATGGAAACCATGAGCGTGTCGCCTTCAGAAACCTCTTCTGAACAAAGTGTCACCCGGGGAGCCAGAGTACATGAATGATGCCTTCAAACGTCTTTCTCCTGTATGAATAACATCTCAGTACCCCTTTCCCATGTGAAATCATGGGGTTTGTGCTCGAGACGTGCCAGGGATTTCATGGAATCTGTTAGGAGTAGTGGTCTGAAAATGTTATACAGGGGAGGAACCTGGCTATCGAGGCAGTTTTACCTGTTCTGGGGTCTCTGGGGCTTTAGGTTGGGCACCTTTTCTTGCACCTGAGAGGAGGATTCACATCAAAGAGGACAGAGAGTAAATTACAGCATCTTCCTCCTTGGTGACACATTTCACAGGTCCCTTAACATGCTCCATGAAGGACTTCTGCCTGGAGCTCCCCAAGGGTTGCGCAGACCCAGCGTTTTCTGACCTCTCTTGGCCCTGGGGGAGGTTGGCCTTGTTTGCTTCCCAAATTTGGGCCTCTTTGGAAGGTCAGCAAGAAACTGCCATGGCAAGTCCCTCCTCTGCAGTAGTGGTTCTCAGCTGAAGACTTGCAGCGTGGGGATGTAGGTAGAAAGTGGTTGGATTTACTGAATGAATCTGTCTTATCCCCTAATTGCTGGAAAATAGATATAATTTGCCAACAGTGACTTATACCATGGGACTTGTTGCTCCTATTTTACCCGGAGAGAAAGTGAAGGAGAAGGATTAGTCACTTGCTCATGGCCAGGGATTAGGAGATGTTGGTGCCAATGTTCTGGCATGGACAGGTCAGAATTTTTGGCCATGGTTTGGGGCAAGAAGTCAGCCCAGTGGGGTACCAGCCAAGAGGATGGGCTAGAAATCTGTGGAAAAATGTCTAATATCCACGATCTGAATAGACACAAAACCATGATAATCCACAGTCCGCTATCTATTTAAAACAAAATAGTCTGAAGTGCCCAAAGTTCTGATGGAGCCAGGGTAAGTTGGCTTTCACTGTCCCCCATAACTCAAGGCTGAATGAAGAAGAAACCACATCATTTGGGATTTCCTCATGTTGTGGCGAGACAATGAGAATGACTCACTTGGACATTTTATTATAGCCACTGGCAACCAAATGTAAATTATATACTTAAAAAATGAAGCCGATAAAAAGCAAGGGGATTTAAATAGGAAAAGTGGCACATGGCAGTCAGATTTAAAGCCAGCTGGAGGTTATGTAGTGGCAATGAGATTAGGAAAGCCAAAGAGAAAGCCCTGGGACATAATAGCGCTGATTTGTTATGGGTACATAGCTGAAATAATAATAATAATAATAATAAAATTCTATTCTGCCTGTTGCCACACTCTTCCCCTGATCTCATAACGTTAATAAGATCATAATGAAATGCTGGCGAATTTTGGTCTCAGTCATAAAACTTGAAGGGCATGCTCTGGTCGTCTTCTCCTGAATGTCATAGGACAACGCTTCTCAACGCTGCAGACTGATAATAGTTTCTTCTCATGCAATCAAGTTATGAATATTTTGATGCATGTTCTCTTAGGCAGGATTTAGTGCCTGAACTGTGATCGGTGTCGGTAATGAGATAATACCTTTTTTTCCCCCTTCTCCTGTCTGTGCATAAAGAACAAATATTATCAAATACAGCAAAGGGGTGAGTTTGACGTGAGCCAGGAGAACTTTTTGATTGTATTCCTCTGAAGGAAGCCTGATGCTCAGACCTGTCTGTGGACACGTGCTGATGTCTTATGGATGTGCGCTAGTAATTTCCATGACGGAAAAAGATATTAATCCGTTTTCTGGGAAGACATTTCTTGGTCCATTTGAATGGGGTTAACATATTTCCTGAGCTCCAATTTCTGAACCTCATGAATCTGGGAAACAAAGTGAGAACTGTTGCAAATGGATCAGTGCAGAAGCTGGTGTAAAGGAAATATAGACGAGTTCCTTTCAAAGAGTTAGTGCGGTCTGTGAAATTGGATTCACGGCTGAACAATGTGAGCAAAGGCATGAAGAGGCTGTGCCTAATCCCAAACGCTCTTGGAGTCCGAGAATGGTTGCTCATGGATTTCAGGCTCCGCGGTCAGACAGTTACAGACTCACTGGTGCTTATTAGTGGTCCAACTCAATCTTTTTCTCACTCACTTCTGAGCAATCTCCATTAGGTGAGAGCATAACTCTAGCTTTTATTTGCTCCTTTCACTCCCAAGTTTGGAGGGATGCCTTCATGCCTCTCTCTCCCAGGGCAGGATTGTTACCTCCTCTGCAGCACGTGCCTGTCCAGACCCCACCGTGACCTGCGTGGAGGAGATGGCCACGGCCAGTCTCATCATCTCCTCACTTCATTCTCCTCCTGCTTGCAATTACAGAGATCCTCCTTTTACTTAATGCTTTGGAAAAAATAAGTAAGCATATTCTGTTGCTGTTGCAACCCAAGATCATTGCTTGCTAGAATAGCAAGAAGGACGGCGCATTTACCTTCCAGGCTTGTTCAAAGGGAAAGTCGTGCGGCCGCAGGCAGTGGTGATGGTCCCTGGTGTTTAGAACGCCTCTATCTGTAGCTCTGCTCCAGGAGAGGCTTTGTGAGGCGTCAGGATCTAATAGAAGCTCCTGCCTTGCTGGTACTGACAATGTTTTTATCAGACACTTCTGCAACCTCGCTGTGCCACACTGCCCGTATCGAGTGTTGCCGTAGAAATTCCAGCTGCGCAAGCTGATGCTCTTACACCCATAAAAAAATTCCTAAGTTGATAGCTTGGCAGCTTCAGAGACAGTTTAAACACTTCTGCTGTTTTTCTCTTCCTTTACTTTCTTTCTAAGTTTCTGCACCTTTTTTTTTTTTTCCTTTTTCTTCTTTTTCTTTGTTTCCCACTTCTCACCTCTCTCTCTGAGTTATTCAACAGTGGACTTATGTTAGGCAAAGTGTGGGGGCCCTCACAGGTAAAGGAGTCTGTCCCCCTCTCCTCCTTTGCTTCAGAGCCAGTTTACACACTGAGTTTATTGGTTAAACCAAAAGGTAGAGAAATGGCCCCGCATCCCTCTGCACGAGCACTTAGCAGCTAATCGGTGTTTCGGGTTAGTCATTCATTAACAGGTAAACGATGTCGGAGAGTTTTCTTTTTGACCCCTGAAGATAAGAGTAAATAATATCTTGTTATTTAATTGGATGCACGTCCAGTTTTAATGATTTGTTATACCTCAGGCATGGTGGGGGAAAAGAAAAAGTGTGACGGGGGACTAACCAAGCCAAAAGCTGGAGCTTAGCTAAGAAAAAGGCTGTCCTTCTTGGACATAGCTTTTCAGTTTTAATTATCTACGTAATATTATCTCAAGAAAATCTTATTTTTTGACTAATTAGTTAATCCCTGTCCAGTGCTAATGGAAAGCTGTGTTTCAGGGAGGTTTGTTGTTGCACAGCTGAGGAATAAGGCAATTAGTAGTAACATACACTAAAGCTGAGTCTCCAAACTTACACAAAATGTTTAACGAGACAACTGGGATAGATAGGATCGGGAGCCAAATGTGTTGCGAGTTGCTTACTGTTATTAAACCGAAAGAATGTGGTTTGGAGAGTGTCCCTTCTCTCTGCCCGATGCCCCCCGTGCCCTCTTGGCTGGGGAGCGTCTCTCGGGGCAGCGGCTGCTGGCAGTGGGGTACTGTGATTGGAGCCGGGCTCCGCAGCCAGATGTTTCGCAGAGCCGTTGAGTGCCTTCTCTTGCTGCCAGATCTCCAGCGAGGTGAACAGCTTTGTTGTAAGCACCGGTTCGGAGCGCCAACAATTGATTTTTTTTTTTTTCAATTCCTACTGAGATCTTGACAATCAAAGCCCTGGCAGCCTGGAGAATCTCAGCAGTGAGGTAGAAGCTCTTTTGTCTTGGAAACTTGTATTTTCCGAAGATGTGTATTTAATTGATGCGGCTATTACTTCAGTCGAAGGAAGGTGCGTTATCAAATAAACACCCTGTCTGCTGCTTTGGTCAGGAGCCTTACGAATTCCTGTAATTCCAATCTTGCAAGATCAAAAGAAATATGGACCATGTGGCTCTTGACCTACAGCCATCATTCACTTAGCTGAGCCCCAAACACACATTTTGAGGGCTGTTCCTCTGCAGACCCGCTACCTGCCTGTGCTCGGGCTTTGGGCTGAGAAGAGCCGGGTTAGGCAGTGCCATGGGACACCGCTGGCTCAGGCTGAGCTTTGGGTGCAACTTCTTCAAACTGGAGTTTCTTCTGGTGCCAGAGGGAAGCTATTGCCCGAAGTGCACGTGGTGGAGGAGAGAGCTGGGTCTCCATCTGCTCACATTGTCCTGATTAATTCATGTCCATCGGTATCACTGGGGTTAGGAATCGTTATTCCTGGACCGTTACGGGCTAGTTGGCGAGATGAATCCTTCATCCGATGGTGTCTTGGATGGGAGTCCAGCTCTTCATCCCCTTACGGTGGGAGGAGGTTCAGGTGGCTGGTAGGGTGGAGATTTATAGCTTTCTTACTTTATTTTGGAGAAGTTGGACAGGACTCAGAGGCACAGTGTGCTCCACATGTGTGTCCGCTTCGGCTCATGAGCGTTATCGGTGCTTAGCAGTAAGAAAGCATCCTTATTTTGGATGTTTTCACCATCTATGTCTATGAGGTCAGGATTAGCCCCTAGTTTCTGACTGCCTGTGTGTAATGGTCTCAAAAATTACTTAAGATTATTGCTCTCGGATTCCTTTCTTTTATGCAACTTTCACAGTGGAATAATCTCTTATTTTAATTATAGAGTTGGGGTTAAGAAACAGTGAAGTCCTTACAGCCATTATGATCTTTCTGCCTAACTTCTACCATCTCCCCCAGCGACCCCCCCTGAAGTATTATTATAAATTTCAAACAAATAATTTTCTTGAATGAAATGACACGCCAGAATGAACTCCCAGGGTGTCTGTCTGGAAAAGTGGTTGTCTCCCTGGCAGTAAATTGCACTGTAGTGAATTAGAGAGGCATTTTGTAACTTGAAAATTGATAATTTTTTTAATGAATGTTAATATATTCAAAGGAAATTCTGTGATCCAACTGTGCCAGTCAATGCAAGCATTAAGGCAAAGGGTCAATCAAGACATAATTTTGTGATCATATAATTCAGAATGGCTGTGTATTCTTTCGAAGTCACTTATGTTTTATTGCTGAGTCTCCATTACGGATAGCAGTAAAATGCTGTTTATACCTATTCGTTCATTCTCTTGACCCTTATTTAAAATACAGTTTTTTACAATTCATTTTAAGCTGAAAACGTGTCAAACTCTGCAGGTAATAAGTGTTAATAGGAAAACACTCTTTAACTGCAGGCTTTCTCAATGCATTGCACATCAGTTGCTAATTGGACTTGGAGAAATTGCTGAAATATCTTTTGAACGTTGGGTCCGATCCACCGGAGCATTCCTCTGGATCCGTGTCAGTACAATCAACTGCCTGACAGCTGGTCCCTTTCCAATTCCTTAAGCCCAGAATAGCCTCCGCGTCTTCTGCATTTGCAGGGCGCAGAATTAAAAACCAGCTAAAAGTTGACATGAGCGATACGGGTCATAGCATGGACCAATTTATGTTTTTAGGCTGATTTCCTAAAGAAATGACACTTGTGTTATCAGGCTGCCAGCGCAGATGCTTGCGTGAGGGTGTATCCTTTCTTCTTGCAACTTTCGAACGTGTTAACACATTTTAACCCTATTTTCCAACAGTAGAGGCTTTGAAGTGACGATATTCCTGCAAATTTAGTGGCAACAGACAGACAACAGAGAAAATCCTTTTCAGAGCTTTAGGCTATGGGAAAGGCTGAAGTGTTACCTCAACCCCTTGTTTAGCGCCGGGGAATGAGCAGAGGAGAGGGATCACCTCGCAGGGATGCTGCAGGTGAGCGGAAAGCTTCCCCAAAGCTGGGGCTTTGGAAGGCGAGCAGGAGCTGCGCTGGCTCTTGCAGAACTGCTTGTTTAGATGAAAAGGAGGAGGGGAGATGGATTTTTTTAACCGAGCCACGAGCCCTGTTGGTTTTCTTAATCGCTGTAAGGCATCTTTCCCACTCTCTATTTTATCTTTGGATTCTTTGCCTCGGAGTAAATCCAGTGGTAAAACAATCTGAAAGATTGCACTTGTGCACATTTTTAATATTACTGGTCTGATGTGCAAGGTTATATTTCTGGCTGCAATAGCATATTGGGTACATATATATTTTTTTCAACAATCCATCTACGCAGCACCCTTGCAGGGGCTGTCAGCCAGTAGCTCACCTTCCTGATCATCTCTTGGGTTTATTGCTGCTTCCAATATACTCACAAGGCTGCTGGTTGCTTTCATCTTGCCTTTTTATTGCCTTGCTTATTTTCATCTTCATCCCGTTGTCTCTAAAGAGATCTTTATAAAACAGTGTCTATCTGCTATGCACGTCTCTCTTTTATTAATAATTCATTAATCAATTTAGACTAGAGCAAAAAAGGCACCAAACCCAACAGCTAGAAGTGATCACAGCTCGGGAACTGTGCTGTGCATATTTTGCACCTCGGGCTGCATCATTCGCTGGCGCAACCTGCAATACTCCTGCCAGAGATATCTGGAGGTTTTCCTTTGTAGATCTGCTTTAAAAAAAAATAAAAAAATAAAGTGTTCTTTTTTGTTACGTGGAAAAATGTTCCCTGGGAAATCGATTGATATTGAGCAAAAATGGCACCGTGTTTCTGGAGGTAGTGTTTGATTTTTGCAGGGAAGCAAACCAGAGTGTGCGCTTACCGGAGTCTGCTGGGCAAAGCAATTACAGGTTCATCAAGAATTAAAATTCACCAGTGACTGCGCAGTCATTTCACTGAAGCTTCTGGTAATAAAGTCAAAATTGTTTCGATGACATGTAGGAATTAATGCCTAATTCTGAGCGGGCAGCTTGTTTTTGCAGGCAATATCATTTGCCAGTTATTTTTAATACGTCTCAGAGAGGGAGATTTTGGCTTTGTGGGTGTTCTTTGGTCTGACCTGGTCTGAAGAAGCCCTGTCCCATGCCAGGGCAGGACCTGGGCACAGATCCTCACGCTGCCTCTCGGTTCATAGCTGATGGTAGGAGCACCTGACAGATAGCGGCTGGGCGGCAGCTGGAGAAGAGACCGTGGCCACTGCTGTTGTGTTTATACCTAATTGCTCCCAAATAAGTGCTGTCTAAGACCCGGTGCTGCCTCTGATGCTCTTCAAGCAGCTCATTTGGTGATGCTTCTTCTCCCCAGCTTCAGTTGTGCACAAACTCCTCCTCGCTGGCGATCGCCACTGAATTGTTTCCAAACCCAGTTCTTTTACGTTGACCAAATTCGCTCTACGTGCCTCAAAGCTTCATGTTAAGATTCACCTTTACTTCTGTCCTCCAGACAGAAAATAAACAGATTTGCTTGGTTTTCCTATAACCTTCAGCGGGTTCGGTGCTAATCCTGCAGTGTTAAGGCAGTTTAATGCTCCATTAATTATTTTGGAGGCGGTCTGGGAACTGCGCATGGTAACGACTGCACTGCTTATTCAATGGGAAGGAACTTCTCAGCACAATGTTAACCCCCGTTAAAAGATGCCATCTGGTCACCAGGGAGAGACTTCACTCTCCGAGGAAAGTTAAAGCCTTTTCTTAGTCTGCTTCTGACCCAGAGTTTGCCTCCTATAATCCTCCTTTCAGTAGGCACAAAGCAGCACACTGTGGATTAACGGAGCTTGAGCAACCCTCCGGAGGTGGATGAGCCCCGAAATGCGTAAGATGTTAAACAAGTTCCCATACTTCATCCAAGCTTCTGCCACTAAGTCACAGGAAGGGATAACATTATGAGTTTGTAATTTATTTCCATATTCTTTAATCATATTTCAGTGGCTGTTTGGTTTATGACCTTTAAAACCACCTTAGATTTAGATTGATAAATGGGTGGCAAATAAATTTAGCAAAATAAGCAATTTCAGCCTATGGAAGGTCAGCAGAGGGGCTGTGCAATCACGGCTTCCATTAATATGTTATATTTCAGTCAAAAGCTTTTAAACACTGAAGGTTTTCAGAGGGAAAACCTATAGCCTTGATGAATGGATTTCTTCTAATAGCTGAATGGGAAATGAAAATCAAAGTCAGGGAAAAACTACCTTGTTTCTGAAGCAGAGATGAAGTTATGTGGTGGGTTTTCCTCTGGCATAGGGGCAGGACAGCTGAGTGGGTTTCGTAATGAGCAAATCACCTTTCCGCTCATAAGGCCATTTGCATAGTCTTGTAAACTAGTTAATTGACAGAGATTATTCATAATAGCTATTCTTATTATTGACGTGGGGCTTGAGCAGAGGAGAGCCACGCAGGACAGGTAAACTAAATAGGCATCTTTATCAGCAGGTCTTAACAGGGAGAGAGAGGAGAGAGCTCGATGATGTTAACTCTCCATTTCCCACCGGCAGCTCTTCCAGCAATGCCAGCCGAGGTCCGAGCTGGCCGGGCAGGGGATTAGGCCTCTTTGAAGAGGAAAAGTTTGTTAAATTAATTACTTGCTGCATATTAGCTCAGCTACATTCATAACGGCGTGCAGGGCTTCTCTTTTTGCTGGGGTATAAGACATCAAATTAATGGAGAAAGCAATTCAAAAGCTTCTTATGGGACTGAGATGACCTTTTCTTCATGTTTAAAGCTATGGAGCTTTTGTGTGGAGTAGGAACACGGATCTGTGGGAAGCAGCAGTGAGGGAGAATCATTACAGGAGAGATCCAGGAGATGCACGAAGACAGCACATTAAAAGCTGAGTTAGAGCTTATTTCTGAATCTCACAAAAGAGTATTTTTGCCACAAGTGGAGTTAAAAATCCACTGAATTTTTTTTTTAAAAAAAACCCTATGAAATAAAGGCAGTTGTTGCTTCTAAGATCTGTGGGTCAGATCACTGGCCCAGCTAAAAATATCTTGAACGGTTCCCGCAAGTCCAAGTTGCTTCAGAGGTGATGTGACTTGCGGGGCCGGGGTTCACGTGGGACAGGGAGATGGGACAGCATTGTCCCCTGCGCGAGAGGTTGCTGGGGTGGGCTGCTGTTTGCCTCTACGAGATGATCGATCGGGGTGGCCTTGGTCTGCTCTGCCCTGGGGCTGACGGGAGGAGGTCTTGCAGCCCCGGGGAAGAGCAAGAAGAGAAATGCCTTTGCCCCATTCCTCTGGTCCCACGGGAGGCACGGCTCAGCTGCAGCCATCTCCCAGCACCTACCGCCGGCCGAGGTAGAGATGTGGGGCGAAACGTGGTTGGGGAGAACAAGGATGGGTGCTGGCTGTTCTCCAACCTGGGTGCCCTTGCTGCAAAATGCAACCTCCCCTGTCACACCGAGCCGCTAAAATTAAAATGCGTATGATAACTGAAGCAAAGACCTGTCTGTGGCACCGACGCACACAGCGGCAGCGATGCGGGACAGGGTGGCAGGAGCAGGGTCGGGGCTGGCTTCATGCAAGCTGTGAGGTTTATGCCGGCATAGGAGCTGTTGTCTCTGGAGTGGGGAACCGGTTATTAATGCTTGAATTGCCAGTGGTGTTTGCGTCTGATTTAGTATCACTTAAGTAAGTGATGTATGATTTCAATTAGGAAGTAAAGATGCTTACTGCATCTCCATGATATGTTTGGATGGAGAAAAGTGCTTCGCACAGTCTTTCTGTTTCGGGGGAGGTAAATGGAGCACGGGGTGTCTGTGGGTTGCTTGCTGCAAAGTTATTTCAATGTCGGCTGGGAAAGCAAACTGCATCAAGTTCATCCCGTCTGTGCCAAAGGCGATGTAAAGTCACTGGGGCAGAGTCGAGGGCTCTGGAGCCAGGCTGGGGAGTGCCACCGGGGGATGACTTCTCTCGGGGTTGGTGCTCTCTGCCAGCTGGAAGCTGCGCAGCTCCGCCGTCTGCTGTTGGCCCTGCACTGCTGACACCCAGTAGGTCTTCTTTTAGGGTCTCACGAACCTGTGGTTTTGGAGGAAAATGGAAGTTTCAACCTTGTTGCTAATGTGAAGTTCATCAATGTCTGTACTTCACAGATTGCAACGGTCTGAGGAGCCCCTGGATTTATTAAAACGCAAAAGCTTTTTCCTGCGATAGGAGGCCAGCGTTGGTGCCAAAACAAAACCCGCAGCGGAGCAGCAGCAGGCGGCAAAGTGAGGGAGGGCAACATCAAAAGTCTTTTAGCCAAGACCAGCTCGGTGATGCTGGAGTCATTAGCATCTGAAAGGGCTTTCCGTAGTGGGATGCACACACGTTTCTGGCTGGAATTAGCACAGCAGAGCTACGGCACCCCGGCTGCTGCAGGGGTGTATTGGTGTCCAGCAAGGAGGCAACACCTCCTCCTCCAGCTGCCCCCTTGCGCCCAGCTCCCCCTCCCAGCCCCAAACTGAGATGTCAGTGCCACCATCACCTCAAAAACACCCCCGGGCTGTCAGCCCGGCTGCTGGCGTTTCTCTTCAGTCTCCTGCTGTGTGTTTTGGTTGGAAGCAGCTGGAGATGGGCTGTGGGTTGTGCAGCTGCATGGGCAGGGGCAGAGCTGGATGTGTGTGATACATAGGAGATACCTGAACCCACTTTCATTTATTAGGCCTCCATTATTTCTCCTTCCACGTATCTCTGCACTTTGCTGTTCTCCAAGCAATTCAAACCAGTGCTCTCATTCCCTTCTCACTGGTTGGAGTCACTCAGGGTCTGCTGTCCGAGCCCCAGAGACCATCAGCCCGACATACCGGACAGTTTTGCTTCCATAATAGTATTTCTTCAAGAGGCACAGCATTAACTAGTTTGGTTAACTGCATCGAGGGGTTGAGATAAGGGATGCCCAACAATTACAAGCTCCATCTCTGAGATAACAGTTGGCATTTTCATGATGGTTTCTAAAGCCTTGCCTGTCTTCTCAGATCACTGGGTGAGAACAGAGAGGGGTAAGATTCAGATTCCTGTATTTGGGGCTAAAACTCAGATTCCTATATTTAGGAATAAGTAGCAGAGTATCTCTGACACAATAAATGTTTAAATTACAGGTGAGAAAACGTGCAGTGCCAAGAACCGCCAAAGCTAGAATCTGTGATTTGGTGTTTTTCACCCACTGCCCACCATTCTTGCCTGGGTCAGCTGAAGACCTGCATTCTCCAGGCAGTTGGGCTTCAGCTGTAAAACGCACAAGGTACAGAGCATGCGTAGGTGTGGGTTTGGGTACCAGAGCTATGCTGGAGCTGGTGGGAAAGTGAAGTTAAACAGCTGACACATGGCTCTCCTCACACTCTCCATGCAAATGTTGCAATAGCACTGTGTTCCTTAGCAAATTAGCTGATAACAGTACTATTACCCTTGTAAAATAAACCCCAATGGTGATTTAAAATGTTGTTTTCAGAACCTGGTTGCTACTCTCTCTCCTGGTGAGATATGTTCCAAGGCTTCAGCCATGTGAACTTTCAAACTGCTGAGTTAACAAAAGAGATATAATTTTCCTTTAAAATAACGTGGTGAAGTGCTTACAAACAAGTTAAGCGTTACCTTGCGCTGATTAGAGGAATAGTTGGAAAGGCCCTGTAAAGCAATAACGGAGATCACTTAATTGCTCAGAGAGTGATGCATCACCAATTGCGGCGGTGTTGTGTTTCCTACCAGATCCCATCCGACCTGTAGGCAGAGCAAGTTTCCTCGAAGAGGAAAATCAATCTCTCGGTGATTTCCTCTGGGAGCTGGGAGCCTTTTCTTTCTCAGTGAGAAGACAGAAGTAATCTTTTATGGGTGCTGGAGTGCCTGGAGGTGCTGGACACTGGCTGCTTCGCTGCCTACTGGAGTAGCCTCTGAAACACAGCCACCTTTCTCTCCTGCCACCTCCCACCTTGTGCGTGACCGTTCCTGCTTTACCCGCGCAGCCCATCGCTTCCCCGCACCTTCACTCCAGCGTGCTCGCTCCACCTTCAGGAAGGGTTTTCCTCTTAATTAAATGTCATTTATTTACATGGTGCTCAACTCCAAAAGAGTGTGAGAGGCCGACCCCCTCCTAATGGACGGGGTCAGCTCCTGGGCGGGTTGGCCATCCTCAGCCAAGGGAACCTTCAGGTCCGCATTCCCACAAGCCACGTTTTCCAATTGAAGGTGAGGATGACAGCAAGCTCTTCAGATTCATGCACTATTCATGCAGTCCTCTAGGCTCCAGTGAAGCCCTTATAAGATAATAAGAAATTAATGAAACGTGGCAATCTACACCTCCACTACAGTTTTCATCCAGGGATCTCTGCGTTTCACTAATATTTATTAACTGAGTCTTGCAATAGTCCGGCAGGGTCTGAGATTCATATTAGATCTGAGGGATTCACTCCGTGCAGTGAGTCCCTGGCAGGTTGGAGTAAAACTTCAGCTCCTGTGTCCACCTAGTGATTACTGTGTGAGGACACGGGCACGCTCTTTTGGCCTGCTCAGCCCCACTGCCATCCCCAGGGTGTGATGGGGTTTGCTAACAGAGCTGCTTCCACCTTTGGGATACCTCTGCCTTCAGCACTGTGGGAATGAGAGGAAAGCTTTGAATTTGGTGCCTAAGGCTGGTGAAGACGAGGGAGGTCAGCAATATTAAACACGGTTGTGAGTAGACAGGTACAGCGGGAGGATAAAATGGGTGCTGAAATGGAGGACAAGGTCAAAAATGACGTCCCACTTCTCAGCTCTCCTGGGGCAGGCGTAGGATACTCACATATCTTGGGACAAAAGTTACGGATGAGGAAGGGCAGGAGAGCAAGCAGGAGAATTTAGGGAAGGACTGATCTGAGTGAGAAGCGAATGGCAAAGACCGGAGCTGGAAGGTGACAAGGAACAGGGTCAGGAAAGAGGCATTCAAAGAGGGACAAAAATAATGGGCCGACAAAATGAGAGTTACCAGGAAGGGTTAGAAAATGCGAGCGTTCATGTGCCCCTCTGTCTGTAGGACGGCTGCAGCTGAGTCACTCCCTTGCACGTTCCCTGTTTTTACCGAGGTATAAGTGCTTTTTCCAGCTAGGTTACGTATGGTGGTGGCTTTTATTTCCATTTGAAGCTGACAGATCACCCCGCGCTGGGGGCTGTACTGCCCCGCTTCGGCACTTGGAGCTCCCGGCAAGGCGACACATTGACCCCAGCAATGCCCCTTGCTGAGAAGGCAGACCCCTATACTGTCCGCTTGAAAAGGTATGCTAACGAAAATTACTGCCGTGATTGATGTGAGTGCATATCTGCCACGTATTGCATGTAGCGATGAATGGGAAGGGAGAAGTCCATCATTTTTCAGGTTATTGAATCTGTCTGTGTAGCCCACAGATATGAGGCGGTTGAAATTCCGTGTTTGCTTCAGAAATCAGAATAATCCCAACCCACAGGCTGGCTCCCTTTCACAGAGATTTCATATCCTTTGTTGCTTTTCTTTTTAGAAAGAGATTGGACAACTAGACTGAAAAATACCTTTTAATTCTTTATGCTTCCTAAGCAATATTTGAAAGTAAGCTCCTCTGTACTTGTACCAATTTAATTTAAAACTTCTTCTTTAGATCTGTGATATTAAGGAGCTATACATCTTTCATCCATAGGTAGTAGCATCCGTGCAGAGGCAAGGATGTTAGAAATTGCCGGAGGGACTCTGCTCCAGCCCTTGTTGAGTCTGATACCTGTGTTTCGTATGGTGGTGGATACCAGATGCTGTAAGAGCCCCATCGTAGACAGATGTGAAACAATCTACTTCTGCCTCTCAATATCTGATCCTAATCGCTAATAGTCTATGAGTTCCTTGACCCCAGAAAATCCAAGGTTTGATATTCTTTGCAATTTTTCTCCTGTTGTTAATTATAAACCTCACTCTACTTGTTAAAGTTCAGTTAAATCCTGCACCTTCAGCTGCAGTCCTTGAAAAAAAATTCTCATACCAGCAATTTAAACTAAGACTGGTATTTTAATGTCTTTTCCCCGCCTACTAAAATTAGATTTTCTATATATTATTTACAGTTGTTTACTGTCATCCTGCTGTGATGAAGACAGCAGCTTTGTGGCTTTTCTGCAAAAATCTCTTGCTAGCGTGCCGTGACATCCCCTCACACCACTCTGTGTGTCAGCACTGGGGTGTTCCTCACGCGGCGTGTTGAAAGCCAGAAACGATTTACATCTGCGCACTGTCACTTACCACTGAGGTTACTTTTATGAAAATCGGTGTTTACAACAGCTGCTTCACGTGGGTTGTTTGTGCATTGGGGTTTTTTTTGCAGTATCTCATCCTCTTCTATTGGTTTCTGCTGGGGAAAGCTGAGCCTCACAGGGATGATGAAACTTGGGGTCACATCCCTCTTCCCTAGAGCAAGGTGCCTCCCCATGATCAAAGCAAGCAGTGACGGTGACAGAGGACCGCCTGGCCATTCCTCTTCTTTCGTAGCCCCGGGGTGCTGGCAGCAGTGCGCGTTGTTTCTCAAAGATGTGGGAGAAGGAAGAATTTCAAAGCACCAAATGGGATCCTGCGATAAGAAGCCTAAGGGAGGATATACACCTGAAATCTTGAGTTACTGTAAAATTGCTCTTTCAAAGGAGCGGAGCGAGGGAGAGAAGAAGGTGTTTGGCTTCTGGAAAGGAAATAAGGTGTCTGAGCAAAAACCAATGCTCCTGAGGGGTAGGACCAAGCCAAGCTTCTCCATCTTTGGGGTATGTTCATCATTCAACTCAGGACATTTGTGGCACTGAAATCTCACTGATGCATACATTTGAGGGACTCGTGGTGACCCAGATGTCCCCTGGCATGGAGCGGGGCTGGTGGCCAGGGCTGGCTCCCCCTTTCCCTGCCACAAACCAGAGAGGGACTCTTTAGGGCACACTTCCACGTGGCTTTGAGTCACCAGGTACCGTATGTGTTACCGAAGATGCAGAGAGGTATATCTCACCTGACAAGGTGCTCTGCCTTTGCACCTTCATGTGTGAGAAAAGGATAATTTATTTAAATTTATGATGGCTAACGGGCTTATCTAACTACAGTTAAAATAACTTGCTGAATTATTCATGTGATATTTGGAATCATGATTGTGGGAACAAATTAGCTGACTGAAAACTGGAGACTGATGTTGCTCATTAATAATGCATAGAGGGAGGCCGGGTGCCAGGCGAGCGGGCGGGCTGGCTCCGAGAATACAAATAGGGTGTTTCCATGTTAGAAATCTTCTTCCTGGGCAGCGGTTGTGTGGAAAAGTATCGTCGGCTCCGCTGCTGGCTGAGTGGTCGGATGTGATTGCGGGAGCAGGAGCCCGCATTGCGTCGGTCAGGTGTTCTGTGCCTGCTGCTAAGGGCGCTTCTGAGCTGAAGGACCATGTCCCAGGCAAATGCATGGCCATCCCATGGGGATTTTATACTTTTTAATATGTCTCCAACAACAGTCCAAATGTTGCCAGCTTCACTCGGGCAAGTGTTACCAGCAAAGACCATTTGATTCTACAGAGTTTCCTTTTGAAGATAAAGTGACACCCTGGGTCACTTGGTACTTAGCAGAGTGATACTTTCCTTCTTTTATGTCTTGTTTAAAAAGTCTGATAATGCGGTGGACATGAAAAGAAAGCCATTTTATCATCTGGATATCATCTAATGGGCATTGCTCTACATAGAAATCAGTTCTTAGAGTACCAAAGAACTGGAAGATATTTAAGGACTCAGGATCACATTAGCCATGAGGATTTGGCAGATGGTTTGGTGTGCCATCAGATAAGGATGATATAATACAAACAGGGCACGACTTGGATAATGAGGGGCTATATGTGAAGTGTCATGATTGCTTGATTAAGATAATAGTTGAAGCATGTGGAGAAGGAAATTATAATTTATATATTGCTGATTGTGAGGTTTATTTTAAGGATATCATTTAAAGATTGCCAAAATCAGAAAGAAAGATCCTGAGCAAAAAAGAAGTCACTGAAAGAAAAAGAGAAATTGCTACTGAACAATAAATGTCTGAGGCCAACAAGGAGGGGCTGGTGGGCAGCAGGGGTGGAAGTGACGGAGAAGATGAAGACAAGAGCTCCCGTTCTTAGGAAAGAACAGAACCAGGAGCCAAATACCTGTTGAGGTCAGGAACGGCATTGGATGTATCTAAACCATCCTTTGTGGGTAGATGCTGCCTAAGTTCAGCTGGATGCATGGAAGCTTCTGCCACCAGCTCTTCCAGCCACCCATGTTGATGTTGTTGGGGTACCAGTATGTGGGGTCTGAGCCAGCCAGTCCCACTGCATGTCTTAAGTCGTCTGCATGATGCCACACGTTTTCACTGTTGACAGATATCTGGAAAATTAATTGCTGCATGATCTGGGGGAAATCACGTTGTTTTCAAATCAGGCCAAAACACCTCCTGTGGGTATAACTGCAACCAGCCCTCAGCGTCTGGGGGATGCTTTGGGGATGATGAATGTTGCCGGTGATGGTGAGTCTCCCACCACCCAGCAGTGGTGGGAGACTGGGGAAGGGGATGGACACAGTGGGCGAGGTGCTAGCATGGCCCACAGCCATCTGCGGCGGCAGATAGGTGTCCCTGTGTCTCCAGTGTCAGGAGCATGTGAGGACTTTCTCCAAGGCAGCCAGTTTTCTGCCTGCATTGCTGATTTGTTCATCTGCAATGTCTTTAATATGATTAATGTAGAGGGTTTTGCAAACTGATCAAGACAGACCTGGTCTGCCTGTAATTTCAGCTAAATTACTGTGATGTTCAATTTCAAACATACCTTTGATACGGTAATAGAAAAAGCTAATTTAGCATATTGCGCAGACTTTGGGTAAAACGGAGGCAATACTGAATATTGATCAAATACATACACGGGTAGCAATATTGGGGGATTGTGATAAATATTTCTGCAGAGACTGAGTAGATTTATATTGTTATCCGTCTGCAAGCTTGTACCTTAACTCCTAATACCTTTAATTAGAGCTGTTCAGGGCAGGCTTTCAGCTTGCTTCCATTGTATTCCCATTATGAATCAAAAGTTTATTTGCTCCTCTGGTTGATGTGTGGGAAATAATGATATGGCATATAAGCTCACAACGTGCACAGCCACCATCAAAATGCCACGGTGGATGAAACTACCCATGTGTTATGACCTTGATGCACAATTTAAATAGATGATTTTTCAAGCCAAATAAAACCTTTCACATTAGGCAGTAGATGAGCCACTTGTATGTGCTACAAATGCAGCTCCCCCCTCTCCTAATTAATAATACAAAATAGTGGTGGAATAGATTTATGCTTGTCAGCAGAGCAGTTAACTGTCATGCCACTGATGAGTCAATGGCTTGTTGTATCATAAGCGCTGATAATACCCAGATCTGGGCCGGGCACTAAGCTGTGATATGGCAATTTAGTTTCCACACACCATTTAGTTATGCTTTTATTTCAGATTAATCTCTGTTTTTTTCCCTTTTAATTTCAGTTCTAATGCAATAGGCTCAACAGTGACCCAGGTCACCGTGTGAGAACTTGCTGTCACAGGCTGAACTTCAGCTGCGACTGTCTCTGTGGGTTTTGGAGAGAAGGATGCCTGACAGAGCCAGGGGAACAACCAGCTCATGGCCACACCAGCACCTGGTGATAACAAAAGTCCATGGTTGCAGAGATCCTGCAAGCAATAGGAAAACACTACCACAGGTAACTGAGGTTGTATTTGCCTTTTCACGGCAGCATCAAATTCAAAAATTCAAATTAATTGCAAAAGGAAGAAGTGTCCTGTTCCTTACCACGTGTTTTTTAGAGGAAGGGCAATGTAAGGGCTCTTGAGCAACTGACATTGTCTACCTGGACTTCTGCAAAGCACTTGACACTGTCCCACATGACATCCTTGTCTCTAAATTGGAGAGAAATGGATTTGATGGAGGGACTACTTGGTGGATAAGAAACTCGCTGGATGGTCGCACTCAAAGAGTTGTGGTGGATGGCTCGATGTCCAAGTGGAGACCAGAGACAAGTGGCATTCCTCAGAGGTCGGTACTGGGACCAGCACTGCTTAACATCTTTGTTGGCAACATAGACAGTGGGATTGAGTGCACCCTCCACAAGTTTGCCAACGACACCAAGCTGTGTGGTGTGGTTGACACACTGGAGCGGAAGGATGCCATCCAGAGGGACCTGGACAGGCTGGAGAGGTGGGCCCATGCCAACATCATGAAGTTCAACAAGGCCAAGTGCAGGGCCCTACTCTTGGGTCAGGGCAATCCCAAGCACAACTCCAGGCTGGGTGGAGAATGGTTGGAAAGCAGCCCTGAGGAGAAGGACTTGGGGATGTCGGTGGGTGAGAAGCTCCCCATGAGCCGGCGATGTGCGCTGGCAGCCCAGCGAGCCCCCCGCACCCCGGGCTGCATCCCCAGCAGCGTGGCCAGCAGGGCGAGGGGGG
>NW_009646744.1:2366273-2414761 GCF_000708025.1 Charadrius vociferus | reverse complement strand
CCCAGGTTGCCCAGAGAAGTTGTGGATGCCTCACTGGTGATGGCATCTGCTTCTTCACAAATCTCTTGCCTCACCTTCATGCGCCTACAGAGCATCTTTGGTAAAACGGTCCTTCCAAGCGGAGTTTCAAAGTTGTTTGTGCAGCAAAAGACTTTCCCTGCAGGCATGGAAGCACTCAATACTGTGCAGAACAGGAGTACCCTGAACCTGTTTTTAATATTGCTCCAGTGACATTTCAGCCAAGTTGCATTGAATGAATTCATCTGGGGAAGGAAATCTTGTAACTGCGCACTCCCTCACATGTGGGCTTCCCTCTGTTAGTAGGAAAATGTCATCCAGCAGTACATACCTAAGATAGACAACTGCCAGTTTTTGACGGGGTTCTCGCGCCGTTCCTCCCAGTTCTTAGCCGGTCACTGTGATGCTTGGAGTGAAGTGTATTTCGGAGGCAGTGTTTCCACACATTTGACTTTTAAATTAAGGTGGGATTATAGCGATAGCACATGGTTACACGCTGAAATGTGTGAAAAAAATTTCACTTTACATTCTTTAACCCCATGATAACGGGCTTTGGGTGAAAAATTTCATCAGTAATTCGGGATGCTGACTTTGCAGTTGGATTTGCATGGCTCATCCTTCCCACCTGGCCGGCTACTGGTGGCCTCAACATGACTTCACGTGGCCATAGGGACATCGCTGGCAGCACAGCCTGTGCAAGCCTTTCTGTCCAGGGTTAGTGGCCTCTGTGGTCAGTTTAGTTAATATCTCTCCCCTCCAACACTGTTGTTGTTTTGTTTTGTTTTTTTTTTTCTTAAACATCTCAATTCAGAGTCCCCGTTGTTCGGTGCAGTGTAAATTAGGCTGTATGTCCCCCGGCACTGGGAAGTCTACCTTTCCGAAAGTAGGCTTTAACATTACTATGATTATAGCCTAATGCAAGTTTCTCTTAGGGCATGGCCTCAATTTAAGGATTTATTTTTAGAAGGAAACTAAGTGGGTTAAAGCGAAAGTAACCCAGGTGCTCAAATGTCAACACGCTGTGGAATTTAATCACCACAAGTAGCCAGTCAGTAGCTTTTGAGCTATGTTGTTTGGGCAATGGAAGTCAAAGGCTCTCTCTATTTGTTTCAGTATTTTTGCATATTGAAATTTTTGGACATTTGTCTGCATGATGCCTGTTGAATTTTATGAATTATAGACTAGGCACATTTTGGAGCATGTAAGAAAATGTACATGCATCCCCAAATAGGCATACATTTCACTGGTCATCCTGTTGTATTTGCATTTGCCAGGAACTCCGTAACGGTGGAGAACACCCGCCTGTGCCACCGCATGAAATCTTTCATATCATTTTTGCTCTTTCCAATGCAACCTGTTTGGAATAGAGACATTTGAAAAGGTCACCTATTTTCAGAACAGGTATTTCTGATGTATTTTCATCGAATCATAGAATCGTTTGGGTTGGAAGGGACCTTTAAAGGCCATCCAGTCCAACCCCCCTGCCATAAGCATGGACAACTTCAACTAGATCAGGTTGCTCAGAGCCCTGTCCAACCTGGCATTGAATGTTTCCAGGGATGGGGCATCTACCACCATTCTGAGCAACCTGCGCCAGGGTCTCACCACCCACATAGGAAAGAATTTCTTCTTTCTATCTCATCTAAATCTCCCCTCTTCCAGTATAAAACCATTCCCCCTCATCCCACGGCTCCACTCCCTGATGCAGAGTCCCTCCCCAGCTCTCCTGGAGCCCCTTTAGGCACTGGAAGGGGCTCTGAGGTCTCCCCTTTTCGCCTTCTCTTCTCCAGGCTGAACCCCCCCAACTCTCCCAGCCTGTCCTCCCAGCAGAGGGGCTCCAGCCCTCCCAGCATCTCCGGGGCCTCCTCTGGCCCCGCTCCAACAGCTCCGTGTCCTTCTGCTGGTGGGACCCCCCGAGCTGGAGGCAGCACTGCAGGGGGGTCTCCCCAGAGCAGAGTGAAGATTCTGAAGATCTATGGATAACTGTAAGAAGGCTGCATTACAAAAATTACTAATTAAATGAGTTATAAGCTCTGGAATATTTAACGTTTCTGTTAATGTGTCTAAAAACAATGGAAATGCCACACAAATTTTGAAACTGGGAGGGGGCAAGACATCTTTTAAAACTACCTGCAGAGTCTTTGGACGGAGGGGATGCTGAAAAAGTGAATACTGGAAGAGGATATCTTGTGTATGAGCAGGTAACTGCTAACACTGCAATCCCTAGCCTGCTCCTCTGAAATATTAATGATTTATTCTACGTACAGCAGCAGCAGATGTTACCGGAGATAGTTCTGACCATTTCTTTATCTCGGTCTGCCTGTTCAGGGCAGACATCCCGCCGCTATTTCCTCTGCTGCGCACAGCTCTCCGCAGAGGGACCTGCAATCTCAGCGGCTATAAGGAGATTTTCTTTTCACCTCACACTCCCGTCTGGCAGCATCAGCTCTGGAGTACAGAGCCTCCAAGGAAGGGGAGACGCGCACAGTGTTCATGTCTAGCTGTGCTGCAGGACCAACGTGTGGAAATACAGATGCTTTTGCCTGGACAGTAGCCACTAACATGGGTAACGTCCGCTTCAGGAAAAAAGAAGGTTGCTGTAATCCTGAGCTTGGTCTTGGCAGAATGGCAGCGTTATGGTTTGAGGAACCCACAACAATTTCTTGTCCTTTCGACAATTATTCTCTCGCCCAATGACCCCTCCCCACCTGGGAAGGGGAATCAGGAAAAAAATAGGAAACCTGAGGGTTGAAATATAAACAGGTTCAATAGGATTGGACTAAATAAATAACATTAATAACACTAAAGAACCAATTTTGATCCCGATACCAAAATAAAATATACAAGGGTTATACCCAGCCCATTCTATCCGTAGAAGCCGTGCACTCCCAGCAGTGACAGCCCATGTGGGACACTGGGAGTGCTGTGGGTTCGGGAGGAAGGGAAGGGCTCAGGGCTCCGGCACCGGGGCAAGGAGTTCTCAGGATGGCAGCCATCACGGGGGAGAGAAAGATTACTTCTCAGCAAACTTTCTAATTTATACTGAATGTGATGTTGATGGTATGAACTAACCCTGTTGGCCACCTTGGGTGAAGCACCCGGGTCTCGCTCCTCCTCATCCCCGCACCTGGCGAGCTCGAAAACACTGAGACCTTGAAACCCACCTACCATAGCTGGCTGTAAAGGAAATATTTTCACAAATCCAGACACTGAAGTCTTCTGAAAGTGCAGTTTTCCCAGGCATTAGAAGAGAAATTAGTCCTGTGTCGCTCAAACCAGGACAGGCAGCGACATTGTCCGTGTTTAATGGGTGGAGAACTGAGGCGCTGGGAAAAGCGTGTAGGTGTCTGCAAGCACCACCGAAGCAGGAAGGCGAGGCAGATCCTGCTTTGTTTTAAGCATCGGGTTGTCCTTCCCTCGGGCACTGCGCTGATATTGTGTCATACACCCGATACACCTCATGCTGAGGCTGTTCTATCTGAGCTCAGGGGAGCGGAGCTCCACTCACCTGCGGCCAGTTAGGGCTGGTTTATATTTCCACTACCCATCACCCTTTCATATTCTTTGTTCATATACATAAGATAATAAGGCTGAAAGAGGAAAATGGGTATGGTGATGGAGAATGTATAAAGAGAGCAGATGATGCTAAGTAATGACCGTTAAACTACGTAATAAATCCTTGGCGATAATACAAAACCTTTGCATCTGCTCACAAGGTAGAATTATTTCATCGCTTCCAGGCCCCGTACGTGGATGTATAAGTCAGTGCATCAGCATCTTCAGGGACACATCCATAATAAAGATAATACTAATTTTCACAGCAATGTTTTTTCCTGTCAGCCAAAGGTAATTAAGTGGTTAAAGGAGAACTCGGTTTGCTACCTAATGTAAAAAATAACTCATGCATTTTATGTCTCCAAGTCTTCTCACTTTCACCAGTGTCAGGCCACATTGGTTTTGCATTTACTGTAACAACCTTTCGGTAGATATGAGACAGAGCATGCTAAGCGTGGGGCTTCTAATCACTTTTCTTTTGTGTCTGATGTCCCAGCTATCCACGGACTTTAGGCATGATCAGGTCATGGCTCTGAACTAATCAGATTTAATGTAGAAATAAAAGAATGGATCCAAAATGAGGTGGAACTAACAAATGAAAATAATAAGGAAATTTAATGGCAGTAATTGAAAAGGTTTCTAATGTGTGATGCAGTACGATAACACCCCTTTACTATTTATCCAGCCTTGAGACAAGTTATTTGCTTTTGAAAAGTTTTGCAAAGGTATATAGATTGACGTAAGTGCTGTATTTTCTGTACCTGCTCTACCCAGACTAATTGAAAAGCTATCATGAAAAGGAAATTGGGTTGGTGTTGGGAGTTCGTGCTTGTGGTCTGATCTTCAGGAAGCTATAGAAAATAGCCAGAAAATTAATTGTTTAGACTTGAAAGTGCTTCATTAAGCTGAGGTAATGGGCAAATTCGGCATTCCTCAACAGTGATCTCAGATTTCTTCCAAATCTTACTACACTAATCATTATTCCTGAACCACCCAGTCCTGTATTTTCTAAGCTTGCACAGCATAGATGGCCAAATTACCTCTGCAGTTGACGAGGCATCATGGCAGAGGCAGGTACATTTTAAATTACAGTAAGTTTTGCACTCTCTCTTTTAAAAGAGGAGATCATCCCAGGGCGGCAGAGTTCCACCCCCCCCCAGCACCAAAAGGCTTGTTAAAAATCCCCGTAAGAATAAAAACACGTGTTGAAGCTTCATTTTTAATGTTGTTTATGTATGTGTATAAAAGGGAAATTTAAACCCCGTTTTCTGGCCAGGCCCCTGCTCAGTCCATCCCTCTGAGGACCACAACGCTCCCGCGCTGCAGGAACGGTCTTTCCACCGTCGGCCACTCGCAGCTCCCCATCACCGGGAACGTGTCCCGGGGTTTCATATCCCTTCCGATCTGCAGCGCCTTCCGAGTGCAAAAATACTGTCTTTTCTTCGCTTTGTTGGCTTTTTCCACCTTTCTTTTTAACGGTGTATTGGTGGCAAAGAAGCTCATAGAAATAAAAGTTCTCCACAAAAAAGCTACAACAAAAGACTTGGTACCAGGGAGGGATGAGTGAGACCTTGAAACTACAGCCGGCAATATACGGCTCCATCCTGCTCGTGGGTACCAAAGGCATTAATTTTGGAATACTGTCTGCTTTAGTAGGTGATTTTTGTGAGATGCCTGCAGAGGCTGGTGCATTTCCCCATATACTATAATGAAGTATGGCAGGTTTTAGAGAGATGAAGGACTTTGCAAAGGTGCAGCAGCCTGACACCCGGATTCATTTTGAGCATGAGTTGGTTCCTATTTTATCTAAGCCTGATTCCGTCATCCTTGGAAGGCAGGCAGCTTGCTTTTGATGGTGAATCTTGTTATAAGTACTTATTTGGCATGCCAGTGAATAAGAAAAGCTATCATGATTTGACATGTGAAACGTGAAGTCTCAATTACTTTTATGTTGTTTTTCCTTCTGTAGATCGGGAGTGAAAAATATATTTTAATTAAAAAGTGAAATATGATATCCAGATCTCAGCATGCCTCGTGGAGAACAATCTGAATTTTGGAGTGCTTCATAAGTCTTGGAGCAGAGCTTACACTGCACTTCCCAGGCATGGGCAGCAGCCGCGGCTGATAACGCTGACTGATTGATTTGGCCATTATCTGACAGTTTCTTTACTTAAGGGAAAAGGAGGCTGCGGATGACATCCTGCATATTCAGATAGCTGTTACTGTAATGTGCCTTTATGTATTTTATGTTTTAATATATTTTTTTTCCTCCCAGGCCTAATTTTTTAAGGAAATGCAGGTTATGAGATTGTGCCTTTTGCCTTCCTTCCTCACCTCCTGCCCAGCGGCTTTTGAATCTCTTGACCAGCCTCACCTGAATTTGATCACGAGATGAAGGCTCGGAGCTGCTTAATCTCTGGAATCAGTGGTGAAGCAAAGATGTTGCTCGGGTAAAACCAGGGAGAAGTTGGTTATTACACATTTTTTGCCGGTAATGTGTAGGTTATTAGCTGGCATCCGAGATGGACCGCCTGCAGCACGTGCTCTCCACCATGCAGCAAGGCAAAAGCCACTGCGAATGAAAGGGCATTTCTGAACATGTTATGGTGCTAAAGTCGTGTTGGGAGTACGCTCGTCTCCGTATTAAGGAGTTGAGCCTCCATCCCCCACGTCACTACAATTTGGCGTTGTATTTTCCACTGATCAGAAATATGAGCAAATTAGCTCTTTTTCTCAAATTAAGATATAATTTAAAATAAATAGGATAATTCTTGGTGTGTTGGGCAAAAACATCTTGTAATACATTCGGAAGATCTGTGTCTGAAAACGGAGCGGGTGTTTTTCTTGTCTGTGTTTCTCAATGGTCGTTAAAGGCAAGTCACCATTAATAAGCAGTAACACATTCCTTCAATCAGTCTATTCAGGACGAAGACCTTGGCTCCTCCTCCATTGTGGTAAGTGGACCAAACCCAAAGCTTTTTGTAGCGCTCCCATTAATTTCCAGATGTAGCACGCCACTTCACCAATAAAGCAGTATTTTTTCTTAACAGAAATTTGTATTTACCCAACACTTTGCTAAGCTAAGTGTGTTGAAAGCTAACCATCATTAATATCCAGCCCATAATGATGCTGATGCTTTCCTTTGAATGCTCCAGCTGGTAGGGGCTGAGATCACTGCATATTGATGGATACTTCAGCCGGTGATTCCTCAAAGCAGCCTCACTCAGCAAGCTTAAATGTAGCCCATGCCTTACTGAATAACACTAGAATCATAAAATCCTACGCTGTGAGCTTGGCAATCACCGCGCTTGGTGGTGCGTGGTTCAAGCAGTAGTCTGTGCGCCTAAAATCGTCAACAACTTAAAAAGGAATCAAAATCCGTTATGACAAAAATATAGATGGATAATTATGGAGCATTTTAACAGAATCATAAAAAATTCATTCTATTAGCTGCACATCTTCCTCTCCTAAAAATAAAAAAAGAAAAAAAGGAGAAAATGAAAAATTTGAAAAATCCTACCTCTCTTAAATTAGAAAGTGCCACAGATTTTTGTGTGCTTTGCTCCAGAAATGACCCGCTGGAAGTTCATGGCATAATGACCCCAAAATCCCAGCGACTTTAGGACTGCAGCAGGTGGGAAGCTGAGGAGCAGGGAGGGGGAACGGGGCCGCTTGCCCGGCCCCTCCGGCACGTCCCCGCAGAGGCTCAGGTTGGGGTGTCAGCGCCCTTCCCGGGGAGGCGGCAGGGTTGGCCCTTTCCCTGCCGGTGCTGGAGCTGGTGGAAAACGTGGATGTGGCAGAAGTCTTCTGCTCCCACCCCCTGTCCTCCCGCGGTAGGTATGGCTGTGGACCCCATCCTCTTCTCCAGGCGTACGGAGACGGGCAGGACTTGCAGAGGTCAGGGGTTGCTCTTTGTAGGCTTTCTCTGAGCGCTTTATGCGGATTTACTCTACGCAGCACGCACTTGTGATCAGGTGAAGGGGTCCATGAGCGAATAAACAGGGTCTTTCTACATTAGCCCTTTTGGCACTCTTAAGTCAGGCTAGAGCTCATAATAACTGTTTATTTAGCACTTAGTTTATGTCACTAATCATCTTCACTTGCAAGGAACTGATTATATTTAAACCCTGGGAAGTCAATGGGTGTTTTATTACCAATTTCATTAAGGCCAGCTTTTTAATCCTTGCCATCTAAATCTCCGCATTTGAGTAGAAATTCCTCTGGAGCTCGTTACTTTAAATATGAGACCAACGGGTGAACCTTACCAATCACACCATCTATTATTATATTTAGTACTGGGGTAGCTGCAATGCTAAAAGGACTCTTCAAATAAACAGTCATTAAGTATGACAGTGATAATGGACTGTGCACTGTGAAATTATCTAATTACTGACACTTCAAGTCTGTATCAACAATTTGTTTTGAAACAGAATATAATTAAATTCTTTTGCTCCAAGTACATCTTGAGGAGCAATAAACTCTCAGACTTCAAATGATGAAGAGTGAACAAAAGGTGCCATGTAAAGATGATTTTGAACATTTGGAGGATAATATTCTTGCAGAAAATGTATGTCATGACGACTGTTCTTGGACCTGTTTGCTGGGGTCTATTAAAACCTGTTGATGGCTATGGAAATGAAAAGTATGTTCCCAAAGGAAAGGGAGAAGATGTGAATAGTAACAGATGCTACAGCACCCCAGAATGCTTTACTGTTGGCCGTGGAAGACATCTAGTGCCTGATTTGAACAGTAATTGCTTTATTGGGTCACAGCTTTGAAAAGTAATGTAGCAAAATGAACAGATGCATCTAATCTGATATTCAGGATAAGAATGATCATAAATGCTTCTAAGTGTGGAAGGTCATGATTGCAATTTGTTGATACAGGCTGTGAAACAGAAATATAAGGCAGTGTGCTAAGGAATAATTAGAGTTAACCGGACACTTGGTAAGGTGTCTGCAAACATGTTTTATCCAAATCTGTTAGTTTTCCATAAATCTGGATATTTGAGTATTGCAGAGGGCAGCCTGAATTTTGCCGGTGCGGAAGCCGTGGACGAGGCGGTAGGAGTGTGCCTGTGCCGCTGCCACCAACAGCGACGCGAAGACAGAAGGGGACCCGTCCCTTGCTCGGTGTCACTTGTGCCGTGGGTGCTGCGTGCCGGGGTGCCGGCTCAGCCTGGGACCTTGCGCCGGGCAAGAGGTGTCTCGCCGTCTGCTCACACTCCATTAGCTTTGCCAGGAGTCTCCCATGGGCAAATAGGCTCTAGAAATTCTTTTTTTTTTTTTTGGGGGGGGGGGGGGGGGCTTTTCGGCTTTCCAGGCCCTAGGACATGTACCCTTGTCAAGAGTAGGAGTAAAATTAAGGAAAGAAGAGACAGCAAAGGAAAGAAAAAATGTTTTCCAGATGACATTGCTTGTAGCTTGTTCGAGCTCCTCCCTGTTTATGTCTCTAACGAGAAATCTAGGTTGCATGCATTTAAAAAAAAAAAATGTTGCTTTTCATCTACTAGCAAGAAAAGTTGGGAGTGGTGTTCTCTTCTCGTCATTTTTTGGAATTAATTAGGAAACATATAACCCAGCAGTATAAAAGAGCCAGGAATGTTCTCTCTCAAGTATCACAGCCTTTAATAAAAGTCAGTGGCACCGTTCGTGACCATCTGATGTTTACTGCTGCTGCTTCTAAAGTGCATTGTGTTTCGGCGTCCACCTTGGCTCGTGTCCATTCTTGCTTTAACCTCAATGACTTTGGCATAGTTGTCTCAGCGCTGAACTTCACCCGTTTTGTCTTCAGCAGAGTATGAAGTCTGCTGCTTGCTTATCAAATATGAAGCTGTGTACAACCGGGCAACCTAATGCTAATGGAATCGATACAGCAAAAGAGATCTCACAACCCCTCTGTACTTTTTACAATTTACTTTGTTCGTCACCCATTAATTCTTGCATTGATTTTGCTATAAAACACAAACTGCATTCCTATCACAGCCCAAGAAAAAAGCACATTGATTATATTGGAACAAGGTACGTTGTAAAAATGAAATGCCTAAAACATTTAAATGTAGTAAGCTCTGCTAAAGTACATAAATCACATTGTTTAATGTTGTAAATGAGTGGTGCTGCCTTAAACAAGGGAAAAATATGGCGCCATAAAACAATTCTGACACAAAATAACAGTCTCTGTTTCTCTGTACCTGCCATTTTCGAAACGCTATCAATAATGGTTACAGTTGTTTGCGAGTGGGAGGGGGGGAAACGCTCTCAATATCCCCTTTAAAAAGTTCCCTCAAAGTCACTTTGTAAAATCGACAGCAGTGGTGTTTTACCTAGCTATAAATAAAGCCTGATTATTACTGTGTCCTGTTTACTTTTATCATTCACTCATCAAAAACTTTTTTGGATGCATCATTACTGATGATCTTTTCACGAGCCAAAGTCGAGCCATGTGCTTGGCTGTTATTGATGGGGAGGGAACCGCGGCTGCTTCCTCCCGCCTCGGCGGCCACATCCTCTGCTGAAGATCGTGGACACCGTTCCGGCAGCTTAAAGGGACAATGGTTCAGAGGGAATTCATCTCTCTGCACCACTTAGAGCTCAACCCTGAGTAGAGAATACTGATCAGGTATAATTCTGCACTGTGGGGGTGTCACGGCAGCGAAGAGCGAAAAAGGAGAACTTCATGATGATTATAAAATAGGCGCTTTTTGTCACCAAAGTTACGATTGCAGAAATCTATTCTAGTTGAGATTCCCGCAGTCCTTCGGAGCCCTGGTCATGATCCAAGCCTCCACTAAGCCCAGTACAAGCCCAGGAAAGTCGCTTTGGAGAGCCTGCTGCTAAACAAGAAGAGAAGTGGCAACAGCCAGGCAGGGATGGATTTGGGCAGCAGGAGAGAAAGGGAGGACGGGGGTAAGACGGATTGGGAGTGGTCTCAACAGCTTAAAAACCTGAGCTGTTTCCAAGGTTTTCAGGATCCATAGAAATAGATTTGATCGGGGGGGGGGAACAAGAGAGGAAGGCAGGGAGAAAGCAAAACCGAGGGTGATTAAAGCGTAAAGGGTATTGTGCATTTGCTTAGCATTTAAGCTGGTCAGAGCGGGGGCCTTGGCTTCCTCCTCAGCGCCGTGTCTGTA
The DNA here is from genome assembly GCF_000708025.1 of Charadrius vociferus. NCBI lineage: Eukaryota > Metazoa > Chordata > Aves > Charadriiformes > Charadriidae > Charadrius > Charadrius vociferus. Next base: position 2,404,059 of record NW_009646744.1, on the reverse strand, counting down.
CGTGACGCTACAAAATCATCCCTCATGCCAGATTTTCTTGAATGAGGTTGGGAAGAGGGAGAAGAGGAATTAACTCGTCTTGGATTAGAGATCACAAAGCAGGGATGAGACTGTTGTCTGCTGCCTGAGCCTTGGATGGGTGCTTCTGTTATTTTAGTTCTTGCTTCATCTTGTTAGATACATTTATCTTTTTGATTCAACTTTTCTCGTGTGTTTTTCTCACCTGCGAATCAGAGCAGCTGCTGCAGAATCTGGGATGGCTCTGCCAAACTTGTTTTATCCATCAGCTAAAGCCTCCCTGCTTCCAGCTACGTCACTCTAAACCCCAGCAAAACTCAAGTGACCGTAAAGGTTGCTATAGACTTTACCTATTGAGAGCAGAACTTGGCCTGTTCCTCTGGAAAGGAGAGAAGTGGAGGATTTGTTTTAGGGGATGTGAAAATTCACTGAAGTTGGTGAGACTTTTCCCACATGTGGTCTCCTCCAGGCCAAGGCTGATGGAGATGAAGCTGGGTGACCACGAGTGCTGGGGGAATCCAGCACACTTAGAAGATGTGGTGGGTACAGGTCCTTTTTTGGGAGAAAGGGAATATTATCTGTAGGGAGGTGGCAGATGTGAGACTGATTTTGCTCCGCAGGTGGATTCCCTGGTGCTTCATTATTTGAATCCTTTAGCACCAGTTTTTTCCTGTGTGGTTGGCAATCACACCTCCTTTAAAGTTATAATGTGCTCCTCTGGTGGGAGGTTGCTCTTGTCCTGGTCGGGTCAGGCTTTTCCAGTTCTTTGGGAAATGGCACTGCTGGCAGAGCATAGCAGGTCTGCCCTTCTCCATGGGTTTGCAGAACATCAAGACTTCTTCCTTGCTCACCTCCTCCCTCTCTCTTCCTCCCAGGAGAGAGAAAAAGAGAGAAAAATTCATGGAGTGACTTTAATTTTGAAAACCCGTGTGAAATGGATTCCTGTTCCTGCAAGGAGAAACTCAGTGAGGACATCTAAAAGGTCAGCTCTGTGGCTTTTCTAAGTTAATGATTAAAGTAAGTTATCTCAGATGTCTCATCAAGGAAGGCTCTATTTTCCAGGTGGAAGCTCTTAATTTTGTATTGCAAGGATCAATCCTGTAAGATCCTCAGAAGTTTAGTTGGGGCATTTTGTCCTAATGAGAGCTCCTTCCGTCGGCTGCTGCAAATGAATGCAGCTGCGAAGGGTCCCCCAGGGCTGTGTGGGCGGTGCAGGGCCGGTCCCCATCACTACCACGGTGGAAACACAGAAGAGCTGAGGAACTGGGGAGGAAACCAATAAAGGAAAGAGCCTCATCTATTTTTTTAGGAGTGTTAAGCCCATATAGCTGTTTTGCTTCACCTGCGCACAGCACGTCTAGGAGAACATGTTGCCATGATAGATGGACAGGAGCCGTAACTGCTCGGAGAAGTGGCTTTAGTTGGGCGTTTTGGTACAAGTTGCTGGAGCTTTTACGAAGACACAAGTGTGAGGAATTAGAGGCAATCCTCTTGCAAACACCAGGGAGCTGAATGTCTGGACCTGGCTTTTAGGGGCTCTGCTCAAAACCCATCTATCGCCGCTCCGTGGTGACTGTTTCCTTGCTGATACCACAGCCACGTGTCGGGGGAGCGTAATAATAACCAAGCCAGGAAATATGGTTTATGGGGTTCTCTGTGGGATAACATGGGGACTTTGTCTGAGGCCAACAAGCAGAGTGGCAAAAGGGCAAGTTCAAACACCAGCCCCCAAGCTTCCCTTTTCTCTTTTGTGGAGGTTTTGCAAGGAGCAGCTCCTGCAGTCCTCTTCCCTTATAACTCCTCCACAGCCCATTGTGTGTCTGCAGGAGGTTAATTAGGGAGCCAGGCAAAGCTGGAGCTCGCTACTCACACATTTTGAGTCACTAAGTGCTTTCTTCTGTTAAAACTAACGTGCATTTACAAGCCTGCCTTGTATTTATCTAACGAGGATAATTACCCGCCTCCAAAATGGCATGATCCATTTAAGCCAAGGCAGCTCCCCTGGAGAAGATGTTCTACTGTTGGTTGTTTTTGACCTGTTCCTGCAGAGCAGTCTGGTGGTGGACTGGCCTGGGGCAGCGAAAGCAAAGCTCAGAGCCTGCAGGATGGCGGTCTAGATCTGTGTAAGTTGGAAAGATTTTCTTTGTTTAAGCTGAGTTGAGTATGTCTCTCTCGAAGGGAAAGCTGAACTTGCTGCGGTGCCATGCCGGGAGTCAGGGAGTTAGTGGCAAAGGCAGAGGGTGGATGGGCTAACTGGACCGGCCTGGTCTGTTGGCTTTGCTGGTGTAGTGTTTTTTTGGTTTGGTTTACTGTTTCCCAGGTTTCTGTAGGTCTGTGTTATGGCTGTGGTATTAGTTAAGCAGTTTCTTGTACTTAACAGATGCTGTGGAGAGGATAAAGCCCAACTTCTGATGGGCTTTAGACACCTGGTTACCAAACAGGTCTTGCTCTTTCTCCAGGGACTTTCTCTTTTAAGCAAGTCGTTGTTAATTATAAGTGCTGTTTTGTGATGGCCCAGTCTGCGCTTCTGAGCCTGTACTGTGGCCTCAACTAAGTGCTTTGTGCTGTAACTACCTGAATTGTTATTTTCTGCCTTAGACACAGGTAATTGTTATTGTTGCAAAATGCTTCCTTGGATGATTATCAGTTGACTTGTATTAATATTTACAATAACTTTTTTGTTAGTGATTTTTTTTTTTTGCTACAACAGGAAATGAAATGCAAATTAACAACTGTAAAGATTAAAACATAATGAAATAGGACATGAACTCCAGAGAACTAATGAATAAAGTGGCTTGGAGGCACAAAAAGTTGTCCTTCAAAAACAAACATAGAGATAAATAATAAGATAAATAATTTTGAGGCATTAAACTGACAAAGAGAAAGAAATACCAAGTATGGGATAAATTGTTTCATGCCAAATTCAAAATTGCATTCTTTTTTCTTAATAAAAAGATGAAGTTTCCCCCCAAAGTTAACCAAGAGTGTAATTACTGCGTGGTGGATTTTTTCCTAACTTACAAATCAGCAGTCAAAACGTCTCTGTTTGTTTACCTTTACTCTCCTCGTCTGGCTACTTAGCAAATATTTTGGGCTAATGGATGATAACATTCCTTTATTATTATTTTTATAGTATTTTTCTCCTGTGTTTTCTGTTTGCTAAAGCAGAAATGTGTATCTGAAGCTGCTGGGTGCTTTCCTGAGGTGTTTAAAGCCTGCCCCAGCTGATGGGTATTGGTCCCTTCTTTCAACAAAGCTCCCAAGCCCCGACATCTCTTCCCCTTCGTGGGACTCGTGTTGGCAGCTGGCTCTGAGACAGCGCGTCGCCCCTTCGTTTAACCGAGGGCACAATCTGCGCATTGGCATCGCTGGCTGCTCTTCAGGGCAATGCCCTCACAGATTGGGTGGTTACGTTGGCGCATCTGAACCTGGAGCTGCCCTGAGTTAGCTTGTGTTGCTGTAAATCTATTGGTGGTGTTTTGGCTTCATTGGTTTGTCTTAGATCTTGTGAAATCATGAGGTATCTCTGGTTCAGCGCATACTCTTTCACGTGCTATTTAGCATGGTGTGGCTTTAGCGTGATGCACACAGCTGTACACTTCAAGTCTTTAAGAGTCTAAAATACCTCTCCTTAAAATCAAGGGAGAGGTTCCCAAGGCATCGCTCGTGGTGGGGTTTATCCTTTAGACTGTGAGTGTTGTCAGGGCTGGGGTTCTCCCTCCTGCCCATGGTTAAGCTGTGTACAGCTCTGGCATTTCAGAGAAGGTGGTGAGGAGCCTTCAGGGAGTTGCTGCTCCATGACATATAGACTTGGTAAGATTAGGACAGCACTTGTTGCCCAGGAGGACACAAACCTCTTCGTAATCCCATGGTGCTTGGATTACCTGGTTATAGCCTCAGGCGCTTTGCACCTTGGCCTGCCTTCCACCACTAATGGTTTTACTGGGGAAGAGGATTGAGGTTTGGACTTCTGAAGTACCTGAATGCTCCCAGGTGAAGATACTTGCCTAGCTGGATTTTCAGGAGTGCTTGAGCCTTGCTGGAAATAAATTGAAATTAACACTGAACCTGGTTGAATTTCCAGCCTTTAAAAAAAAAAAAAAACAACCAAAACACCCTTGTGCAATTTCTATTCACCTCTCTTGTGAATTTTCATGATGTGCTTTGAAGACCAAGGTGGGACCTCACAGCAGTCACTTGCCCAGGTGAAGCTGGTTTGTATGTGTGAGTCGAGGCAGTCGGGCTCTCCCACAGCTTGTGTCTGGAGCCTGTGACGATCTGCAAAGATTCAGTTAATCTTTTACTTGGATTTATTTTTTAGCATCTTTCTTCTTTGTTCTTGATGACAAGGGACAGTGTCATAGAAATAAGAGCTTCTTATTTCTAAAGAGAATTCATGCAAATGCCGTTTCTATTTATTCTCAGCCTGATGTCAGAGTAATTCTGTGTATGATACTGCATTCATTATCATACATAGAGTTGTGATGGCAAACAGGGGGCTTCACCCAAAGAGCAAAGAGGAGGAATGAACTCTCAAAACCAGATCAAACCTCAAAAGTTAATTTAAAAGAAGAGCTAGCTGTACAAAATGATGGTTTTTCTTTTCTCTTTTGTCATTTGCATTTCAAATTCCTTTGGATGGCCAAGGCCTGGGACAGTAGCAAAAAAACCTCTCCCGATTGAAATGTTCTCAGCTTTTTATCATGGAGTCCTCTTGCCTCTTAAACATCATCTTTAATCTCTAGTTCCAGCTTTGTATCATCTAGCAGGTTTTGGTGGCCCTGAGGCTCCAGCTTTATTGATCAGAGATAGAGCTTTCCCGCTTGGTGGCTCCTCGTGATGTCTGAGCAACTAGACCAAGCATAAAAATAATATCTCGTACCCTATTAACTGTAGAAGATGATCTATCCTAGTAAATAATCTCGGGGGGGGGAAATCCTATCAACATTGATATACGTTCTCCTCCACCTTTCCATAACCTTGGTGGCAAGTTATACAAATATTTCACCTGCTGAATGCAGACTGGGCTTTAGAAAGTGTGCATTTCGGCTCTCCGTAAATAAAAATAATGGGGCTAATTTTCATTTTTGCTAGGGACCACTTACATCTATTTGGGGATAGATCCTCAGCTGGTGGGAGCTGTCACAGCGTCTCTGCAGCCGGAGGAGTTTGGGTGTCTCACTGGGTGTTTCGTGGCCCCATCGAGGGAGTGCAGATTTACACCAGAGCATTGCACAGGGCCCGAGCTGGAATGAGAAACAGGTCTAATTACATTTTGTAACTGAAATCATTATTAAGGTCTCTCTCATTTCCACTATACAAATATTCCAGCTGAAAGGATTATATTTACAAGTGCTATTTATAATTAAACATTTCACTTGATTTGCCTGCAAACAGAATGTAAATCATATTTCGCTCTGCTAAAAGGCAAGGAAAAGGGGAAAGTGTCTTCAAGTAATTTATATCACACTTTGTAGTTAGCAAAACCGCAAGTTTATGCAAATACGGATTTGTTGAAGTCTGTGTGTTTTACTTGTAAGGGTACTTCATTTCGCTCGGGCTCTGCTGGGCGGGGAGAGGGGGAAGATGAACTCGCTCATCCTCTGCAGTGCAGCTGAGCAGCCCCTGGCGATGGTTGGGCTGTGCAGACCGGGGCGCAGGGTGACAGTGTCCCCTTGTCAGCGGCTGTTACAGCCAGACTGTGCTCACAACAGGCGTTTGCAGCGGTCCGGGGAGGTTAACGGGTACCTGAACCTCTCGCGGGATGAGAAAGGTCTCAGCACGCCCGTAAGGAGGTTGCCTGATATCCAGGGGATTACCTGTTCCCATCCAGTCTGTCGTGATGTAAGGGAAGATCAAACCCTCGCTTTGGGCTGCCTCAGGTAGGGGAAAGCTGTCTGGATGAAGACACTGGGATGTGTAGGGAATCCTTTTATGTGGAGAGGAGATGAAGCTTGTCAAAGCACTGAAGGATGAGGACAGCCAACTCCTTTGGTACCTGGTGGCTCAGTTACAGATCAGGTTTTCTTGCAATAAATGAGCTCCTGATGTTGCTTAAAGGCTTCTGGGGTTTGTTCCTGAAGATGGAAGGAGACTTAAAGACCTGATGCAGAGAGGGCACTTCTTTACCCCACCGCCTTGGGAAGGCGATACCCAGGAGGTGACACTGCAGCTATGAAAATAGGATTCTGTGTGAGAATGTCTGGGTAATTTCCAGGAAAAGGAAGGCTAAATTTCATGTTGTTAGTGGTGTATCCCATCTCCCCACCGCAGTTCAGCTGCATTCCTTGGTCCTGTCAGGGAGGATATTACATTCCTACATGTGCACTAACGGATTTGCATTGTGAACCTTCCTGTAGCTGCTACAGCAATATAAATTCAGAGGTGAATGGTAAGGATGAAATAACTTGGAAATTATACTCCTGATGTTAGCTAGTCCTGAACAGGCACAAATTCATCTTCATGCTTGCACATAAACAACCAAATAAGACTTTTTTTAGCTTGGTTTCTTATTCTCTCTTGTCAGCTAGCAGTTCAAGGCCCTTATGTGTGGCTTTGGGTTTTCTTTTGGTTTGATTTGTTTTGGTTTTCATTTTTTTTTTTTAAGCAGCTGACTTAAACTGTTATTTTTCATTTTATCTGCTCGTCCTCTGGGAAGAGGATCTTTCAGGAGCACTCCCAAATTTACTACAGATCCAAATTCTGTAGCCTTTATTTTTGCAAAGCTCAGTTCTGATTTACGTTAGATAAATAATCCAAAACGTTCATCCTGCTATTCACTGAGTTTCAATAGTCGCAGGCTACCACGAGCCCTCCTGTCGAAGGCTGAAAGCGCCAGCCGCGGGCTCACGCTGATGAGATGGCTTTGAGCCACAGGAGGGAACGCGCCGTTGCCAACAGCAGTAGCTGATGAAGCTTTTTAGTTTCTGGTGATGCCAACACCGGTGGAGCTGAAAAGGTGGGAGCAAAGTGCAGTCCCTTATCCTCCCACAAAATAACAGTGTTTCAGCAAATGACGGTGGTGTCTGAACGGCCGGGTAGGCTGTGCGTGGCTGTCCCTGACTGTCCCTGCTGTTGTGTTTCCAGAGGAGAGCCATCTCCTGCTCCGAGGGTACGGGCTCTGCAGCGGGGACGAGGGCCTCTGCCTTCCTCAGGCACGGCTCTCCCATTTGAGTGCTGCCAGAACGACCAGCGCTTGCTGCTGCGCAGCACACAGTGTGCACAGGTGTTAGTTTTGGATAAAGTTTTCCTGAATTCCACCTGTTTCTACCTGACACCAGCTAAATGGAGAGAGAAGAACCAAACCCCCAAGCCAACATGTTTTGGAGCTTTGGCTCCCTCTCCTCGCGTTTCCCTGGGCTTTCCAGTTGCGTTGCTCGTTCCCAATTCCTCGGGCTGGCTGCTTCTTGTTTGATCACTGCTTCGACTTCTGTGCATCAAGGACTGGTGAAGGAAATCAGTGCGTTGGGGAGGAGGACGCAATACTCCTATGCTGCCATCTGTCCATGAATTAGGTTGTTTTCTCTCTTCCAAATGCACTTTGTGAGAGTGTTTACTAAAGAGACGAAGTTGGAAAGGAATGGAGACAGGTTCTGATTTATGCACGGACAGACTGGGAATAATTCAGTACCAAGTTCTGGTGTTCAGGTATGACCAGATCAGTGGGATTCAGGCCCACGCGGAGTTTGTAACTTGAACGATTAAACACAGAAAATGTGCATCCTTGGCCTCCAGAGGCAATTCTGCAATATCCAATTAAGAAAACGAAGCTTAAAATAATTAGTGAATTGTCAGCAAATGTTGATGCCATGTTTCCTTATGGGTACTCAGTATTTTCTGCCCAGCACTGAGTGGGTTGTTAGTGCAGGCTACAAGGTTATGGGGGGGTTAAGATGCTCAAGACGCTTCAGCTGACAGAAGGGACATTTCTGACCTACCCTTAGCTGTAGTGAGTGTTTCCTCTTGGAGTGGGGCAGGCGATCCCATCCAAAAATTTTCCTAAAGAACTGGAAAAAAGGAAACAAAAGGAAATGTTTCCAGTTGGGTCTTTGAGCTTGAGCCTTTCCACAGGCACGTGGTCTATAGAGCTGACACAAGGAAAGGAGCGTGGCTTCATTCAATAATTAAATTTTTTACAGAAGCTATAAAAGCATATTGTGTTCGGTTTAAATTACATGCATTTTTAACCATATTTTTGTTATACTTGAGGTATTTGTACTTTGGTTATCCCAGTTAATTGAGATCTGACTCTTCAATTTATACTGAAAATGAAATATTTTCATTACCGTGGTGATTAGGAGCTCCAGCCAAGGGTTAGACTCTGCTTGCGTTAGATACTGTACAATCATAGCTCAAAAAGATGATACCTGCCTTAAATACCTCATAAGCCAATGGGAAGACAAAGAAAATATATGTATCTAATTACAAGGGAAGGGTCTGATGAGCGGAGGCCTGGGAAGGCAATAACCAAGTGACGGCTCACGTGGGGCTGTCATCAAACCCTTCCCAACAGGGGGACGTGAGTCGCGTTGCCAATTTTGCCTGAGCAGGTCTCCAAAATTAGGCAAATTTAAAGGCCATCTGCTGGCAGATTAGGTAAATAAAAATAGAACGTAATTGGATTGGGTGCTCGTTTCAGTCTTCTGGGTTATAAACGATAGGGAAAAGGTCGCACTTCCTCAGGCTATCTGAAGTTGAGTGGATTTATTGTCTCGGCTTTTCCTAACCCCTAGTTTAAGATGTAATATCAATTTCATTGTTATCTTTTTTTTTTTAAGCTGTGGAAAATCTCTCTTGCAATGCTGCATGCGGCACAGTGCCGTCAGTGCCGCCTGGACCCCTGCCAAAGGGCTGCGTGTTTATATCTCTCCCAAATGTGTTTGGAAACAAGTAGATTTTTTTTAAATGACAGGACAAATCAGCCGGGCTGGAAGCATCCAGCTCAAGTAATTACAGTTCTGTAATCTCCTGCTTCAAAATTTGGTGTCGCAGATACCAGCCTCCGGGCGTTAGGGGAATAGCGGGAGCTCAGTTAGCACAGCTGGATCCCGACCCGAGGGATCCTACGGCACCTCCGCAGTGGGGGAGCGGGATGGGATGGGAGAGGTAAGGCAAAGGGTAGGGAAATGTGGGGAGGACATCCCAGGCAGGAGGTGTGTCAGGCTAAGCGAGTAGAGGATGACAGGCAAGCACAACATAAGGGTGATTAGCGTTATTTTGACTTTCCTTCAATTAATTGGGGAGCCCTGGAGATGTACAGTGTGACTGAGGCAGAGATGAGGGATACATTAAATGATTTTTTTTTTTTTTTTCAAATCTGAGAGACCCAACTTGGAATATTTGTATCTCCATATCAGTGACGCCAACAGGACACCTGGATTAAGAAAACACAAGTCAGGGGAACACAACTGATGTTTAAATCGTACGCGTTCAGTTTAAAGAAAGAATCAGATTTAGAAAGTGAAATAACTGTATTTTAAGACAGAGTAGTTCAGCAGCCAAGAGAGCATCCCAAAAAGGGGAGGGAGGTTGTGTTACTGTATCTGCAGGAGTTCAGCCAAATGAGGAGGAGGTGAGTAGGTGGAAAACAAAGATCACTGAGGATGTACCTTTAATTCTTTAAGTAATTTCTTCAGAGCTTTTCTCTAGAAATGTTTGTTACTCTTTTTAAATTTTGAAAAAATATTTTAATTTTTTTACAGAATGCTTGATTTTAATTACTGGAAATAATTTAATATTTCAGTGTGACACTAGGCTGCTTTTAAAACTTTCTAATTGATTTATCATGGCTGCATGTTTCCTCTAAACACAGGCTTCCTTCCCTCTGGGCATTTCTCTTTAATGTACACCCTCACGCCTTTCCTCTGCCCTATCTCCTGCTCACTGTGCAGGTTCCCACAGACTAGAAGTGAAACACGATTTATTTTCACCCCAACAGAACCGGTTTCATTGCAGCACCATCACACAACAGTGCCACGTGTGCCCAGCTGGAATGCCCACTGTTGAATTTCAGTTTTTTTTTTTAAAGTCTCCAAACAGTTAATTTTAGGTCAGCTTTCTTTAGACACTGCCAGTATAGAGCTATGAAAATGTCTTTAAAAATCCAACCTGTTCAAGTGTACTTAGGGCTGCTGTGTGGTGCAACTGGTAAGAAACGAGGAGGAGACGCCCTCCAAACTAGAACATGATGGGTACCACATTGATGATGACAGACCCAGCACAAGAGTGTTATTTAGGCAGTCAGGAGCCGGGTGGTAAATCCTAACAAAGCAAAGCTCAGTTCTCCCCCCTTCTCAGTCTGGGTTTTGCAGAAGTGCTGTAGGATCTCTCGGGTGAGGATCCGGCAGCCCCAAGGTAGGCAGAGTGGAGAAACTACTGAAGAGCATCTTTAAAAGTAGAACGAAGAGAAGCAATATGGGGTGTGGGCACACAAAAATGTAATTGAGGGGGAAAAAACGAGCTCCCCAGGCCCTGTAATGCAGATGTCTCTTCAGCCTGTCTTGCATGGGTTTTTTTCGTTCCTTCTTGCCAAAGTCTGGCAATGCCTATTCAGCCCGTGCCTGCAGTGGTAAGAGGAACTCCATGCCACAGAGGTTGGAGCATTGAAGGGTTTTGGGGCAAAGCTGGTGTTTCTGAGCTCGTCTGGCTGGTGGGACATGTATGTGCTGGCTCGAATGTGGTGGGGCTTTTTTGGGTGCCCCAGCTACCCTTCTTGGGCCAGCACAAATGTGCTTCTGGGTTGGGTGAAGTGAAGCGGAGGCTTTTCCCGGTGCACTGAAACAAATCCCTACGAATGGAGTCTGTGTTGAAGGAAACAAAGCCTGTGAAGATAAATAGGGCTAATCCCACCACAGCCTGCAAACAAACACCGCTGTTCAAACCCCAGACAGATAACACAAACAACCCTGGGAAAGCAGTTTGGAGAGTGTCAAATCACATGACAAAGCCAATATATTACTCTGTGACTTCCAATTAGAGACTTGCTGCTGTATAATGAAGTTTCTGACGACACTGTATTTAAAGTCATGTCAGTGCTTTCATTTATAAATACCGCTCCGCAGGTGCCTGAGCTCCCAGCTGGAATCTGGCTTTCAGGATATAATCCTAAAAGTGATTTTTATTTTTTTTCCTCATTTCAATTTTGAGTGGGGAAAAAAAAAAATCCCTCTGAGCAGTTAAGGTACACAGGAGGGAAAAGAATTAAGTATTTTCAGTATGTTTTAGTTCTGCTTTAGGTCCCAGCTGTGGATATGTGTGTTTTATTGTTGGCATAGGGGAGTATGTGTACCTGTGTTTGCACATTGCTGTAAATTAGCTGTAAGGAGACCTGGAACCTGTGCTCTATGGCATCTTTTGTGCTTTACATAAATTGCAAAGGATATTAGTTCACTTTTTTCCCCCCTCTTCTTTATTTATACTGCTTCCTTCCTAAGATTCATGCATGTGGAACAAAATCTCCTTGTTTTTCCTGCGCCGTTTGTGGGATCCCGAGGTCCCGGTGAGAGCAGGGCTCGGGTGGTGTTTGGTACCCGCTGGTGCGGGCAGGCTCTGTGCTGCTTGGATGTATTGATTTGCACAGTCATAGTTGGGATCTGATGGGCTGAGAGTCGGGGTTGGCATGTGCCCGGCTGCCCCACTGGGTGACCGAGGTCGTATGTGATGTTAAATCTCCTCTTACGTCTCAGCATTGAAAGTAGTGAGTCAAGGCGTTTGGGAAGCAGCCTCCCTCCCCCTCAGACACCAGTTCATACCGTCATCTTCTAATGTGCCCAGAGCTGAGAAAATCCAAACCTGAGCCGGCAAAAAAAAAAAGATATAAAATATAAAAATGCAATAGAGGTGAGCATCACCTTTGGACTCTGTTTTGCTCTGAACACCAGGGCAGACACAGCAGACTGAGTTTTTCACCCCCAGCTCATGCACGTGTGCAAGCATCATCACACAAGAGTGATGGACCCTGCCCAGGGCAGGGGACGAGGTGACCGGGGCTGTGTCCCTCTGCCAGCCTGGGCTGGGGACCAGGCTCTCGCCCGGGCTTTCCCCTCCTGGGCAAACACAGCTCACAGCACGGCGAGAGGTGGCGAATGCCAACAATGGCTCCTTTGCCAAGGCTGCGTCCCCCAAACCCGGCACAACCGCTGCTCTCATCGTGCTCCTTGGCTTGGCGCCGGCTCTGCCGGCGTGGGAGGTGGTGGTGTGGCACAGCCAGCTCTGTCCCTCCTCCACCTCCTCCCAGGCACTCCCTGCCCGTGGCAGGGAAAACAGTCTAATGAGTTGATTTTTCTTTTGAATATCTTAAAAACCCACTCAAGCTGTTGGTCATTACATGTATGGCCAGATGCGGCTGCCCGCCGGTCCTCTTGCTTATGACTTTTTCTGCGCTGATTGAAATTGTGTGGAGCCCCGGTGATGGGGAGTCTGCGGAGTCCCTTGGGGCGCGGAGGGCTGTCGGTGCCTTTCCGCTGGAGGGACGGCGGATGCAGACGCTCCGGTGTTCCAAAAGGTGTTTGCTCCATCAAATTCAACAGACATAAATAATGATACCCACAGAGCTGTGAAACCGTGTGTGTGCACTTCCTGAGGACTAAACCATTTGATTCGGTCTCGCTTAAAGGACTGAAATTTCCAAATGGATAACTGAATTCCCGAGTCCATTAAGCAAGGCAATTCACAGTGTTCTCAAGCTTTGCCCATGGAAACACATTAACGCGGTTTCCTATTCGGCTTGTTGAAAAGCCATTATTCTAAATACAAAAAAGGGGAAGAAAAATAATTTTGCTTTTTCAAAGTAGGTTTGTTGTGTTTGTACCAGCATAGCGGTGTTGAGTGGTGCTGTGCGAAGCCTTTGACGATATTGGACGGAAGTGGGGAGGAACGCCATGTTCCCACATTAGGAGGGCTCTCACCAGCCCAGATCTATCCAGGTAGCACCTGCTGCTGCCATGGAAATCTGCATTTTTCTGTTTTAGACGTGATCTAGCAAATGAAGAATGAAGGCAGTTCTTGAAGCAGATCAGAAAGATGTATCTTGGCACACCTGACCACTCCTGAAATCGCCAAAATATACATGAGGAGAGATGGTAAATTGTCCCTGGTGCCATCTCTGGCAATTTAGCACCTCCAAAGAGATCTTTAGGATGATCTATCGCTCGTGATAAGATCAGTTGTGTTTTGGGGGATTGGTTTTTTTGGGGTTTTTTTTGGCTTTTTTTTTTTTCTTGTTGATATTCTGTCTCCCTCTTTACACCGAAGGAGTATATTTCTCCTTTAGGTGCGAGAAGAGGGATGGATGGGAGGGAAATAGATCATGTGAAAAGAGGTTTCTTGGCCGGGGTTGGGAGTACTTTGTCTCCCTGAGTCTCTGCTTTCCCTCTGTAAGTCAGAGCTGCCGTGCCATCTACTTTCTTGCTCGTGGCTTTGGCTCTCAATGGCCTCTGTGGACAAAGCACAGGTACTAGATGGCTCCAGGGATGTAATTTGTTTTCTGTAGGTATTGGCTAGTGACTTTTTAATTCTAATTTTGAAGAGAAGTGGAATTTATCAGTAGTTAATGCACTTTGTCTCAGAGAGGCGGCCCCTGTAATCTGGCTGTTCAATTTAATGCATTAACACTATTTTCCTTTCTGTCAGGGTGATGCTGCCGAAGGCAGGGACAGCTGTGGAAGGGGATACCAAAATAAACAGTACACATTATTCAAGTAGATGGGTAACTTTAGCCTTACCCTGCTCCCTTTATGTTTCCAGCAGAAAACACTTTCAGCACATCAATATTGGGAATTAGCAGCAAATCTTGCTTATCTGTCATATGCTAGCTAAGTAAACACCATGGATTATCTCAGGTAACCTGTGAAAAAATCACTTGAAGATGACAAAATGAGTAGGACTTTTTCCCTTTTAGCGGTGACAGTATCTCCAGGAAGATCAGTGTTGTATAAAAATAGCTGAGTGGGGCAGTAAAGGGTCTCCTTTAGACAGAGTTGCTGCTAATCTCTGAATTCCTTGTGCTGGTCTACCTTTTGTATTTTTAATTATTAGTTACTAATATGCCTTTATAGCAGTAAGGGGGTGTTGTGGTTTAACCCCAGCACGCAGCCGCTTGCTCACTCCCACGGGTTGCGATGGGGGAGAGAATCAGAAGAGTAAAAGTGAGGGGGGGAAAAAACTTGTGGGTTGACCTATAGAAAGTTTAATAGGTAGAGAAAAGCTGTGTATGCAAACAAAGCAAACCAAGGAATTCATTCACTGCTTCCTATGGGCAGTGGTGTTCAGCCATCTCCGGGAAAGTGGGGCTCCATCGCATGTCATGGTTACTTGGGAAGCCATCACTCCGAATGTCCCCCTCCTCCCTCTTCCTTCGCCCATCTTTGGACACTGACCATGACGTCGCACGGTGTGGGATATCCCCTTGGTCAGTTGGGGTCAGTTGTCCCAGCTGTGTCCCCTCCCAGCTTCTCGTGCCCCCCAGCCTGCCTGTTGGCAGGGCGGTGTGAGGAGCAGAAAAGGCCTTGACTGCCTGGCAACAACCCAAACCAGCAGTGCGCTATCATCACTGTTTCCCATCACAAATCCAAACCGGAGCCCTACACCAGCTGCTAGCAAGAAAACGAACTCCATTAACTCCATCCCAGCTGAAACCACAACACAGGGGAATAGAGGTTTGCCTGAGTAACTGTGTTCCCTTGTCTTGGGAAGATGCTTCCCAGCTCCCTCTGATAGGAGTTCACATCTTGCTGGTAGAAAGTTATTCTTTCTGTTGCCTTCATTGATCATTTTATAATCTTTTTTTCCCCAGTCAGATTGCAATAATTTGTCTAGTTATTTTTTGCTTTACTTCATAGTCTCTAGAAACTTGCTCTACCTGGCGGGTGCAGCTGAAACCTTATGGGTGGTTGACAAGAAGGTGGTCTCAGAGCTTTCAGCAAAAATGGTCTTACAGAAATATCTCTTAAGTATAAATTTTGGCTAAAGTAACTTTTGATTGACTTTCCTGCCTGTGCAACAAGCAGAGGTGGTTTATTTTGCTTTTATGTTCTAATTGCTATCTGCTGGTTGAAATTTTGGCGGACAGTTCATTTGAAAAAGATGATGTGCACAAGGGTAGGAAAGAAAGGAGAATACTGATGGGGTGTTGCTGCACGAAGAGATGCATTTGCAGAAGAAACTCACTTCAAGCCTATTTAAAGGGATGACAGTTGAAAGATCACATATTCATACACATACAGGAAGAAATAGCATTTAGAAGGTAAGTGGGCACTCTTTATTATTATTATTACTTCTGTCAATATAGGTGAAAGAAAAACTTTCTTTCAGGATACTGCGACAGCACACGGGTAACTGGAGCTCAGTACCGGGAGGCAGAGGTGTAGCCAAACGTTTGAGAACACTTAAGAAAGGATTAGGCAGGAAAGAAAGTTGGAAAACAGCAGCAAAGAGAAGTTCTGGAGATGCTAATAGATTGCATTGTGAAAGAAGCCGCACAGGAACAAGCTAATTACTTCAAAGCAGAACAGTCATGAGAAAAATGCCCAGACTGGGTATTTCATCATGACTAGTAAACAGTGTGTGGGCATGTGTGTGCTCACGTTCATCTGTGTGTGTGATCCTCGCGTTGATAGGGATAATCTGAGTAGAAGTAGCTGGATGCATTGTTTATCCTTGTTCTTTCATGCTTTTTCAACTCAAAAAAAAAAGTGCTTTTAGAAAGGTGGAAAATGGAGGTCCTCACCTTGCCCTGAGGTGCTCTCTGAGAATAACTAATGTGGTGCTTCAGGCTTAATCTGGATCTCAATGAACTTGCAAACCTGGTAGGATTGTCCATTTTGACCCATCAGTGAAGGGGCAGAAGCGATGCAGTGTGAAAAGCTCTTGCTCCCGAGTTCCCTCGCTGTGAAGAGACTTCACTGAAGTCCCTCTTCGGAGCTGTCTGAATTTCCCCTGGTGAGATTTAGGGTGCGTGTGCCTCTCGCAAAGCTCACGATCCATCACAGGCTTAACGGTGCTTTCAGGCTTGCAATGCAAGGTGAGGCTTGCAAGATCACCCTCTCCGGAGGTCACAGTTTGAAGGTCTGGCAAGCTTCTCGCTGTGCTTTAAATAAAGCAGGATGTTGTTTCCTAGATTATCTTGTAAGACTCACCACCGGGCTGCGGAGTTTGTCCATCGTTGAAGCGCTGTATTGTGCTGTAACTGGCGCGATGAGAAGGCTCTGCAGTTCCAGCTGATGATTCACAGCAGATCATTTGATATTTAGGGCTCTGTTCATTAATAAGTTATGCTCCATTTACCTTGTTTTCTGTGGAATTTATGAGTCAAAAGTGCAGAGTGCACCAAAACCGATCCATTCATCAAATTCCTCTTCTCTCCGTATAATTGGCTAACCCATCATCGCGGCCCCCAGGGGCACATTGCGCGAAAAGGTGTGTCCCGCATGAGAGAGCAAAGCGGCCTTAGGAGGGGAAACAAAGATTCGGCTTTTGTTTGAGTCTGCAGGTTGCCCCAGTTGGTGTCTTTGAGCTGTGTAGGCAAAAAACCCCCAGAACTTGCTGAGCTAATTTGTTTTCTTGTTCGCTCTGTGCATACCCTGGGCGTTGTGACAGCGAAGGAGATGTCCTGCTTGTCTCCAGGTCCCCCCGAGTGCTTGAATGCCGACGTTGCAACTGCAAGAGGCAAGAGATGGAGGGAGGAAAAGACCATTCTGATAATCTAGATCCATCTGCAGTGTGTTTCTGTGCACATTAGCGTAACCTGGTGATGACACAGAATAAGGGTGAATTTGTTGAGTGCCAGAAGTTGTAGCGCTAAGGGACTGTCAGCTGTGGCGACACAGGGGATCAGTGAGGGGAGGCAGGTTACCTAAAAACCAGAAAGAATGAGATGCCTCTCTGCTTGCAAAAGACGGGAAAATGTCTGCAGACCACAGTGTCTCTAGTTGGCATCTAAACAACTAGTGCTGTTTCTGGTTTTTTAATGTTCTTTTTAGTTAAGCACATAAATGCTTACATGTTGGCACAATTACTTACATGTTGATGTAAGCTAGAGAAGCAATTTAATGGCAATGGAGACAGAAGAATAACTATTGTGTATATCCTTTTGATTTTCTGCCGCTTAATGGGTAAAGCCCTAAACAGAAGACAAAGCAAATAATAATTAGAACGTACTGCTTTACAGGATGAATTGTGAAAATGTCTCCGCTGCTGTCTGCAATATAGTGTAAAGATACTCACAATGGCTTTAAATGCCCTGTCTAGCTGGTAAAGCAGGGAGCCTAACATAGATTAATTCACCGGTTTTGGCACTTGGTATCTTGTTTAAAGCTGCTTTGGATAACGAGAGCACCCTGCGATATAGATACACTGCCTGACTCCATCCTTTCCCTCCATCCTTTGATGAATAACCATTCGATGTTGGGGGTGTCTGAAACATGGTCTTGGCTGACGTCGGGAGAATGGAGGTTGAGGAAAGTGGGGTTTAGCAATGCAAAATAAAACTCAATTTCATACACAAAGACATGAATGCTGCATTGCTGGGCAGCTGGTATTCATTCTTTTCCAGATCTAATTTTCTTAGAATGAGTTGGATACAAACTCAAAATAACAGACCAGAGGGTTTGGTTTGTGGTAAAAGGAGACAGTGAAGTTTGTCAGGGTGCTAGGCTTCAACTACAAGTAATAATTCATGAGGAAAACTC
This sequence comes from Charadrius vociferus, assembly GCF_000708025.1. NCBI lineage: Eukaryota > Metazoa > Chordata > Aves > Charadriiformes > Charadriidae > Charadrius > Charadrius vociferus. The sequence goes on along the minus strand of NW_009646744.1, from coordinate 2,386,357 downwards.
AGTTTAAAAAATACCTTACCCAAAACTTCTTGCTCCCTATCTCGAGCTGGATGGGCTGGTACTTCACCAGGCAGCATCAGAGAGATAGGAGGCAATCCGGGCAGATCCTGATCATGGTTCCTGGCTTCCCCTGTTGGATATTTCTATAATTCCATCCAATTAAAAATACTTAAAAAATGCCTTTCGGCTTTGAAGCTCAGTCAGCAGAGGCTAGATGTGCTCCTTAGTCTCCCAAAGCCTGTGCGTGGTTGGCTTCTACAGAGTTGCCAGCTGTCTAAGAGGTTTTTTATGCTGAAGTTGAAGTGTGTTGGATGGTGGCTTAGACCAAAGGTAGCGTAGATGGCTGCTGCCTTGGGCAAGTCCTGGCTGCTTCATTCAACGTGGGTGAACTTGTGTGTTTTGCGTGACGCAGAAGTTCCCACTGATTTACAGGAGCCCTCAAAACTGCTGTTTGCTGGAGCTCTGGCTTCCACAGGCTGCCTGTGAGCGGGGTGCAGCCGAGGCACCGGGTTGGGGAGGGGAAATCTGGTCTTCCTGGCACGTAGGCAGAACTGAAGTGTGATTTATTATGGACTTGAGTTCTGTGCGCAAAGCACGCTTTTTAGCTTCTCTTGAAGCAGGAGCTAACTCCGCTTGATATCAAGCCAGTTGATGATGTGCTTCCAAGAAAAGGCTCCAGGGTGACCCTGACCTCTCCAGTGCAGCGATGGGACTGCCGGACTCGTGTCTCCCTCTGTACTGCGCTAGGGCTTGTCTGTAGGTGCCAAGCTTGGAAATGTTGAGGCTTTGCTTTTAAAATAGACCCACTGTACGCAACTCCTGATGTAAGCCTAAAAGCGGAAAAATTATTCTCAGTAATTTGTCTTAATTGCTATAGTACTTAAAGAGGGAAAAAAAAACCTATGCATTTGAGTGGAAGCAAGAAGAAAATATTTGGAAGTGTTTTGGAGGTCACGAGTATTGGATTGGAGCTTGTATGAATGTAATTTCTGTTGGGAGTCAAGTCTAATAGCAATGTAATTTATATGAAATATATAGCTAGGGGCTATGTCTCAGTTCCACTGAAGTTAATGGTAAAACTCCAGTGTCCTCAGTGGGGGCAGGATTTGATGCCTGGAGAAACGTTTTATTATTAAAAGTTTATTAACACTTCCTATGGAAGGGCTATCTCCCCTTGCCGCGTTGTTTCACCTGTATAGGTGTAAGAGCTGAAGAACGGAACAATAGAAATAATGCACCAAACCTTCCTTTCAGTCTGAAATTCTCAACACAATGTTGTATTGAAGGATTGTACTGAAAACATTTGGCAAATAGATTAAAATATGGTTCTTCTAGACAAAGAGCCCTCAGAGCAGGGTATACAGAGTGGCTGTAATGGATTTTTATCCCCTCAAATTTTGCAGTATAAGAACTCGTACTGAATTACAACAGGCAACCTACACAAACAATGAGCGATTTGACTTGTTAATTTTACATCCTTCTGTTGCTGCCCCTGTAGGATTAGCTCTTCGCACACCTGATGAGTCCTTCCCTTTCTGTGGCTTTGCCTGCTTGGGATTAATCACACTCTGCTTTTTTTGTACGCATTTTGAAGTATCTCTTACACTTGAGAACTTAAAAGGAATTTTTGGTCCATACAAACATACTTGATGACTGTCTCATTCCAGAAGTGTCACATGTCACTTTCTCTTCATTCACATGTACTTCAGTAGCAATTTTTTATGACCTTATAGTCCTATCAAACCTGTACTGCGGTTATGGGTATTGCTCTGTCATATCACTTTAGGAGATTGTTAATCTTATAATTAATTCCCACCATAATCTCAATTAAATGTGCAGACACCTTAGCTTTACGCTCTTGTCTATGGAAAATGGATGGTCTCTATTATTGCACGCTGATGACTGAAGGTGCATCACCTGCATATGGAGCTGCCGGCTGCTTTTTTAACCTTGAGAAAAGGTGCCCTGCAGTAGAAAAGTAACGCTTTGCGCACATAGAAGTGTTCTTTTTCCTCTCGGTTGTGGACCAGTTCTGCTGCCAGATGTGCATGCAGATGAGAGAGTGAACTGGAGTTACTCAAAAAATTTCAGCAGCTCTCCCTGGGTGCTTTTCTGCATCTTCAGGCAGCTAAATACATTTATCAACCTGACTGTACGTCTTTGAGAAGTGGCTGACTGCTTAAACACGTGGTTAGGGTATCCCTGGATATTGGGATGGAGAACGTCTGTGACTTGCAGTGGCTGAAGGACTGTGCTGGTGATCCTGTTGCTTGCAGCGGGTTGGTGCCATTGGGCTGCTGGCTCAGGGGATGCTGTTACCAACCGACATCCTGAAGACCCACAGGACACGAGAGAACTTGGTAATTTGCTGTACAGCTCTTCATCTCTGTTAGAGGCTGGAGAGAGACAAATTTATTAGGACTTCACAACATTTTTCCTCTTAATATTTCATACAAGAAAGCTCCTGAAAGGCTTGAAAGGAGTTCTGAAAAATTACTGAGTATTAGTTGTTAACACTATTGATAGCAGTGGAAAACTCGGAGTACTGAGCGCTTGGGTAGGACCTGCCAAGATAAAAAGGCTGTGATCATGGGGGTGGATTTTTTTGATGTATCTCTAGAGCTAGCCAAAGGGTTACAAGGCTGTAAGACTTGAGAGAAAGTGTTTCTTGTTATAAGCATTTGCAGAAGAAAAGCCTGTTCCTAATCAGTTTTGAAGTCTGCCTAATTCAAAAGCGGACGTTACGAAATCAAATCCAAAATGACAGCTGTGTCCACAGCTGCCATGCAGCAGGTTGTAACCTTTGCTGACATCTTAAAAAAAAAAAAAAAAAAAAAAAAACCAAACAAAAACCACCCACCCCACCCCCAAAAAAAAACAACAACAACAAAAAAAAAACAACCAAAAACGCACCACCCCAAAAACCCAAAACCTCAGACCAAGAGTTGATTCTTAGCTGTCAGTTCTGCTTTCCTCCTTTTGGCTGCACTTTGAGATTTCCATGGGCTGAACTATTCTTTAAAAACAGCCAAACTGGAAGATTTCTTATTCTGCCCCTTACTGGGTTTTTGCTATTGCGTTATCAATCCCAGCAATGTAGCTCCGTTGACATGATTGTAATTGGAAGCCGTATTTATTAACTTGACATCTGGTAGAGTGTGCAGGATCGGGGCCAGGGAAGATGGTTTACCTCCCTGGGCTTTGTGGACCACCACAAGTGTGAAGGTGAAGAGCAAACCGAGCCGTTCCTTGGGAGCGGTGCCGCGGTTCCATGCCCGAGCATCACTTATCTCCAAGAAAAGCAAGCTGGAGCTGCTAAATCAGCTGCCACCTGAAAGGCACAAGCATTTAGGAAATGGGATTTGGGGAGAGAACGTTTGAAGCAATAGAAAGCACTTGAGGTCTGCTTCATGCATAGTTAAATGTCTTAGATATTTGCATTTGAAAAAGCAGCAACTCCAGGTAAGGCCTTTAGCTAGAGCCTGTTTATAACAGCTTTGAAGTCCAATTCATATTTTCTTTTGCAATTTTATTTTTTTTTTCCTCCCCCTCCCGAAGGCTCCATTGTGAAGGCCTGGGAGCAAACAAATATTATCCACAATGTTTCATTTTAATTCAAATTAGTCCAAAAGCCTTCATGCTTCGATAGCTAGAAACTCAGTGAGTTACATGTTCAATAAATAAATAATAAAAAAGGGAAAAATAGTGTCTGAGTGGTTTAAAAAAAAAAAAATCCACAAAAAAAAACCCCTAAGCTCCCCCAAAATCCAAACCCAAACGAAACTCAAAGCCCAACAACAACTACCCAGCCCCAAACCTCCCTGTCAGTTGGAGGTCGATTCTGGAATTTTCTGCTGCCTTGAAGAGGTTTCTGAAATGGATGTGTCCGGCAGAGATTTGCAATCTGGAAGACTGGCTGAATGAACACACTGAGATTTTCATCCCCCAATTTCACTTTTAAATAAGACTTATGAACTTTACAGCTTTACCCAGCATTTAATGAGCTTGGCTGGAACAATAAAGTGTGGCTTATGAGACACCATGAATTAAGCCAGTTTTCCTTATTTTGATCCCTTTCTTCCTATGTTACTGCTTAAGAAGGGGCGGTACTCGATGGCAAGAAAGAATTGCATATAAATGGTGAGTTTAAAGTACTGGCAGTAGATAGATATTTATTAATTAAACATTAGTTATGGTAGTTAAGCATTTAGGGCTAATAAAATGTAAATGTGCTTTCTGCACAAGTTGTGGGTTTTTTAAAAAAAAAAACCAAAACTTTAAGAAATATTGTTGCAGTAAGGTTATGGCTAATATCAATTGCTGAATTTACTTGTGGTACCAGACACTACTTATACTAAACAGGAACTTAAAGAATTGCCTTTATTAACATATGCAACATGACTTAAATTGGCTGGTCTTTCCTGGAAGATTCTCATTTTCTCCTTGCTAGTACATATGCAACATGACTTAAATTGGCTGATCTTCTGCAAGGTAAAACGTGAGGTCTTTCCTGGAAGATTCTCATTTTATCCTCCTTGCTAGCGCATCCCTTTCCGAAAGGTGGTTGACAAGTTGACCCTGTTCTTCATCTGGAGAATATATGAGTGCAGAATATCGTTTGCTGGGCTCTAAAGATTGCTCTGCTGTGAAGTGGGATGTCAGACCACAAGCACACCCTCTGGATCAGGATTTGGTGTCTGTCTTTCAGGAGGAACTCTCTCTGTTAATATTAGCAGGTTTTGTGGATGTAGGAGATGATTTTCAAAATACTGATGTAAGCGTGAGTTATTCCTCGCCTGTTCTCCCATCTGTCTTTCTTGCATGCGTAATGCCACGTTGGCATGTCAAATGCATCTAGTTAAAGCAAAAATGTAATTATATTTTTGTAGGTAAACTTCAGTAAATAAAATTTAATTAGGGAATATGTAAATAGAAATATCAGACATGGTAGATAAGTGTGAAGCACTTCTATGAAAAGCAGAAACTGTGCAAATGTAATCTCGGTTGGTAAAGTAGGAATAACTGTTTAGGAACATGGAGTCCCTTGGCTGTCTGTTGTGGAGAACATGGGATCACAGAATCTCCTAGATTGGAAAAGACCTGTAAGATCACCCAGTCCAATCATTACCCTCACACTGCCAAGGCCACCACTAACCCATGTCCCTCAGCACTATATCTACATGACCTTTAAATACCTCCAGGGATGGGGACCCCACCACCGCCCTGGGGAATGCGTTCCAATGCCTGATGACCCTCTCAGTAAAGAAGTTCTTCCAAATATCCAATCTAAACCTCCCCTGGTGCAACTTGAGGCCGTTCCCTCTTGTCCCATCGCCTGTTCCTTGGGAGCAGAGACTGCCCTCCCCCTCCCTACCCCCTCCTTTCAGGGAGCTGTAGAGAGCGAGAAGGTCTCCCCTCAGCCTCCTCTTCTCCAGGCTGAACACCCCCAGGGCCCTCAGCCGCTCCTCACCAGACGTGTGCTCCAGACCCCTCACAGCTCCGCTGCCCTTCTCTGGACACGCTCCGGCCCCTCCATGTCTGTCTTGTCCTGAGGGGCCCAAAACTGAACACGCCACTCGAGGTGGGGCCTCACCAGTGCCGAGGACAGGGGCAAACCCACCTCCCTGGTCCTGCTGGCCACACTGTTCCCGATACAGGCCAGGAAGCAGCTGCTTTTCCCTTCCAGCTCACACAGATTTTTGCTAAAGTGATGCTTTATCATGAGAACTTTGCTTCTATACCCTAGTGTCTCGGAAACACTGGAGAGAGCTGTGTGTTTCTAACCCTTGCCCACCCCATACACACCCCAGGAGGGGTGGGCAAAGTCCCCACGGTGGTGTGGGGTTGTGCTGGTGGAATGACAAAAGGGGACAGAGGTGCTGAGACTGGGATTGGCAGAGCAGCTGTGCTGGATCTGGCATTTTTGGGAGCCTAAGGCAGAAATATGGCTGCAATGGGCAACTACACCTCTCCTTGTGGAGGACTACCAGGTGAAAAACCACATGGATAACACAAAGGGTGGAAGCCAACCTCTCAGGTGGAGATGCTGAAACCCCAACGGTGCTGCCAAGTGCCTGCATCTGCTTGCTGGTGGGGGTTACTCTTTCCATGTGTCAGAATACTGGAGGCATTAAAGAGATTTTTATGGGCTAATCTATACTTTTGATTTGCTTTAATGATCTTTGCAGTCTGTTATTTATACGTGGCATTATCACACAGCAAGCTTTGTAATGCATGAGGTCATTAACGCATCCGCTTTACAGCTTGTTGGTTTTGCTGCCCAGCTAACCTGTCGTGGGTGTTCCTGGATGCGTGTGCCTTGCTTCCAGATGAGTCTCCTTTATTGATAAAGGGGAAAAAAATAAAAAAAATAAAAAGAGAAATCTAAAATGGTTCAGTAAGTGAGGGGGTGGTGGCTGCCTGATGCAGCTCTTTCCTTGGGACCTGCTGGGATGGGATCTCGTTTGTCCCGATCCTGGTGAAGGTGGACCTTTATTGACTTGTTCCCGGAGAGGATCGATTCCCTTGCAGCGTGTTCTCTGTTTTACTTCTAATTCCTAGGTAATGTAATGTAAAATCCCTCAGGTGATTTGTGTTGTATAAAGCTTTATAGCCTCTTTACACTTTTTTTCTTTTTTTCTGGACTTTCACTATAATTCTGATGATGGGAGAAAGGCAGGTAAGTGTGCAACGCTGCGTTCCATGCCCAGGCTTTCAAAGTGGATCATCACTCATCAAATCTGGATGGAGGTGATGTCTGTGGCAGGGAACCCTGTGGCTGTGTGATAACAGGTATGCTTCGGAAGGATGCGGAGCGCGGAAGGAATCTTGAACTCTCCTTTGCATCCTCCCTGTGTTGGAACCACTTTTTATCTCAGCTGCGTTCTCTGCCACTGTTCCCATGAGTTTCCCTTTGCTATCTTGTACCACTGGAATGGGACTTCCCCCGCTAATGAACATAGCAGAAATTGTCCGAATTGTATTTTATCATGAATTCTAAATTTCATTTTTTGTAAGCAAGGTACAATTCAGAGGCTCCTGCTTTGATTTCTGCTGCGGAAATTGTTCCCCCACTGCAAATTGTGGGTTTTTAACATCAAAATAAACAAAACCACCTGACGTGAGAAGGTCCTCATTAATGACTAATGCAAAAGCTCGAGTAAAAGGCTTCTCAGCTGCAAAATGTTTTAGCAGGGCAGGCAAAGCTGAGTGACTGAAAAGCAGAGATTTTTGTGCCAGGGGAAAGCGTGTACATGCGGATACGTAGCATTTCTCCAAGCTGACCCAAAACACACGCGTTAAAGTATTGAGGCTAATTAACCTCGGACAAGAACCCCAAGTGACGTTCAGGTGTTCAACGTCAGGACTTGGCGAGAGCTCGGGAGAGCCGGTGTCCCCGCGGGGACAGTCTGGCAGCAGGGTCCTGCCTGTCTGTGGGGTTGGGGTTCAACGAGGGGGCTCCCCTCCCCGGGGAGCCCACTGCCACGGGGCACGAGGCGGTGCGGGGGCTCCGTTGGGGTCGTTTTCATACGGTCCAATTAATTTCCGCTGAGTTCCTGACTTGGGGATGGAGTTGTTACGCGCTTCAGCTCTGATTTCTACTCATGGCCCATCGCAGGTTCTTTTTGGGTTTACTCGGGGCATTGCTCCGTCTGTGGAAGCAGTGGAGGATTTGATGGAGGTTATTTCGGCGCCAAGAATTCAGCAAAAAAGGGATGCTTTTTGCGTGCCCCCCTGCCGTGGGGGTCTGCCAACACCCCCTGCTCCACAGCAGTGTTAAATCGCTCAACAAATGAATGTTTTGTAATTGCGCTGAGCACCCAAAAAGCCTCATAAATGTAAATAATCGCTCGCATCCAGTTTATATTTTTTTCCTGTCTTATAAATTAGCACAAGATGATTTTTTTGTCAAGGACTGGAACCAGTCAGAAACTGTAATTTTCTTTTGGTGGTCCTCAAACCAGGACAGGTGGGAAATTCTGTCATTTCAGGGGTTTTCGCCTAGAATTGGAATGAAAAGATAAAATTATGTGAAGAAAGAAAATTACTAAAGAAAAGTATGTGAATTATTCACGACTTTTTTATTCTTTCAATAAGACCGAATTATTGCCTTCCTATAATTCTGAAGTTTTAATGCGCTAAAATATTTTATTTCAATTACTTCAAAACATATTACAGTACATTAAACATATATAAGCAGAACAAAGTTAATATTTCAGCATGATATAAAATCTGAAATGAAATTAATTGAAATAACAGGTAAAATACAAGTTTTTACATTTCAGAACAGAGTGAGAGTTGCCCATATCCCTCTTTGACTTTTTTTCCGTTTGTCCAGGATGGATGTATTGCTACAGATGGTTTCAGTTTTCTTGGTATGGGTCTCCTCCAGGAAAACAACTCCAACAAAGGGTGGTCGGCAGCCCTTGTGGGGTGCCCACAGCCCCTTATTTGACCTGTACAAAATGAGGCTGGAAACCTCAAAAGAGATATCTGTTCCCATAGTCAGTTTGAGCAGCTGATGTATTATAACCCTGAATATATCAGATATAAGCAATCTGCAGTTCAAAAATAGCTGAGATGTTCTTATATGTATTCAGTCAACAGCTTGTAGGAATATCGTAAGTGGATTCCAGGACTGTGCTATCAGTTGTGTGTTGCTGCTCCACAGGATCCCAGGGGTGGTTTTTGCAGTATTTAATCACAATTCGCAGCAGTCGGGGCTGGGATGTTGGCAGAGTTGCAGTGTTGTATATGGCACTACGATTTTTAAAGTGCTTTCTAAAACAAGTGATGTTTATGCAATTTCTCTTGTTTCCTCCCCTATCTCTAATAACCCTTGAATCCCCTGACCGCTCTTGGCTTGACTTGGGAGAGAGAGAGGTGGACAAACGTGCAGCTCCCACAAGCTTAGTGAACAACCGGGTAGTGGAGAGAGAGGGTGGGGAGGGAGGGGACGTGCAGCTACGTGGGTGTCACGGCCAGAACGGCCTTTCCTTTTCAGCACCTATCCTTTACCTTGAAGCTTTTCCACATTCAGCACCTGCTGCTGTCTTCCTTCGGCACAGTGGATGCATGTCAGTACGCAGAGATGCACGACAGACCGTGGTGAGACCGCAGCATTGAGCAGTCCCACCTGGGTCGAGGTTAGGTGGGGGCAGGGGAGAGGGAAACAACACTCTTTGCCTTTATTTCCCCCCTTTCCACTTTGGAATTGCATGAGAAAAGTCTTTTCCTTCTGGCACCTGGACATCTTCTGGCACAGGCGTCATCAGCGGTTTGGCAGGGATTCTCTGGATGTATTGTTGAGGCCCCATCCCTGGAGGTGTTCAAGGCCAGGCTGGATGTGGCCTTGGGCAACCTGGTCTAGTCGGAGGTGTCCCTGCCCATGGCAGGGAGGTTGGAACTCGATGATCTTCAAGGTCCTTTCCAACCTAAACCATTTTATGATTCTATGATTGCATCCGTGGTTGATCCTCTTCTACTCTCTCTTCCTCTGATGGAGAGATGCGGTGGGGTTGCCTCAGCGAGGAGCTCACCTCCAGCAGTCAACAAACATCTGCGAGCAGAGATGCTGCTCTGGCAGAGCCTGACGATAGGCTGTGCAGGTGCCCCGTGCCGTTAGCACGTGGGGGATAAAAACTGGGCTCTGCTGGAAGAAGGGAGCCTTGTGCTGGGAGACCCACGGACCTGCAGGCTGTGTGGCCGCACTGCGGTGACTGTCACCCATACAGCACATCAGCAAGCTGTGCAACTGCAAACTCTTCACCCTTCTGGGAATATAACCGGATGTGCTCGAAACGTGGCGTAATTCACAAATGGAGTTATTCTGGTTGAATAAATAGCTCGTTGATTACGTATTATACCTCTGGTGACTACCTTGTGGGCAGAGCGTGCCCATCACTGTTATTACAGTTGCACACTCGTAGGGGAAACAGCCTCTTTGTTTTCTGCTGTTTGTCTCCTGTCCCTGAAGGGCGGGAGCTGGTGAAGGCAGCATGGCCTGCCGCTGTTCCAGCCCGCGCGGCCACCGTTGTCCCCGGGGTAATCCCCCTCTGTGCCCTGCGCTGCGCCAGGTTGGGATGGAGCATCTCTTGGCAGAGCAAAGCGCAGGGACCTAAGCAGCACCTTTCACAGCATCTGCTGTGAAGCACTGCGTTTTGAGAAGATGACTTTGGGATGAAGTTGAAGGAGGGAAGCAGGAGAGATGGGAATCCTGCAGAGAGGACATGCTGTGTGTCCTGCGGTGGGGTGGTGGGTGGTCAGATCCTCCTGGAGGGGTCCTGAGGGGACTGTCTCGGACCTGGCCACGGTGGGAAGGACTTGAACTCGCACAGCTCTCTGCTTATCTCAGTTTCTTACACGGCTCATGCAACGCAATGGGTGCAACAACCAGAAATCGGGTGATGTGCAGTTGCATCCCTTGTTAGTGGTTGGTGTTTTGGTCCCCATGTGCTAAATGTGCTGAAACCACCCTGGGGTGCGCCCATGCTGCTCCTAGACTGGGTCCCAAACACAGTTCCCCACCTTTGAAGCGGGGGCCGCCCCATGGCTGCCTCCCAAATGTTTTATTCAGTGCACGTATAAAGCAATGCCAGAACAAATGGAAGAAGCTTCAGCTTCTCAGTCTGGTTTTTGGTCTATGCTGGAAGGAACAAAAACCTTCATGGGAACATGAAATAATGGGAACCTGCCCTGTGCTCACCACGCAGCTCTCCCTTCCCGGAGACCCTGAGCACCGGAGCGTTACCATCACTTTCTCTTTGGAGCACATAAAAATGGAGCAGCTTGAATTTGAGGCAGGGACTGCCTGTCGCTTGGGCTGTGGCATGCTGGGGTTGAAGATCTTCCTCTAAATCTTAGTATTCTCTGGTCCAGAGAAGAGCTCAGTAGGGGGGGTGAAAGTGGAAGGAAGGAGCTGCTCTTGCTGGCTTGAAAATTTGTCCTTTCTGATAACATTTCCATTGGAATAAATATACTTCAAAGCAACCGAAGCAGCTTTCTCCCTCCTCTCTGTGTCTCCTTGTAGATAATGATGGTAGTTGTGCTCGGCTGGGATGCTTTTGACAGCTCTCCTTGCCTTTGAATGTCTGGCAAACGCAGGCAAAGCGTTCTTAATGGACAACTCTTGGCGGTGGCATCCACTGCCTGAGAGCCAGGTTTTATTGGCCCTTGAGCCCTTGGCGATGGCTCATCCATTTCTTCAGGACTGTCTGAAGATGGAAACAGTGAAAAATATACAGAATCTTCTTTTGAGGCAAGACCCTTCTGGACTGATAGTATTTTTTTTTTTCTCCATGTACCAAAGGTGGTCTGTGTCGTGTAGCACCTGAAGTGATGATGTTGATATCACACCAATTTCCCAATCCAGCGTGTGTTCCTCGTGAGGTGTAACTGGTCCCACGGGCGCATGCCAGCTGAGCGTGTGAAAGACACATGCACTGCCTTTGCTGCTGGGGTGGAATAAGAAATAAAACTTGTCCTGATAAAAGGTAACAGCATCCAGGGATTTTGTGACATCTCCTCAGAGAGGTGTTTCTACCTTCTAAGCAGATCTAATGGCTATCTGGTGGAGGAGGATGGCGGGCTCTGCTCCGACACTGCAAGCTGAGCCCATCAAGCGGTGATTCCTCCGTGCCGGCGTGTCCTGGGGCTCTTCCCTGGGTGAGCCCCTTCCCAGGGGCTCTTTCGGCCCAGGGGTGTTGTGTACTTGCAAAGAAATACGGTATATTAAGGAAATGTTTGTTGTAGCTGAAGCCATCTCTGTGGCAGGCGTGCACGGCTCCAGCAGCCCCCGGGGCTCTCTGGGGGGATGCCCCCACCCCACCAGCGGCAGAGGCCGAGAACCGGTGCTCACCGATCCAGCGGAGAGCCGGGGGGAGGCAGACACAGCTCCTCTGCTTGGGGATGAAATGAGAGGGGCAGATGGTTGGCATTTGACCGGAACGTAAAGCCTCAGAAAAGCCAGATGATTTAAGGAATCTCGCAGCAGGCACTTGGCTCTGCCAGTCCCGGGTTTGTTGTTCTGTCAGTAAACCTCTTGCCTGGGCTGCCTAATTCTTGCTGAGACGGAGAAATCCAGAGCAGCCGAGCTGGGCGTAGTGCTGTTGAGCATCTCTGCAGCATGAATAACGGGGCGATGGCATCCTTACCCCGCTTCCTCTGGGGCAAGGAGGGATGCTCCTGGGTGGCAGCAAGGAGGCAGCCCAGGCTCCCGTGCGCTGCAGAAAGTTATTTACACCCATTTTTGCTAAAGCCTGTTGCGCACAGATAATGGCATATTAACAAGCTGCATGTGGACTTCTGCGCATTTCTTTGTTTAGGTCTTTGGTAACAGAGGCTGCGTGTCCTCACGCTTGCTGCGCTGGTGTTACTCAAGAGCATCCCGGGGTTGGGATCGCTGCTGTGGGCTCTGCAAAGAGATCGTTAGACTCTGTGCTGTCTGCGTTAAGGATGTGGTGGGCCCCGCAGGGGTGAAAGACACGTGGAGCCAGCGCAGGTGTCGCAGGACTGTGTCCCCTCACCCTGGCCCTGCTCCCGGCCCCCCCCCCCGACCATGCCTCTGGCCGTGCAGTGCCGCAGTGCTTTGCTCTGCCTCTGTGAGGAATGGCAGCGATAAACCAGCTGTAAAACAAGAGAGATTTGTAAAGTTTATATTTATTAAAGTTTGCAACGCGCTCTGTGCTGCCTCAGATGGATGCTGGGGCTGGTTCACGGGATTATTTTACTTCTGCACCACTTGGGAGAGCTGCTGTGATTTGTTGTTCTCCCGGCTCCTGGGGAATCTGCAAGGACTCTCGGCTGCTTTGAGGTCCCAAATGAGATTTTTCTGCATCTTTAATGTATTGAACTTACTGTAATATAAAGAACATCATGACACCCAGGAGGTTTCATATCAGATTTCATATGAATAGCATTATGGCCAAGCTCAACTTTCGATACGGAGCTGCGAGCCCCTGCTCTGGGCTCTGTCAGTGTTTGCTTTTTATTGTTTTTGTAATGAAGAGGAATAGGTTGACACAAATGCACATTGAACATGATCACCAGCAGGAAAAATATTGCCCTGTATCTCAAGTTTTGCTCGAGAAGGAAGTTTCTGGTCTGAACGTGGATACATTCAGGTTTTAATTCCTGCATAGGACCCAAAGAGAATCCCGAGGTCTGACCCAGTGTAGATCCAGGATGAAACATTTGCAGCTGGACTGGGGGGGTGTTTGCAACCACAGCGAGCAGAGGACAGTCATCGCTGCTCTCCGTGGCTGCCACCAACGCTTCGTGTAGAGAGAATGGAGTCAGGTGAGGAAATTCATCATCCCTAACGATATATTTCCACACACCGGTTGTTTCTAGAAAATCTCCCTCATCTTTGTTATCAATAATGATCACACAGAGGTTGTAAGGCATTCGTATTTTCTATTTTATATATAGGGAAATAACATTAAATGTTGAACAGGATTGTGTCGCATGTGGGGGGAAATGACATTAAAACAGAGACTACAGTAGTTTAGAAAAAGGGGGAAAAAAAAAAAGTAATAAACAGGACTGAACCAGTACCTATCAAGACAACTTGAAAGAAGGCAGCAGGAGGAGAAGCTCTGCTTAGCATATGGCTGATGAGTTGGGCAAATTGCTCTGAATTGCCATGCACGTGACTGAGAGCAGAATAAAGCCCAGATGTAATCTACTCAATTCAGGCCAGAAAGGTTGCAGGATGTTTTCTGCAGAACGAAGCTTTCATCTCGTGTTGGTTGTGTTGTGGGCTTTTTTTTGGTGGGTTTTTTTTTTTGTTTTTTTTTTTTTTTAAGAACAGCTTTGATGTTTGATTGCAAGCCCGAGCAGCGTTGAGCAGAGCCTGCCCGCGCCGGGGCAGCAGAGCGGGTGGTCCGGATCCCCCTCCCCACCTGGCTGGCGAAGAGAAGCTTGCTTTATTAATTTACTTGGTGGTTTTTTTTTTTTTTATTTTATTTTTGCAGAATCTGCGTTTTCTATAGAAATGAGCTGAAATCTGCTGAGACAATTTTGTTCTTGGCTATTGATTAAGCCCATCCTGTTCCTCAGCAGGCGCTTGTTGTCCAAATGCTCTTTTTCTTATCTCCTCGCTGATTATAATGGTGGAAATGTAATCTGTGCCCCTATGAGAAAAGAAAGGGCGCTGCTTTATCTAGCCATCGATTTGAGACACGGCACTCTTGTCCAGCTGTGCCCTTCTTCTAACAGCTGCTGGCGGCTGCCCGGGATGGGCACCGCAGGCGGACACGGAGCCTCTGCAGCAGCTGAGCAACGGGTTGGATTCGTTTGTCGCTAACGAGCGCATTTCTGAGTTGATTGAAAAATGGGTTTTAATGTCGAAAGAGGTGCTGCGATGCTGATCTGCGTGCGCGGAAGGGTCGTATAGATCTCTTCTACGCTGTTCCAGAGCGACGTTAGTCTTGGATGAAATTATGAATTAATGCCAAAGTTGGGGGGGGAGTATTGAAATATTAACTATATAATATATAATGTATGTCTTGTTATAATAATATACAACTCATTTTGACATTTCCAAAACAGTGTTTCTCTCTTTGGCTACAAAAGCACAATTTGAGAGTAAAGTTAGTCAGTATATAGATTTTTTTCTTTTAAATCTGAAGAACTAAAAGAGACATTCCGACTGTAAACAACATTTTTGTTTGTTCTTTGACAGAAACGAAATCTGGTAGATCATCATGAGGATGAAAAACAAATATTTTTTTTCAATCAAGATAGGGTTTTCCTGCCTGAAAGGCCACTTTTGCCACAGCTCCACTCGGTCCCTGTTTCCTGAGCGTCCAGGGAAAGGTGCTGCAGCCAGAGAGAGGATGGAGAGGATGGAAAAGGAACGGGCTCATCCTTTTCTGGGATACAGCAGTGCAGCCGAGAGGTCCCCGTGACTTAACAGGGCCGCTTTAAAATTCCATCAAATTAATTTTCTCCCTGTTGTTAAAATGACAACCTCTGGCGATGGGATTGACTTGAAAGGCAATAAACAAGGAAATTGCATATTCTATTGCCAGTGTATTAATTTCGTCGTTTGAAACATGAACTCATTTTCTGCCGTTGCCCTGGGTGGTGGCTCTGCGAGCGCGTGTGCAGGTACCAGGCGCTCGGGAAGATCTGTTTCTTGCTGTCTGCAGATGTACTGCAGCCTGGCAGAGGAGGGAGGACAGCCCAGTGCTTTGCTCGTCGGCATTTTGGCTGGAGAGCGGCCGTGGCCCCTCGGCAGCCCGGGAGATGCGCAGCTCCGCGCACCGGGGTCCCACGTGGCAGAGGGCAGGAGGTGTCTGCGGTCAGACTACCGCTCCTTATCGTGTAAACCATTTATCCAAAATTTCTGACCTTAAACTACTGACTACGCTGTGATTGACAGCGTAGATTTTTATGGCAAGTTGTTGGTTGAAGACGGCCTTTTCAGAGCGATAATCGCGCCCAGGTGCAGGATTGTTTTTTGCAGTGTTTTCCCACGGAATTATCATTCGTGAAAGAGATCCGAGATGGTTCTCAGGCTGAAATCTCAAAGTGCCTGAATTAGAAGACAGGTTAAAAATTATTTCTTGTAATACATGTTTAGTTTCACTGGCGAGCCAGTTTCCTTCAGGTTTAATCAAGGCCGTTCGCACTACACCAGGGCTGAATTTATTCATAATTTCTGTGTCTGGAAGCAGAAGTTGCTGCAAGGTTCTTCAGGCAGATGTGCAGCATGTGCTGAATGTCTGCGCTGACATGTCACAGATATTAACTGATTTACTGCAGTATAATAAAGAAGCAAGATTTTGTAAGACCCTGGGAAACTGTGGCTCTGGACTGTAGCTGTGTTGTGGACAAGATAACTATATTTTAATAGAAATCGATCTATTAAGAGATTATTTTCCTTTTTTTCCTCTTTTTTTTTTTTTACTGACTTGCTATTTTTTTCATGATTCATTACTGTGGTGCATTGATGCACGTGTGTTTCTGTGCTGGAATGCTACTTAGATCCTGATCAAATGTATGCTTTAGAAGTATCTATAAACTAAATTCTCAGCTGTCTGTAAGAGCACATCTTTGCTGAAGTTAATGGGTATAGGAGAGATGCTGCTCACTAAAGAGTAATGAAGAAATTGTAATTTCATGAGCAGCTGGATCAGTCCCACCTGTTTAACTCAAAGTGATTCTTTCTTCTGTTCTTTGGGAAAGACTTTTTTATTGACTGAACAATTGGGATGCAGTGATACTGAAATGGGGGGGGGTTGTGAATAAAATGCTCCCCCCTTTGACGTTCAAGAAGCCAGACGACAATTTCAAGTGCTCCTGAATCCAGTACTCTTCCAAGTTACGTTTACACTGATGATTAAGCTTCCTTTAACTTTTTAATCTTGAACCGATATTGAGAAGTCTTTAAAAAGATGTTAGAGTAAAACAACGGACTTTCTAATCAATCACACAAAATTATAATATATTGGAAACTTATTATTAATAATGGACTATTATTCTTTATGTATCACGTCTTACTATCTAATCTATCTATATTAGTTACTTTTAAAAGGAATCGGGTGATAAATTACTCCATTAAAACAGAAAGAGCCTTAAGCTCTTCAATGGGGAAATTACGAAGGGGATTTTTACAGTGACTTAGCGGTTTTCCCAAGCGCGTTGCGTCCATCCTTCCTGGGCGCTGAGTGCTGCGAGGGACATGGTGCTTCAGCCAAGGGCCGATTCATTTAAACCCCGCGTCGTGGCAGAGAGGTGAGCAACGTGAAGGCCACCTCAGCTTGGTGCAGCGTGCGCATGCCATGAAGGTTTGCTTTTGTTTTTCAACATGATGGTGACGATGAAAGAGAAGTTTCAAAAGTGGTGTTTTGGCTTCCGTTTGGTCTCTGCTGCGTTCAGCGAGTCCATATGGACTGTGCGTTATGGAAACTTCTCTGCTTGACCCTATGTAGGAGATGAAAAGAGGAGAAGAAAACCGCAGCCCTTTCCGCAAGCTCTTCTGAGGCTGTAGAGAAAATCTATGGGAGAACTTGGGCCAAGAACTGCGCCGGGACATTTGCATTCCAGTTTTTGCTTTGTAATTTGCCCATCTCTGTCTCATTTTCTGTCACTTTGGGGTGAGTTTTACAAAACTGACTGAAACAGTCTGCTCCCGTGCGGTTCGTTTCCGTGGGCACCTTTCCCTGACAGCTGTGGATTTATTACACCGTTTCCTTAATGCACTTATTTTTCCCCTCCAGCATGTCACGCAGGGCCCTCTCCTCACCGTCCCTTGGGTACGTGCCAGGCTGGGGGAGACGGAAGGAGAGAGATGAGCACATATGTGCTTGCATTTGTAATGGGGAGGGGAAAAGGCTGCAAAGTAGCACTTTGTTATTTTCCTGCAGGCTGAAAAAGAGCAAATTTTGCTGGAGAATCCCTTTCAGCTTTTGGGGCCGAAAGGTGGAAGACCCGGACTGGGGACATGGGCTTTGTGGGGCTGTTTGGATGCTCTGGGCGCCCCAGGGCTGATAGAGCCCATAATATTGGCACTGTTACGTGCAGGCTTAAGTTCATCCATCTTCTCTGTTGCTACAACTTATTGCTATTCAAATAGCACCTAAAAGACTGGATTGGCATTGCGTGGGCACTGTGCACCCCCCCAGTACATAGAGGGGTGCTGCAGAAGAGCTGTCAGGTGCAGAGGGAGAATTTGGAAACCCAGATGAGTGGGGGAGACAAAATCAAACAAATGAGCAGAACGGGATTCATCAATTTTAATGTTTTAGCTGTGCAGCGCACATATAAGGGAAAAATCAATTTACTGAAATCCTAAATAAATAACTGATAAAAGAATACATTCATCTCGAATTGAAAACAAAAAATGGGAATGGTAAATAAATGATTGTCTGAATGGGTAAAAGTGTTAAAAGCAGCAACAGCAGAGTTGGAGGGCTAAAGGCACTACGTTTTTATATAAAACAAAAGATAAAAGCAGCATAAATTGGGGATAAAGGCCTACTAGTAAGAGGCCTTTGTTTGTTTACTGATGCTCTAAACAGCTCATTTTTCTCCTTATTTTGATTTAAAATAATCTAAAATGATGGGGAGGGATTTGCTGGGAAGAAGCACACTGTGCAGCCTAATCTTCCATCCCACAGACTTACCGGCATTATCATAAAAATGCTGGAGGTTTTCTTGGTTTTCAACTCGTTTTTGTGAAAGTCTTGACAAATGAGCCCAAGTGCATTAATAATGGAAGGGGAATGATTGTCATGTGTATAGGGAAACAGGCAGTCTCTCTGAATCTTGTGTTTTCATTGTCTTTGACAGCCTTTGTGATGCCCCACTGGCACCAACAAACCCTTCGTCTGGGGTTTGGTTTGGCTGGGTTGGGATTTCCCAGTACACTGCCTCATTCCAGTTCCAGCTGGCCCTGTTTTAAACTTTGGTATTGATGGCTGGAAACTTTCCCGCTGATTTTTTGGCAGCGAGTAAGAGGAGAATGAACAGCAGCACGGCTGCTGTTTGTGTGACCCTCTGCATGGAGATACCCCATCTGACTCCCAAACGCAGTATCTCTGATTGATTCAGCAGTGTTAGGCATAACTGGCAGCAGTAAATCCATCGATTCGGGGTGTGTCGAAGGATTTACTTGCTGCCGCTGTTGAATAACACAGTGTGATGCTTCAGCTGAGGACGCGTTGCCTCAAGTTGAGCTGGATCTCCACAGGCACATCCTGAGCACCAAGGATGCTGCGGGATCCTGGGGTTCAGCACCGTGCGTCCTCCCAGTGCTCCCCAGTGCACACATACCCTTTCACCTGTGTGAAGGTTTGAGCAGCCTCAACGTCATCGTAATCGGTACCGGGGCTGGTAGGTTAAAGCAAGTTCTGCTGCTGCTGTCCTCCTCTTTTGGCAGCGTGGGTGTGTAGATGGACTTGGGTTGTATTTGGATGTCATACCAATAAAGCTACAGTGGGTAGATGAAACCCTTAATACGGACAAAGTTAACCTGCCACAGAGGTGGTTTATTCCATTACTGTTATTGCTCACTGCAGCATCTGAGTGCGAACACATTTGGAGATGTGGAAGGAAATAAACTCATTTCTCTTCTTTTGTCACCGATTAAATGCACTGTTGTATGTCTTGTGGCTAAGTTAGTTGTGTTTTTCA
Source organism: Charadrius vociferus (assembly GCF_000708025.1). Classification (NCBI taxonomy): domain Eukaryota; kingdom Metazoa; phylum Chordata; class Aves; order Charadriiformes; family Charadriidae; genus Charadrius; species Charadrius vociferus. The sequence continues at coordinate 2,367,217 of NW_009646744.1, read as the reverse complement.
CTGCAATGCTGTTTCATGGGGAAAGGAAAGAAAATAGTAAAAGAAAGAAAGTGAATTTCCTGGGACAAAATGCTGCTTGAGTGGTGTTTTCGAATGTTACCCTGATCTTAAATATCAGAGTAGTGCTAGTTGTAGCTGTACTTGGAGAAGATTAAATGCCGCAGTTGTTCTGGGTCATGGCTGTGCGGTCAGCACATAGCAGCCGCCTTTCTCTCCTCTGAAGTGGAGGTCCCCAAATCCGGCTTGCTGGGGTGTCACCACCGACAGCAGCTCCGCTTTCAGTGCTGCAGGTGACATCTTGGTACTTGACTGTGTGTAGTTGTGGCTTAGCTAGTTTTTTATTAGTGGTAGATGCATTCAATCTACTTTATTTTTTTTAATCTTTGTTTGATGCAGCTGCATCATGAGATCACGTGGACCCATGTTTGGTTTTTAAGCGTTGCTGAGCATGTGAGAAGTTGGAGTAAGGTGGTCCACAGAGCTCCCTAAAAGAACAAAAAGGCCTTTTGCTATTGCCTTTTTTTATCAGCACCTTTAAATGTATTGCTTTGCTCCATCCAGAGCCCCCCTGTATATCTACTGGGGGGTTACAGTGCTTTTGGGGTGCTTCAGAGCAGGAAAATGAGAATGGTGTTCACAGCCTCTCCTTGCGTGCATGCCAGTGCCGCGGGTGCTGTGCTCTGTGCTCCTGTTTGTGCTGCCAGATCCCTTTGAGGTGGGGTGACTGGAAAGCAGACACCCTTTCACCCGTGGGGTATCGTTGAGCTCTGTGACAAAGTCACACCACTTTGTCTCCCCTTTCCTTCTCATAGAAACATAGAGTTGTCTGGGTTGGAAGGGACCTTTAAGATCATTGATTCCCACCATCAGCCCAACGCTGCCAAACCCACCACTAACCCACGTCCCTCAGCACCACGGCTGCCCCTCTGTTAAACCACTCCCGG
>NW_009646744.1:2353402-2366059 GCF_000708025.1 Charadrius vociferus | reverse complement strand
CCTCTTCTCCAGGCTGAACACCCCCAGGGCCCTCAGCCGCTCCTCACCAGACGTGTGCTCCAGACCCCTCACAGCTCCGCTGCCCTTCTCTGGACACGCTCCGGCCCCTCAATGTCTGTCTTGTCCTGAGGGGCCCAAAACTGAACACGGCACTCGAGGTGGGGCCTCACCAGTGCCGAGGACAGGGGGACGGTCACTGCCCCAGTCAGTGGCCACACTGTTCCCGATACGGGCCAGGGTGCTGTTGGCCTTCTTGGCCACCTGGGCACTCTGCTGGCTCATATCCATCCGGCTGTCCACCCACACCCGCAGCTCATTCTCCACCAGGCAGCTTGAACAGCCACTCTGCCCTGTCCTGTAGCGCCATGGGGTTGGTGTGACACTTCTCTCCTGTCTGTTCATCTGCAGCGCGTTGCACAGAGGTGCCTATTATAATGCCTTCGTTTCCTTTAGAACTGGTTTTATTAAATTATAACCCAGGAACACGTACGATCACTTCAAAGAAAGAAATGGTTCATTGCAATATAACATCAGACACTTGTTTTGCTTTGTTATGTGCTCTTTTTGACTTAACGCACAAAGACACTTTTAATTTCTTGCGGCCGGGCTTTGACAGCTGTAGGAAGGACACACAGCAAATATGTGAGTACCCCAGTAAAAAGGTATGGATTTGGAGGGGGCTGTTGTATCGGTACCTGCCCGCTCTGCCTCGCGATGGATCTCGGGAAGATGCTGTATGTTTGGGGGTTTTGTGCAAACTACCTAAAAAAGCACATTAGTGCCTGTGTGAGCTGGAAAGTAACAGATTATGCAGTTTACAGTACCAAACTCGCCCTCTCTGAACCAGTAACTAAAAGCTGTAAAATATATCAAGGGGTCCAAATAACGTATTTACGAGTTAGTGCACTGCAACCTGGCTTGCTTTTGAACCTTATTTCCCAGTCCAGTTTTAAGAACACAGTACTCACGGTCACAGAAATTAGAAGCCGAAAACATTTATTTTGTATTTTGCCCTGTAAGTGGAGGGGGAGGGTGCGGCCGCCGCTCCGGAGCTTCCCAGTTGTCAGAGGTACTGCTTGGGATTAGGAAAAAAGCCTGTTGTGTTCAAGTTTCCCGATGCCATAGTTTCCAGTTAAATAGGGCATTACATAAGGGCAATAGATGGGTTAATCCTACAACTTTTTAGCATCATTAGGGGAACGCCAAGCGGAGTCTATACTGGGACAACGACACTGAGAAGGCAGCTGTTCTGGGTAGCCATCCAGAGGGAGTGATGGCAAACGCAGTCGAAAGAAAATGTGATTTTTAGGTCAGGTGAGTTCGTTTCAACACTGTGTGATACTCAGCTTCTCTAAGCACCATATGCAGTACTACAGGAAAGGCTACATTTCTGCCTACTTTGCTAGATAAAGCAGAATCTCTTTTTCTCTCTTGGCTTTTAACAATAACTGCATGTTGCAGTGGATTTCACCCTCTAGAACAATAAATATTGTGCAGGACAGGTGGAATTTTAAGACCTTATTTTGCTGCTGCTGCATATTTGAAACTTCTATTGAAATTAATGGCAATTGCGCTCTTGTAACCGTGTTAGGAGAGAACCCTGTGACCTTATAAATGCAGGCAATATTGTGAAGCAGCTAGCTGCCTTCAGGTGGTGAAGAGCAAACAAAACTGCACTTTATATTAGACATCACTCATTTGTCCTTTCTCTTCTTCTATTGCACTCCGGGTCCTGATCCTATTAGCCACTGTGTCCTTTTGTAATTTACAAAAGTAATGCTTCACGCTGGGATGTGGGAGGCGATTTCCTGCATTGCCTCCATCAGCATCACTCTTTTAACGGAGCCGGTGGCTGCAAATAGTCGAGCTGGGGCAAGCTCCTGCCGTCCCAGTGCATGCCAGAGAGTCTGGTTTATTTGCCGGCTGGGATATAAATCTGTTCTCAGTGGCCTCTCTCTCTTTCTCCCGCCCAGCAGAGGCAAACTGATGGTATTTGAGGAAGGAGGAAATGCTGGGGGTGGGCAGAGGGACGGAAACTGGATAAATGGGCATGTGATTTATTTCTGATTCTTCCCAGTTATTCTCCTCTTACCTGTTGCTGTGCTTAATTGAGTTTTTGCCCAAATGTGACCTCTCCTTCTAATTCCCGCGTGCATGATTTTCAGGATGACCGTGTAACTTCATTCCCTATAGTCTCCAACGTGTGTTTAAGCTCAAAGGAGTTGGGGCAGAATGGTGAGCATCATGGTTGCCTGAAGGCATCCATCCCATCAGCAGTTGTTTGTTCTGATGTATGATTTTCAGGAAGTCAGGTGTTTCTTGACTTTTGCTAAGGGATCTGTTTTGATTTTTTTTTTTTTTTAAATTCAAGTGAGTACAGGGTTATCAGAAGACACTGACTCATACTCTCAAGTCGCTTACCTGCTGTTGAAAACATCTCCATGTTTTTTTTCCAAATGTAGTTTTGTAGCATGTTCAAATTTCCATAAGATTTAAAACCTTGGTGTTCTGCATTACTGTCTGCAGTGGAAAATTTAGCGTCACTTTAAATGGATTTGGAGACTGTCTCTTTTCCTAGGCAGATTGAGGAACCTGCATTTCCTTCCATTAACTTATTTAAAATGCATTTGAATATTAGTTATTTTTGCCCCTAACTGTGTTTTAATCCAAACATACCTTCTGAAAACCATAGGACTTTTTGGTTGCTTTAAAAAGATTTGAGCATCAACAGTCATTTTTGGTAGTTTTTTTTTTTTTTCCCCAAGTGGAAAAAAAAAAACATCAGCTCTCCCTCCTCACGCCCCCGCCCTACCCGTGGAGAAATCAAAGGATGTATGGGGTGAGCCGACCTTCCCCAGCTGGCACGGAAACCTGGATCAGATTCCTGCAGGGGCTTCCCAACCCTGTCTTCATCACAGGCAATATTTCTGGAAAACAAAACAGTCAACATGTTTATAGCTCAGGTTCAAAACACTGGAAAAAAAGAGAACCCAAATAGAAATTCTGATTTGTTTCCCCTCCACGTGCCCCTTCCATCGCCGTGTGTCAAAGATGGTGTTGCTGGAGTAGCTCTTCTCTTCCCAGCTACCAAGAAGGGGCGTTGAATCTTACCGTAGCGCTAATTACTGAAAATGTCTTGGTGCCCTTTATCTGAGTCTTCAAAGGGTGAAACTATTACTATAGAGAAATATCATATCACCTGAAATATCGCAATTGAGTGTGCAAGGCCATGGATCAGGAAGATTGCCTGAATTAACTCGACTGGGTGATGAATGGGAAGGGTAATAACTTCTCAGAAGAGCCAGGGGAGGCAGGCAGTGGCTTGATTAGCAGTGATATATCATGGGTAAGGATGGGGGGAAACACAGATCCAGAAAAAAACGTCAAAAATTTGACTCCTTGCTGAGGCATGAGGCTGTGCTCTGGGGGAGAAACTGGCAGCGAAGGTAGGGGAGATGGAGCTTCATGGAAGGCAAGTGAAGCGTTTGCTGGGTGCCAGGGTCACAGCATGCGGGTTTGAGGGCAACGGGCACCGGGAAAAAGGTAGAATTGGAGAGGGGAAGAGTTTCCTGTTCTCTGCAGATCATGCGAAAATCTCCATCCTGTGGATAATTTATTATGAATTACGGGACAGTGATAATCCCTCTGAAAGAGAGTTCCCAGCTTTCCTCTAGCTTACCCAAGGGCAGATCAGTGACTCCACAGAAATCAGGGGAGTTTATTTTGATTTACTGAGTTTAAATGAAAGGATTATGCCAAAGGGCCCAGAGTCCTTAAGCTGCTGTACTTTATTGAAATCAATGAGACAGCACCACATTATACCAGCTAAGGACACGGCCTGGTATGTTTTGTTTCTGGGATGCAAATACAAAATCTCCTAATGGGGACAGATATTTTGAGTTCCTTCTCCATTTGCTCCGAGTTGTGCCTCTCTCCTAATTACTTAGTTCTAAATAGTCCAGGAGGGAAATTCAGCTGTTGATTGCTGGGTTTGGATTTATTTATATTAATCTCTATTCATGACATAGTTTCAAACAGCTGGGATTCTGAAGATACTGTAACACGGATTAACATTTCATAATCTGATAACCATATTTAATAGACCAATCGTTATTTGTTAATTAATTGCTTCCTTTTTCTGTTCTTCCTTAAAATACAGCTTTGTCTTATTTTACTTTTGAATCTGGTAAAGTCTCGAGATCCCTGGGGCTGGGGTTTTGTATTTTCTTACCTGCTTAAAGCCCACTGACGTCAACAGAAAGCTTTTGACAGATGTTGGATGTCTCAGGAGCACGTTTGCTGCTCACAGTGATGTCCAGGGGTCGCTGAGCACAGGCGCCCGGCGGGGTGGACCGCACCAACCCACACTCCAAGGGGCTGGGGGATCTCAAACTTGCGAACTACAGTAAAAAAGACAGCATTCTCCCTTCCTTGCCCAGTGTGTGTTAATGGTATTTCCATTCTACACTGGGATGCTTTGTCTCTAAGGTGGGGATAACGCTGGGGTGACAGGGGACAGGGTGCGAAACCCCGAGTGTCCCTGTTCCCAGTAGCAGGAGGTCTTGCAGGGTGGTCATCCCAAGACCCCTCTGAGTTAGGAGGGAATTGCAGCCTCCTGGGGTGTCTGGTCTGTGCCTGTGGCTTTCCTGGTGCTCCTCTCTCCTCTCGGGTTGAGCACGTGCTGGAGCACTCCCGGGTGATGTACGCTGTAGGCGCATCACCTCTGTTCAGCGCTGATTTTTTCTAATTACATCACTGGACTCAGAAAAATCACATGCCTCTTTAATAACTCAAAACAAGGCGGGGAGGGAATGAAGCAAGCCTCTGGGTAAAGTGCTTATGAGTACAGGCAGCCCACAGAGTAAAGTCAATGGGTCCCTCCAGTGCTGGAAGCACTTGAATTCCCTGCGGCGGGGTGAGAGCTCCTCCGCTTAAATGTTGAGCTGGTTCAGTGCTTCCCGCCTTGTGCATCTCCAGCAGATGCGTCTGTACCAGCCAGCTCCTCCTCAGCAGGCAGGAGGCTGCAAACTCGCATTTACCGATTTCTTTTTCTTACTACATTAACCAGTTCGCTGACGCAGGATTATCAGTGAAACACAGAAAATTCAGCTTTCTTCCGTGACCGTGAAAGTGCCGTATTAATACCTATCCTTCTTCTTCATTATGAAAAATCTTTGTAACGTGGAAAGCCACTGTACTATGACAATTTTTATGAGAGTATCCCAGCAGATTGCAGGTGTGGAGTTTGTTTGTTTGTTTTTTTTCCTCTCGGTTTGTTTTTGTTTTTACTCATGAAGCATTCAGGAGACCACCTGGTGTATATAAACACACTGCTCTTCAAGATCACACTAGGTGCTTTGGGATTAAGCTACTGGAGAAGAGTCTGGTACAAAGGGACTTCGTTTGGAAGAGCCGCGTGTGCCGTAGGGTGGGCGGGAGCGTGAAGCTTTCCCAAGAAGCAGACATGGGGAGAAGCTGGGAGTGATGCTCCGCATCCCAGTGCCCACACCGCGCGTGGGCTTTCAGCCCAGCCCAGTGCAGAAGTGGAAGAGTAACCTGTGTCACCTGCTAAAGAGGGAGGCTGAAGATCTGTGCCAAAGGGATTAGTTTATGGTAAAGTCCATTGGTGGTCAATTCCATGTTGAGGTTCCTTCTAGAAATGGACCTTGGGCAAATACCCAAAGCGAACTGCCAATATTGCTGTATTCTCTCACTCCCCAAATAGACTCTGCTGTTACACCCCGAACTTATTTTAAATCCTGGAGTATATGTGGGCTGGATGTGCCGAATGCCAAATTTTTCTGTGCTGCCTGTCTCTGCTTACCACAGTAGAAGCTGCTGCAGCGCTGACAGCGTGCGCCCAGGGCTGCTGGGCGTTGGGTCCGCTCGCGATGGACTCCCTGGAAACACTGGAAATTGCCATGGTCACGGTGGGCTGCTTTTGTTAAATGTTGTAGTAGAAATTGCTCCGGAAGGTGCTACTTTGCTTTATCTCATTTGAGATCCGGGAGTAGTCTGTGCAATTAAGAGACCGGAGATGAAACAGCTGTCAGCTGTTCAGAGCACCTGCCTTTTGCAAGGCACATCCAGCTTAAGAAACCGCTATCCAGGGTTTAACTTCCAAAATGAGATGAGCTTTGGGAAGGTTATGCAAGAAGCAGCAGATACCCAGCTGAGTGTGCAAGGATTAAAAAAGAAAAAAAAGGAAGGCCTTTGCAACCATCGCTTTAAGGATTTCAGGCAGACCTAGCGAAATAACGGACAATATTAAGGAATGGGTTACATCTAATAGAACAACACTTTGTTCCCTACCATGTAGAAGGCTTTTGGATCCAAAAGATTCCTTACGGTAGAGTCGTGAACCTTAGCCTTGCCCTGATTAAGTTCTTATTTCTCAAGTTCTTATAAAATGCTGTGAAGTTAAGAATTCAACATTTTTTAGAGATTATAATAATGAGTTTTAGATCCTTTTCCAGTTTATAGATAAACTGCCATATTAAATCTAAGCAGTATTATGTCTCGTTATGCAATTCGGGACAGCACTCACTCGAAGATAAATCAAAGTAGACTAAAGAAGAGTATTTTTTGTAATGTAGATTTATGGCAGCGCACAATAAAGTGCTGCTTCTCAGTTGCAGGTATTTTTGGCATTCTAGTTAAAAGTGTCAAAATAAATGATTAAATTTAAGTTACCCAGTAGCAGCTCTGCTACCCCCATACCAATGTAATAAAGCAAATACTAAAACCGTACGAGACAAATCCAACAGCATCCTCCTGCTGTGTCATTAACTTTCTCCCAATTGCTGAGATATTTGCAAGTCTTGCTCCGTGTCTACAATACAGAGGAGGGAAAACCAAGGCTGTTTTTAGGCTGAGGGCAGCAGCAGGAGATGCCGCGGGTTGTTCCTCCGGGGGAGAAGCGGGGGAGTCACAAGGTAAGGGTTTAACTACGTCTGCGTTGTGCCCAAACCAGACCCCGGCGGGTGCGAGGCAGACCCCCGTCCTGCTTGCTGCTTGACGGCTTTTTTCACGCGATCCTCAGCAATTAGAAAGGAACAGGGGCTGGGAATGGCTCTGTGGGTTATGCCTGTCTTGAATTATGATCTGTTTTGAATTGTATACTCGCTTATACCTCCATGCCTGAGCGGGAGCTTTGGGCAGCGGGAAGAGGCGTTGGGTGGCAGTGCCCGTCTCGTGGGAGGGAAGCCCATCACTGGGACGTGGCCAAAACCAACGGCCTTCGTGGGCAGAGCCTGGCCAGCTGCAAATACTGAGCCCTTTGGCTTTGGTTTGATGCGTAGACCCTGGGTTTGAGGAGAGAAGCCTGTGGTTTGTTTGTATTTATAGTCTTTTGGGGAGAGCAGAAAGAGCACCAGGTAAATTGCAGACCAAGCAAAAGAAAAATAATTTGAACTTTAAGGCAGGAATATCATTTTGAGGCTCTGAATTGTATTTTTTTTTTCTTTATTTCTTAGTTGTCCCCTCCCCATAAATCCAAAAACATTGGCAGCACTGGCTACTTAAACCAGCACTGGGCTAAATACAAACTAATTCTTCAGAGAAAGATTGTGGTAAAGCTAAATCTGCAACGAGAATTGCCAGAAACTTGTGCTGGCAGATAAACAGTGAGAGCAGAGGTGAAGTTGTCCCGTTTGATGTCTTCGCTGCCGCTGGGTGCGCGGCTCAGCTGCGGTGTCACATCCGCTGGGATGGCAATCGGCGGTCCAGGTGTGCCAGAGGTGATCTTCTCCGCATTTTAAACATGACACCAGAGAAAAACACGTTGGTCTGGGGTTTCAATTACACGTGTGGAATGTAGAAGTTGATGATATTCTATGAAAATTCAATAAACTTTGAGAACAGCATCAGGGCTGATATCTGTAATTTAAAATAATGGATATCAAGAAATTGTTTCTCATTTATCTTTACTGCCGAGTTTCAGAGGCACCAAAGAGACTTCATTAGGCTTTTTTTTTTTTTTTAAATAGCTTCATTTATCTCAATCAATGATGGGTTCTAGAGGTGGCTGACTATTATGCTTAATAATACGCAGGATAAAAAAATTCCCATCCTTTCACAATTTTTGACATATGTGGAAAGGATGTATGAAATCTCTTCTCAGTGGGAGATAGAAATAGATTTTCTATTTTTTTTTTTTAAAAACTTCATTATGCAAGATAAATGTGGTGTTTGTTGCACGATGTGATCTGTAGGCAGAATATTTAAATCTTTGTTTTACACGGATTGAAGTTTCATTGAAGGAAATCACTTTGGAAACTCGGGTTTAAGCAAATACTGCTACCTAAACATGACTTGATTTAATCCCGTGAACGCTATCCCTGAGAGTTCTCTTCAGGATATGCGGTTTAGCCTGGACCTTTGAACAGAAGTTTTATGGACACCTGAAAATTGGAAGTAGCTGGTTTTAATCCCTCCCACTCCTCTCCATCCCTCCGTGGGCACCAGTTGCCACAGCAGGGGTTGTTTAAGGAACATGGGGTTAGTTATATCCTCAGGCTACGGAATCTGAGCTTTGGACCTGCTCAGCTCCCCGCAATGCCGTCTCCCATTCCCCTTCCCTGGGCCCTGTGCTCCGCTCTGGAAAAAAAGTGTTTCTTTTGCAAACTTGAACTCAGGTCCTGCGTTTGGGTGTCCCAGCGAGTGGATGAGTCTGTGTGGGTACGTACCTGCTGCTCTGGCTTGTCGTGGGCTGTTTCAGCTTCTTATCATAGGATCAATAGACTGGTTTGGGTTGGATTGACCTTAAAGATCATCTTGTTCCAACCCCCCTGCCCTGGGCAGGGACACCTCCCACCAGCCCAGGTTGCTCCAAGCCCCGTCCAACCTGGCCTTGAACACCTCCAGGGATGGGGCAGCCACAGCTTCTCGGGGCAACCTGCCCCAGGGGCTCACCACCCTCAGGGGGAAGACAAGTTACATCTTGACTTGATGGAGGTTGAAATAGGTTTCACAGCTCCTGGTTTCATTCCTCTTTCAGATAATTTGGTTACAGGTTTGGCACCGCTTAAGTAGCAATGCTAAGTCAGTCAACTTACTTTTGCTCTTTAATGTCCTTCAAAAATTTGCAAAACCCTTGAGAAATGATTTTTCACAATTTACCAAAGGCAGGTTGTGTGTTGAGTCTGACCAAAGGAGCATCGCATTCGGGAACAAAGTGAGGTGCAAACAAAGAGGTTATGTAGTAAAAGGAGTAAAGAAAAATTGCATCCAGAAAATGAAGAAGCGCAATAGATCTGGCTGTTGTGGGCTCACAGCCAATGCTACCATCCAAAGTGCTGCTCCCTGGGCTTAGAGGGAATTAAAGGAGATGAGACTAAAAATAAAATTAAAAATAAAGTAGATTCTAAAGCAAAAATAACAAGCCTGAGGCCAAACACAGGTGGCAAGCTCGCGGCTCGCATCTGTGACTCTGTATCGTGGTTTGAAGTGGACAGGTCCTCTGACTAAATCAGGTTTTCTTTCTCTAAATCAAACGCTAGCCTGCTCTTGCATACAGTGCGCTCCAAATCACAAATCCCAGTGCACGAGCAGACTAAAAACCAAGAGTTTCTGTGTAAGGAAAGGAATTGTCCTTCACGGTGGCTAGAAAGGAGACTTTACCTGGCAGATTTGAATGCTGAAGTCTGCCAAACGAGATGCATTCCTGCCTTCATGAACAGGAGGAAAATGGGAAGCTCTGTTTGTCCTCTAAACTTACTTTGTTAGGAACTGGCAGGGAAGAAAAGCTCCTCATTTTGGATATGTAGTGCCACTGGGGAATGGTTTAGTGGTATAAGCTCTGTTTCGAACTAACTCAGATGGCATGATAGTGACATGTAACTCGTTCTGTATATAGGCAACAGATGCAAAATACGTCTTTTTTAACTTTGATAAATTGTAGGTGAAATATGGAGGAGCTGTGTAATTGCCAAGAGAGAAAAATGAATTTCTGAAGAGCACTTTTGGAACAACTTGTCCTGGGAAGGGCCGGGCTGGCAATTTCCATGCTCCAGAAGCAGTTTATTTCTTCTTGCTGCAAAATCTGAATGTTTGGGAGCCCATGTTTGAACCCCAGGAACATCAGTTTGTTAATTCAAACCTTGTGGATAATTTCTATGCAATTTTCTGGTTGACTGGTCCTATTTCCAAAGGGCAAAGGACAGAGGAAAAAAAAAATAAATTCAAAAGCATAAATGGAAAGAAGGCCTTTGACTTCCTTTGGCATACGGGGGAATTGGGAAATTTAGTCTATTCCTGGATGGCTGCGGTGGTCCCAGCCTTTGTGTCAACAGAGGATGAGGTTGGGAGATGTTAAGCCATACTAGTTGTAGGTGATCTGGGTGTGCCGAGGAGGTTGCAGGAGTAGGTGAGCAGATGGAGTAGGTGGGCGATAGCGAGCTTGTGCCATGTAATGCTGCTGATTCCGCTAAGGATAAATACAAGCGTGATGATTATTCAAACCCTCAGAGTATAAATATCCCAATCAAAAAGAAGTCTGTGCTTTAAGAGGTGGCCATGTGCCTTGAGGCTTCCTGCAGGACATCGTTAAGTATCAGCAAAACCGATTCGATGAGGGCAGAGAAGTTTAAACTAGTGCGTAAATAAGATTAAATCAGACAGGAAATGTGTTAAATGGGGATCCTTGGAGGTTTCGCTGTATCGTCTGGTGCAAATATTAACACTGGCAGTTTATCTTTGCAGTAAGAGGCCACTGAATAATTTACGCATTCTGGCAAGCGTTATCCTGCAGCTGCAGAAGCAGGGAGAGACCCGTTATCGTGATGGCAATTAATGAGTTAACTGGAGTGCAGAATCGCGGCAGGTGTGTGCTGCTTTGCGCGGTCCCATCAAACATCAGCACAGTTAACATCTGACGATTAAGTTCTCCAGATAAGTGCAAAAGATTAGACCCCTCTCATGATTCACACCAACACTTTACCTGAAATGGGGTAATCAGACATGCTCTTTCTTTGCAAATTACAGCTTACTGAAATCGAACAGGATGTTTCTTTTTAAGTTGTTCCATTCTTAACACAAATAAATAATAAATCCCAGGGAATCTGTTGTAAAGGGATCTAACACACAGTGTTTTCTATCAGAGTTTATTTCTTTCAATTCACTCCTAAGAAAAATCCCATCACTTTTGGTTATGTAGTTTTATTTCATCATCTTATTGCAGCTCGAACGTGGATGTGCACTGACAGTATGTTTCAACAGGCTCTGTGTAGTGTCATGTGCAACTAGAGGTTTTCTCTGCGTATATTCTGGAACTGTCTAATTTAACTTTCTGGGTTTAAAACGCATCTTCTCTTCTTATGGTTTGTTAAAAACGGGAGACTGGTCTTCGGGTAGTTGGTGCAACAAATGCCATAAAGTCAGGGCCGAGCTCTGTTTCCAGAGGTTAAGCTTCCATTGACTCATGGAGAGGGCTGGGACAAAAGGAGGTCATTAGTTTTAAGGACAATGCATTTTTATATGCACTTGAAAATGGACTCTGCATTCACGCTGGGTTTCTCGGGGCTCTGGTTCTTTGACATCCTGTTCATTCTCTTTGTCGCGTGCTATTGAGAAATATAATTTCCAAAGGTTACAGCCACTCATGGGATCAATAATTCTGGCACAATTTTGTACAAGGAATAAGTAAATCTCAACTTTCTGACACGTTGGAGCAGAGGTTTGGGTGCACGAGCAGGATGTGACTGATCTCTGGATTTGCAGGAGAAGGAGGTGTGCTCGTACCAAGGTTGCTCTGAAGCTACTGCCATGGGTGTTTCATAGAATCATAGAATGGTTAGAGTTGGAAGGGACATTAAAGATCATCTTGTTCCAACCCCCCTGCCCTGGGCAGGGACACCTCCCCCCAGCCCAGGTTGCTCCAAGCCCCGTCCAACCTGGCCCTGAACTCCTCCAGGGATGGGGCAGCCACAGCTTCTCGGGGCAACCTGCCCCAGGGGCTCACCACCCTCAGAGGGAAGAATTTCTTCCTGATACCTAATCTAAATCTCCCCTCTTCCTGAATTATGATCTCCAAGCAACAAGTGGGGAGGTTCATTTTGTTGCTTGTGGGAAATAAGGGGTCTCAGCTACGAGCAGTGTGCGCTGGAGCCCATACGGGCTGTTTGTCAGAGGGCTGCCGTTGTGTTGAGGGTAGGATATTTTGTAGGAAAAATGATGGAAGTGGCCTGGTAGAGCAAAGCTTTTCCATGGGCTGCTGGTCCTGGTGGGTTCCGTAAGGCTGTAGAGATGCCCTGCAAGTGGAGTGCTCTCAAGGGCAAAACCATGAAACCAGGCAACGTGCAGGTATTCTTCCTCATGTTTACAGTGGAATTGCAACGTTTTTAGCAATGTGTGAGCTGGAGACGCTACATTAGCTACTGTCACATCTAATAAACCAATCATTAATCATCAATCATTGTCTATGTTCAGAATGTGTTCGCTGTGTATTTGTACATATTTCTGAGCTAATGTTTCTTGATACAGTTGTATCGGAGATCCACTTGTCACTTAAACTTGTAAAGTGCCTTTTATTAAATTCATCTTTTCATGTTAACGTTTCCAAGGACTGGTCTGGAATTTTCTGTAAAAATATTGAGCAAAACATATTTATTTTGTTTTATTTTTTTAAACAAACCCTGCTGACCTGAATCAACCATATGA
>NW_009646744.1:2351259-2353344 GCF_000708025.1 Charadrius vociferus | reverse complement strand
TTCATCCTTCTTGGTGAGGAAACCCATCCCACAGTGCCTGTAGCCCTACAAAAACTAGTACAATCACTTTGTAGCAAGTTTGGCCCATTCTGGAGGACTATCCTAGCATTTTTTATTTTTTTTTTTTTTTTACTGTTGCTATCTACACACATGCTGAAGGCCACAGCTTTCATCCAGGCAACTTGCCAAAACCTTTTTGAGATTAGAATTTTTTTTGAATCCCATATAAAAATTTGGGCAAAGATCTGAAGTCCAGAATTTCTTTCATTTGAAAGAAATGGCCCGCTCCTCCTTGTTACAGATTCTTTTCCCTCTCAAGGACATTTAGGATGTACAGCTTCTCGTAGGTACCCTACCATGTGTGGTTTTTTAGCAAGATGTTACGCCTAGTTCCCACTGTGCTTGAATTCACCTGATGAAGTCTTCTGATGGAAAACCTTAAATTTATGTGACTCCTTCTACCCGATTTGTATAAAAATATTATTCCTTTTGAGTGATATTTATGATTTTGAAAATTAAATTCGGAGGGGAGCAGTCAGGGCTCTCCCGCTCCCCACCCCGGTGCTGTGACTCAGGTTTTGGGTACAGGAACAGACAGTCTGTTACAAGGAAATAGGACATATTTTAAGACCTGTTGTAACTCATCTGTGGCTCTGGGAGAACATCCATCTCTGCTGAGCTTTCTCCTCTATCTGCGTCAGCAATGGGAGTTCAGCTGAAATAATAGGCTTGAAAGATCACTAATATGAATCCTGTCAGTATAAAATTTCTTCTCTCGCCCCTTAGGATTTTTGCTTGTTGGTTTTTCCTTGAGATTCTTCTATATATCTGAATTATTTCCTCCTCTTAATTTTATAAGATTCCTTCCATGTGAATAAATTTAAACTCTAAGACTGCAGCCAGTCGTACTGTCTGTAAATCGCGAGGAAGCTCAAGAGAAAAGAAACGCTGTTCTCTGAAGATACATTCCACTTTACTTAATTTTCTCCTGTTGTGTTTGTGTCATGTCTAGAGGGGCTGATTACAGCTGTCTATGTGGTATCATCATGTAGTAGAATAGGAGGGGTTTTAACGCCGCTGTTACTAAGAGATTTTTATGGTACTCACCAGAAAGTTAACCTGGAACACAGCTACCAGAGCCTAGACCTTCTCTCCCCTCATGTTGGTGTGAAATTTGACTTAGCTTCAATAGGCTTTTGAGGCAAACATTTAAAATGAGCTACTTGCTGCGGAGGATTTTCTGTTGGGGGTCTGTTCTTGAGCAGTTTTCATGCCCGCGCATCTAGAGGGCTGATGGTGAACGTCCCTGTTCTGCTAATTAAGCAAGAACTCAAGGATGTGTTTGTGGTATTGTTAAAGTAACACCTGCAGGATGCTGTGAGTAAGTAAGGGCTGATTTTGCTCATGGCAAGAAAGATCTGTACGCAAAGGAGAATGATGTTATTTCTGCAACAACCACCAGTCTGGCAATCTCACTGGAAGAGAGTTAAAATAAATTATTTCAGTTGTTGATTTTTCTGTGGTTTTCTGGGTTTGGGACACTTTTCACTGGTTCTGTAGAGACAATATTGAATGTGCAAAATTGTTTTAAACAGATAAGGCATCTCAGAGATGTTTA
This sequence comes from Charadrius vociferus, assembly GCF_000708025.1. NCBI lineage: Eukaryota > Metazoa > Chordata > Aves > Charadriiformes > Charadriidae > Charadrius > Charadrius vociferus. The sequence goes on along the minus strand of NW_009646744.1, from coordinate 2,351,726 downwards.
AAAATGGCCTTTCAGTCCAAGAGCCATCTTTGTTCTCCACATTTTGGAGAATGCTGCAGCTTTCCTGATCTCCTGTTTATCAAGCATTCCTCTTTTCCCGAAACTGAGATACATACTTTTCAATGGAATTTAAAATATGAGATTTAGTTATGTTACAGATATTTTTTTTCCAAATGTGTGTTGTTTACCACTGCTGGTGGATATCTACGGATAAAGATAACCGCAATTCCCCAAAGGACTGTTCCTGAATGGTTTGATGTGTTTGAAGGGGAGCACTTACCAGTTTGAGGTGTTTCTGTTGCCCAGTAGTTCAAATACATCGCGGGTTATCAAATCACAGTTTTGTTTCAAGAACTGTCTGGGTGATCCTGGTTTGCAAGGGTCATGTCTGCAGCGGGACGAAGTCGTGTTCAGTGAGGTGCACTGAGCTCTCCTAGAACGGAAAGGAGAAGATAACAAAAGAGGGA
>NW_009646744.1:2336515-2351242 GCF_000708025.1 Charadrius vociferus | reverse complement strand
GAGTATAATTACAAACTAAAAATCTTAACTTTATCAGTATAGGAGTTCCTAAAGCATTGCTTCAATATCGGGTGGGTCAAAGAGAAACTAAGAAGCCAGAAGAGATTGCAGGCTTGTTACTGCTTTTTAGAATCAGGTAGATCAGTCTCTGTCCTCCACTTGTACTCCTCTAGGCACTTGCTTAAGTTTTACTTGGCCATTTGTTAGTTTTATTTTCCTATTTCACCTCCGGCTTCCTGAGAAACCTTGGGTCTCTATGCCCTAAAGGTCACAAACTCTACAGCTCAGTAAGGCTGATTTTGTTACCCGGGCTCCTGCTCCATTGACACAGTCCATAGGTTATTTCTAATCCCCAGAATTGATTTATTTAATCCTTGTAGATGCCATTTGTTACACATTATTCTCAGCGTTTATTCACAGCACAAACAGATGGTCAACGAAACCAATTAACCTTTCCCGGTCTCCCTTTCAGGCTTTCCACATTTTTGGGGTTTTTTTTTGAGTCTATGGGCAAATGAACAGAAACTATCAGGAGACTTCATGTCAGAGCGTGATGAATAGGAAAGCCGACTGGCACGCATGCTGCGCTCAAGCAAACCTCGGCCGCCCTCGGCTTGAGTGCTGGAGAAAGACCATCACTGACCAAACAGTGGTAGGGGAAAGGAACTGCCAAGAGGTGGAGTGACCTAAGTCTGTCCGTCTGCTCGTTTAATGGTGTGGAGGGTAGGGAGAGATGACAGCTTAACCTCCTTCCTCTTTTTTTAAAATTTGTTTATTTATTTTCAAGTTATGAGGAATGTGTATTTTGAGGTTAAATGACAGGTTTTGTTATAAACAGTTCTTTCAATCATCCGAGCCCTCACTAAATGCCACGTGAAAATAAAAAAGATATATCCGCTTTATTAGCGATAAATATAATATATGAGTAATTATAAATTTCATCCCTGCCCTTCACTGATAAACGGGAAGACAGACCATGTAAATTTAGAACAGTATTCCTTGTTAACTTTTATGATAAAACTATAAATACGTATTGAGGTGGATCCTATCTCAATCTAGTTATCCATATAATAAAAACACAACCACATTCACGTTGTACAAAACATCCTTTGATGGTTTCATGGCCAATTAGTTTATTGTCAGAGCACGTGGCCCGTTGGATGGACACATCTGTGTTGTCCTTTGGTCAAATCCTGAAAAAACAGACTGAAGGGACTTGGTCGAGTGCAGCAGAGCTGTGTCAGAGTTCAGAATGGGATTTTTGAGAGTTTCTTCAGTTTCCACGGGGTTTTCTGCTGCTGCCTAGCAGATACTACAGTGTGGAGAGCTACAGTTATTTTATCTGTAAAAGCTATGTCTGCGCAATGACCGCAGCGATGTTTCTTACGGGCTTAATGCTACCCGTGAATCCCACGCAGATTTTGTATGTGGTAAGTGGAGCTAGGATTTGACAAACCTACTAAAAAAATCTCACTGGGGCTGTAACTCTTCTGGTTTTAGTGAAGACAACATAGTTTGTCCCAGGTGGAATAAATTCCTCCACCAGTCCCTCACCACCCAACAGCCTTAGCCTGCTGGAAGGGTTTATTCTGGGTCTGAGGTGATGACTCACTGCTTCTCTATATAGAGATACTTGCCATTTATCCCACCTTTTCCTTAGGCTGTCAAGGTTATTTAAGCTAGAAAGCAGAAAGCCAAAGGTGCTTCTCTTTATTTACACTGAACGTGCCAAAATAAGTCACTCTAGGTATCTTCGCAAAAGAGCGCAGACTTTGTTATTGATCCAGTCCACCGGTTCGTCAGATTGAGCTCTGGCAGCAGGCGAGGGACCGTGGGCTGGAATTACTTGTTTGGGTCAATCCTTGCCTCGGATTAGTAGTGAGATAAAAAATTCCTAGTTTTTCAAGTGGAATCAAGGTGCCGTTACGTCAGGCTGGATCTTGGCATGGCTGTGCAGAAACGAAGGCTTGGGAACGTCTTGCGTTGCGCTTTTGAATCCCTGAACGCTGCGCGCATCTCACGGGTGGGCGGCCCCTCCGCGCAGAGCTGAATTCCGCCGGGGAAGCTCACACCGCAGACCCCTGGGAAAGTGCTTGCCTTACCTGGCTGTTCCAAAAACGGGCGATTTCTGAAGTTAAGGTTATTCCAATTTAAATAAAATCGCCCCACCCCCGGGCCAAGCTGGGTTTAGCTCAGCATCTGCCCCGTGCTCTTATCCCAGTGGTGGTGGGTGACCGGTAATTATGTCGCAATTAAGGGCTCATGGGAAAAGGGAGAGGCATTGGATGTCCGGTGGTCTTGTGGGGTGGGGGTCCGAATAGGGTGTTTCTCTGGTCTTGCATTGTATGAGAACGCATTAGCATTTACAGTACAGACTTGTCAGCAGCAGAAAGTTTGTTCTGAGTTACGCTTCTTATCGTTAAGGTTTTGCATGTAAAAGCCTTAGGTATGGTGGCTTTTTAATTTTTATTTTATCTTTGAAAATCATTGGGTTGGTGGTGTGGTGTCGTGCTTTTGCCTGAAACTCCTGTGTTTTGTGAGGGACAGGGGAAATGAGTTGCCTGTGTGCCTGCTTTTTAAAACAGGAATAACACCCCCCTCCTTCAACTAAAGGGCATTTATGTCTGATAATCTATTTCACCCACCAAACCTCAACATCGGAGACTTAAGTCTAATTTTGAACTCCTCTGATTAAAATTTAAAATTTAATAGACCTCTATGTGTCCAGCTATAGGGAAAGCAGTCTCTAACTTCTAGCTGGCTGCTCCGTCTCTTAAAATATCTCTGTGTAACTAGTGTTCGTTAGCTAACGTGGCAAACAGTGAGGCTGGGTTGTTTTGTAGAAGGGGCGTACCGAGAGCCTCCCTGTTGGGAGGTTTTTGCAGCCCTCCCTTGGCCATGGCATGCGGCTGGAACCAAGAACCGCTGCTCTTTGCCTGAAACTTCTTCTCACGGGCATCCCAGCATCCTCGCTGGGACCAACCGTATCGTGGCACGGCTGTGAGAGCAAGAAAAGCTTTCAATGAACTGCACTTTCAATGAGCTGCTGCTTTGACAGAAACTCTTTAAGGCAAAGTTGTTTTTATATTTTTTTTTTTAACCCTAGTCTACCCCTGGTTCAGAGAAAGCTGGAAGGCAGCAATGTTTATCTGCTGTCCCTTTGCTAATTCTCTCCCTTGTTTTTATTAGTTGCATGGTAAATGCTGCAGTTCAGATCAAATAACTGATGAATATTTATCTTTTAACTCCCTTTTAAATCATATGTCAGAGCATAATGGGAAGTGACAAAGATGCTGTCTGGTGGAAAAGAACTTGTGATGGAGAAGAAGAAATTCTTGTTACGATTTATGTACCTGATTTATCATGGGGTTTATTTTTCTGGGAAAAAAAAAAAAAAAAGAAAAAAAAAAAAGACTGAACATTTGTTGCAAATAGGTTAGCCGGCTTGGTGTTTCATCCCCATGGATGGGAAATGACTCCCAGTTCTCTGAGGGGATGCTGCTGTCCATCGAGTAAGTGATGGAGGCAAAGGCTGTGTGGGTCAGGGCTTGGTGGGAGAGCGGGTACGTACCGAGCCAGAACACACGCTGCTGTGTTAAGCAAAGATGAAATCTGCCTCTTGGTGAGCAGCTTCATTACCAACTTAAATTTATCCCCTTCTTTGCCTTTTAGAGGATCTTTGCTAAATATATACTGGAAAAAATTTATTAAAAGCTCCAGAGAATAAAGAAAATCTGCCTTTGCCCCACTCTCTCTCTCCCAAGAAAACCCCACCCAGCCCTGAAAAAAACAAAACCTCCTCAAAAATATCCTTCCTTCTGTCCTGTGTTTTCCACTAAGGTCCAGTTCTCCCCATCTTCAGCAGAAACACAACCTGGGCAACACACGCAGAGCTGGGAGGTAACGGGCCAGTACTGCAATATTTCTACGAGTGGAAGAAATCCATAAGTAACCCCAAATTTAGCTTCAGACAGTAAATTTCTTAATTCCTTTCATGAACAGTTTCTTGCAGGAGTTAATTACATTTTAAAGTGATGATTGATTATCCTGATGTGGTTGAAACCACTGCAATTAAATGTAAGAGCAGTCAGAACAGTAAGAGCAGTATTAATATGCAAAATGCTCAAATAACTTTTTTTCCAGCTCCCTCTTGAAGTGTTTCCACACCCACGTGTGCTTTGCTCCTTTTTTTTTTTTTTTTTAATTTTTTATAGTAGGTAATTAGCAAGCGAGTTAACTTGACAAACTCAGCCAGTGTTTTATACCATGGTAGTTGTGAGTTATTTCAGTATTGATATATTTCTGCTTGCATTTAAGGTTTTGGGATTAAATCTAAGCTGCATAACCCAAGTAGTTTAGTGGCTCAAAAGCAAACTACTTTTTCCTCTATTGTTTTATCCATTTGGATTTGTGGATTTGTAGCGATTGATTTTTTTTGGGGGGAAAATAAGTATTTCAGGAAGCAACTCCTTAAATGCAGAGTTAGGTGTGTTGATTCTCCCTTTTCATTCAGGCTTTGGCAGCTTTTGGGAAAATTTTCCTGCTCGCTCCTGATTCACAACTGAAGGAGACTTAAAATCTTTTAAAAGTTTGAAACCAGTTCAGCTTTTAGCACGAGGGATCTATTCATAAACAAATATTGTTTTTAGCGTTAAAGATGATCTGGGATGAATTGTCCCGCTTCCATTGAGCTCCATCAGCTTATTCCAGTTGGGAATATAGCTGACACGTTTGGCAAAATCCTAGATAAGACTCAATTAACACAGATGAGTGGGTTTTTTGAGGTAAAATCCAGCAGTGTGACCACAAGCTTTTCTATTTTTATCTGCTAAAAGATTTGCTAATTGTTTTGCCTAATGGGGCCTTGTAGAGTCTGGAAAAGTAGTCTAATTTCCTGCTTCACACAGGTTTTTTTGGGTGTTTTGTTTTTTTTTTTTCTTTGCTGTCAAAAAATCCCCAAACATACATTAGTTTAATTTGCTATATAGACAATGAATTAATTTCCTATTTTTTTCCCGTCGTTGTGCTCACTGCAGATTTAATTAACAACAAGTAATCTATTTGTATGCTTGCTGCCTGTTACTTCTGGCTTTTTGTGTTTGGTTTATTGTTATTATTGTTGTTATTATTCTTATTAATTTTCTCACAAAGGAATCCACCCCCAAATCCTTCACTGGGTCCCAAAATGACCTTTGGGAGGGACAGACCTTTGCGTCTGCTTCCCCATCCCTTGGGAAAAGGCTGGAAATCCAGGACCGGGACACTGCAGTCGGATCGATAGTCACTGCACCTTCTGACTGGAGACTGGAGACAGCGCCAGTGCCAGACGCACGCCTCTGTTAGTTAACAGCTACTCCCATAAGCGCTGCCTCACAAGAAAACTATATAACTGCCAGCATGATTTATGGATTTCTATTGCTAAGCTCCCAGTCAGATAATTTTTCAGTGTCCACTTTTCTGCAGTACTGCGTACAATAGAATTAAAATTTAGAATTGGGTTAGAGCCTTCACTTTGGGAAATGACTTATTTTGGGGAAATCACTTCTTTTTTGGGAAGCGGACAGCAAGGGAGTGGAGGGGTGGCAGCCCTCGGCTCGCAGCGTGCTGCGGAGCAACGCGGTCCCTGCGGTGGGTGTTGGGTTTGGTGGGGTTCTCGGGTGCCGTTCCCCACGCAGCCAGCTCTTGCTGGGGCTCAGATGTCCCGGGGAGCTGCTGAAGAGGGGGGCACGTGCTGTGGGATTAAACTGAAAAGCTGCCCAGAGCATCGCGGAGGGGTCTGGGGAGAGGAGACCCTCGAGGTTTAGGTGTGAGTGGAGCAGCTCTTTTGCAGGAAGGGTATGGGTATAATCCTGGGCTGGCAGGATTATCCAGCTGGAGTCTGGTGTATGATCTTGTAAGCAGAAACTTGGGGATGTGGCAGGGGGAGGAAAGCCCACCTTTAAAATACGAACAATTTAAGGGAACTTCTTGGGTCATCCTGCCACGCGCCTGCTAAATGTGAGCTTGTGATTCCTCCGTCCTTATGGCCTGACTGTCCTCTGCTGCCAAACTGGAAGCTTCGGAAATGAAAAGGCACAAATCAAGTAGTGTGGGCATATTTAATAAATATCCAGTGTTTAGCGCAAGAGTGGACGTTGGCACAACTCGGTTCCTCCAGGCGGGCAGCTGGGGGATGCGCCAGGTCCTCGCCTGATGGGGCTCGGTGCCTTCGGGGGCCTGGAAGCATTTGCAGCTGCTTCTTACCCTCTTGGCTGTTGCAAGGTGGGATAAAACCATGTTTACAAACCCAAAAGCATCATTTGCTGTATCTCTAAGTCACTTCTTTGCAGTGGGTGATTGCAACCGTTCATCCCGCTATGGGTCGGTATTGCATCGTGCACTAAGTGTACTCAAACACTTCCTATGCAATATTTGAGAGCTCCTGCTGCCAGCAGGTAAGGGAATAAGGGCAGAATGCACGTTACTAGAGAGAGAGAAATGTTCATTGCTATTGCACTTTATTTGTGATAAAGGTGTAGAGCATTCACCAGCAGCAGGAGCCGGTTGATGGCTGTTCTGAAATGAAGCGCTGAGGTTTTCGTGGTGGGAACTTTTTCAGCATGTCATATGGTGAAGTTCCATCTTACGTGTTTTGCCTCACATTCTGGTTTCTCAGCTTTTATTATAACAGAGCACTGACTCTTCTGAATATTTGATTAATGAAAATTGGCCTTTTGCATGGGTGCACAGTGCCATATTTTACATTTTGTATTAGGCGCTGTAGTGAACCCAGCAATTCTGCAGAGATAGAGATTATGCAGCACAATGATAAAGTATGAAAGGTGATGGGAAGTTCACAAGAGAGGAAGGAAGGAAAAAAAAAAGAAGAGAAACCATAGGGAAATGTGTCTGGGTTTTACAGATTCTCGACACAACAGCTGCATTGCAATTCTGATATACAAGTGCAGCAGAAGCACTGAAACATCAGGTTGAATGAGACAAATTTGCCCTTAGGATAAAATACCAATTTATTTACATTTGTATAAACATGTGGTGATCTACAGATAAAAAACCCTGGAGAGCTGCACGGTATTATTGAAACGGGCGAGCAGAAAGTCCCCGATGCAGGCGGCAGCATCTGGGACGGATGGGTATCCTTTCGCTATCCTTCTCCCTCCTTAGAAAGCAAGAAATGCCTGGCTTAGATAAAATAAGTGTATAAATCACTGCAAATGTGTGTAATATTTATGGTGCTAATTTGTAATGTTGGATTTATCTGCTGCCTGGTGAGAGAGGGAGTTTTTTCTGATGCCCTCAATGGCTGCTGCTTCCCAGTTTATATCACTTGTTGTCGTTTTTTATATCACCCGAAAGGTTATGTGTGAAAGTGGAATTTGTACCAACATGTTACAGTGCAGTTAAAAATAACTTTGGTGGCTGTCCAGGTTTCCTCCTGTTCTCTGGAGGAACAGAGGGCTTTCTCTCGGAGGACTGGTTAATTGGGACTCTGTCTAAAGGAATAAGTTTATTTCAAGATTTAAAATGAGCGTTGTGAAGGACTCGGCAAGGCAGAAGATGAAACAGGATAAAATGTAATCCGAAATTTTGAAACTGTGCCCGGTTTCTAAACTGGGTTCTTCCCGAGCTTGCTGAGATAAATAACCTTCCCCCAAGAAATGCGTTTTCCTTTGTGATTTGGAGAATTGTGATCAAAACTCCTCTAATTTGTTTTTTCACCTTTGTGGGAATTTGCGGTCCAGGTTTTCTCTGAAGCATAAAGCCAAAAAGTTATACTGGTGCCCGCGCTGATGGGCACAGGGCGAGGTTGGAGGGCCGGGGTTGAAGGAGAGCCATCCCACCTACACTGCTTGCGCTGCAATTTTTAGACAACTTTGAGCGAGCTTTGATTTTTAAATACCCCTGGACAAATTAACATCTAAAACCTGGGTTACGTTCAGATCTTGTTCTTTGAGACAATATTCCTGAGGCCAGCAAGACAGCACAACTACTAAGGTATCAGGTTAAACTGTTTTACCTTGAACCCCGAGTATGAATTATTCAAAGCTTTCTCATTAGTATTCATTCATATAACCTCCCTTGTCACTCATCAAAGGTTACATTTTCCATCTACGCCCAATTCTTCTTGTCCAGACCTCCCAAACCCGTGTATTTTTTAATAAGCGCGGCATTACAGGGGCACAACTGATGGTGCCTCTTCCCCTCTCTAACTTCTGCCAGCGCTGGAGCTTTTTATTTTCATCCTAAATGCCGAGCCAACGGCAACACACGCTTTTGTAGTTAAGCAAACCCATGAAGAACATGGACAAGCAGTTTGCTGGCGAGTGCTTGTTTGTTCCAAGGTTACACCCTGCGGCGCATCCCATGGGAAGTCAAACGGTGCGGGCTGGAGTGCTTTGGTCCCACCAGGTCTGGAGAGAGAAGTAATCCAGAGGAAGTAGTGAGGGACAGGATGGTGGCAGGTGATTGAAGTAGGAGGTGATCTGCGGAGGTAGGGACAGATGGAGCGTGCAGGTGCTCAGCTGCCGAGGGCTTGGCAGGGAGCTGGGAAGACTTGAGACTGTTTTACTAAGAAGTTGCAAGTCTTCAGACGTAGCAGATTTTACTAGGTTAGGGGTTTTTTTTTCTTCGTTATTTGGAAGCTGTGTTTCTACGTGTGCCTTATTGGATGCATGAGAGCCCCTTCTTGCAAAGCCATCCGGTGATAAAAAGGAGCTTCTCGGGTCAGTGGGCGCTTCCCACAGCTCCAGCTTGACTTTTGTGGACGTTGACAGCGATGGATGTTGCCTGTCTGGTTACTTTGCTCTTGGATTGGGAGTTGCATTCCTTTAAAAAGCGTGTAGTGTTCAGAATGGAGGGACTTCAGCTCAACTGCTCCCCAGAGACTTACCAATGTCCCGAATGAGGTGGAGAAGGTGGCAGGGAAGGGAGAGGGTGGCAGGGAGGAGCGGGGAGCGCCAGCATGATGCAGGGAACTGGCCAAGGGGAGCAGGAAGGACCCTGTGCAGGAGGAGCAGTGGGTTTTCATGGCATCCCGTACACTTGATGGTAACTCAGACACCCAACCTGGGAACAGGTCTGGGCGTGGGAACGGTGCCCGTTCACAGTTGAAATGGGCAGTCCCTGAAATGGGACTTTCAGGTGGCCCTCCTGGGAGTCCCGATGGCCTTTGATGGACCCACAAAAGCACTTCAGGAAAGGGAGGATTAAGAAAGGGACGTCCAGACTCCTGTCTGCTAGTCTGCTTCCACTTCCCCAGCAACTTCTGAGCCTTTTTCAAGCGTATCTTGACAGGGACCTGGAGGGCTTAAAATCCCCAGGAAAATTTGTCAGGAGAAATGGTTGGCTGGAAGGGGGAGACCTAACGAACACCGGAAAATCCATACAGAAAAGTGCCACGGACAATCAGGCGTCGTAAACTTTTTATTTTCCTGGGCTGCATTTTCTCTGCCGGCGCCGGGAGGTGAACACTTGCGCAGATGTTTTGCCCGGCGGTTGTGCCTTTGGCACAGCTGGGAGCATGTCGGGACGGAGGGAAGCGTTGTTACGCCAGGCGGGGCCGTGCTCTGGCATTGCAGAGGCAGAAGGACTGCAGGCGGTGGGAAGCTCTCGGCAGCCGCAGGCACCTGGAGGAAAGCCCACTGTCTCCTCCAGCCAAAATGATAAAGCGAGAGAGCCGGCACCCGCCACCCACAGCACTTCCTTCAGTGCAGGGAAAACCACCGCTCGCTTTCACTCTGAGTCTAGACTGAGTGCAAGTAGCGCGTTCAAGTTAATTATAAAATTAAAACCTTTTAGGAAATAATGAATTTCCACATGATAACTGCAACTTGTTTAAAGGTCACCGGGTAAGGGTTGTTTAAAAATCTACTAAAGATCTTGCATCCACAAGGTTATGCGATCGAATTGTTTGTTCACTCGGTAGCGGGCTTCTCCGAGTTACTCAGATTTGTTCTTGGGTAAAAGGAGGTGGAAGGCACCTTTTTAATGACTTTAATTTTAACATTTCATTTCCCCTTTAAGGTAATGTGGAAGCTGATGATTCAACCTTGATTGCTGTTGCGGTGGTGACGATGATGATTATGTATCCATAATGTCCAATGAAAAAATTCAATCTGCTCTGCTGTTGGTGTTGCTTTGTGTAATTCGTTGCTCGCTTCAACATGTTGGTGCGTTTGTGTCCTATCCGAAGCACCGCAGACCTACACAGGGGTTTCTCATGGGTTCTGCTGCCAGATCTGCCTCCTCCCTAACCTGGGTCTCTCCTGCAGCCAGCATCGTCGATTCAGGTCTCTGCTATGGGAGTCCCGTATCTGGTGATTTCCTCCTCGGTGAATCTGGACCTGTTCTTGTGTTCATTAAAAATGGCAGTAAAGCTTTCACAGGTGGGGTGAAGAGCTGGGGCTGGACTGGCGAGGGACTTTGTCCCATTTAACTTTAGGACCAGCACCTCTACAGCAGGGAGAGGGGAGAAAGCAGCGGTTGGGCGTTGGGTGCAAGAATTGGTGATTGCTGGAACTGATTCCAAGATGTGGATGCTTTTAATTGAACGGTATTAGGACAGGAGAATTCCTGATAATAGGAACTTGTGAAGAGTTTAATATCCCTATTGCCATCTGCTGCCCAGCTCCATCGCCTCCCTGCCACCCTGGGGCTGCGCTGCTGCGGTTTTCCTCTCCCCTCACCATGGTGCGGTGGGTGAGGAGGAGTAAGCACGGATCAGCTGAAACCTGGACACCGCCGCTCCCGTTGCGAGAAGTTTGAACCCACAACATCTGAGCAACTTCCAATTTTTTTTTTCCAGAACGGGCCGCTATTATCCTTGCTTCTCTGGCTGAATGAACTGACACAATTTTATTAAATTAGCTGTTTGTTATGTCCCTTGTACAGCATGGGAAGCAATTTTGGCAACTAATGAGTGCAAGGTCTCTCACAATAGCAGGTGTGAACTCTCCCTGCTGCAGCCAGTCTTGCTGAGGACTGTGTCACCAGCGCTGGCATCGAGTGGGCAGAGATGACAGAGCGCTGGTGACATACAGCGTCTGCCCCCTTCAGACAGAAAGCACCTGAACCGGGTCACACATCAGCGGGAAGATGTCCCTTTACTTAAGATCAGATCCTGAAAAAAGGTCACATTATTTTCCTCTGTCTCACGCCCCAGTGCGGTGTCACTGGACCAATGGCCATTTGGAAAAGGGATGTGGATGTTCCAGTAGATGGATGTGTGACTTCTGCTAGCCTCCCCAGAGCACATCCATCAGAAAGGTAAACCAGCCTGGGGGCAGGAAAGCATTCCCCGTCTCCCCCCAGTGTAATAGAGTCGTGCCCTTGAAGACAAGAAAGTAGAGACCGAAAATAGGAAAATACCATTTTTTCACAGCAGTACACGGGAGGAAGGATGGCAAACCACGTGGTAACGTCAGGAAACGTTGTCTTTCCCAGAGGGAGAGGAGGAGGGAGGACAGTGCGTGCAGGTCTGGAGGCGGTGGCAGCAGGTAGGCAGCATTTGCGCCACCGAATCGCGTTTGCCTTAACGCGGAGCTTTGCTCCTCCCTGCTGCACCAGCCACCCCTGTGCTGCCCCCCTCTTCAGAGAGAGAGGCAAGGTGGTGCAAGTGCTTCATGGCTGCCAGCCGCCGCACCGTGCTGTTCTCCTCCCCCCAGCAAGCCGCCAGTCCTCATCCTTCTTCTGCAGCACCTGTGAATCAGCTTTTTTTTTTTTTTTTTCCCCCAGAAGTCTCCAGAGCCGGTAGCTCTAAAAATAATGCCTTATCCTGTGTCCCGTCTCTGCGAGAAGGAGGCGTTACGAATTGCACCCCTTCCAGGAGGTCACTGGGTTCCCCATCTACAGAGGCACCGGTATATTTATGGGGCACCTCGCAGCATTTCTGTCAGGATCCTTTCTCCTAATATATGTGTTTGAGATTTTGAGCTTGGTGTGCAAGAAAGATTATAAAGCCTGCACAATAAATCTGCTCGTATTAATTCAATGGCTCTCTTGTGCAAAGCCTTTTTACTGCTACCAGGGCTGAATAAACACAAAGCAAAGTCAAAGCGCAATGATGTTTTGGAAGAACTGGTGGGTGATGCATAATGTTGAGGAAGCCTGCACAGACATCAGCCAAAGCACATGAGATGTTAAGCCCTAACAAATGGCCGGGCTTTTTCCGATGAGCTCAGGCAGAGGATGTCTAGCAGTGCTTCAGGTGGTCTGGTAAGCTGTTTCCAATAGAGGACAGTGTTGCACAGTCACACAGACTGCTTATTAATTAGGATTCAGAATCCAAAGTTACAAAATTATCCAGTTGAAAAATCCTGCCCCAGTTCCTTAATGGGCTTAGCTCTCCTGTTTTTTCAAATTACTGCTGCTGCCTCGACCCGAAACCTTCCCCGCAGCAGGAACCGTGCTGCGGTGGGCTTTCTGGCATCTCTGCCCAGTGCTGGTTCTTTGCCTTTTTTGGTGAGCACCATCAAATCTCACTGGCTGACGAGGAGGAAGACCAAATTGAAAGGAAAGAGCATCAGAGGAGGTGACGTGGTCCAGACTGCTGCGGGTGACTGAGCGGGGTACCTGCCTGCCTGTACGTGCGGGCAGGGTGCTAGGCAAGGGTCACGGACTGCAAAACCTGGTGAGAAGCTCATTTCAAACGATCATTAAGTTCCTTGATGTTACCTGGGCTGAAGTCATCACGTTCCCTGCCAGCATGGATCCCGGTCCACTTGTTTGGACCATCTGAGTATTTTGCCGAACAAATTCTTGACTGTGAAAAAGACCGAAGACCTGGAGCATCCTCATTTTTCTCTTCTTCTGGGGCATCTTGACTGGTTTCTTTGCTAAAGCCTTCATTATAGACTGTAGGGAAGCGTTCTGCATCTTTGTCCAGGGAGGTATGCAGTAGACTTTCAGTGGGCTTTTCTGATTCAAACACCCATTGAAAGGCTGTGTGTGATTGCCAAGGATGGTATTTGGAAGAGAAGGGTCCTCTCCAGTTCTTGCTTCCACAGAATGGACTGAGGAGTTCATAAATTAGCACTACGCTGCCAATTTAGGAGCTAAATTATATGTTTGTGACTCTGTGGCACGACCAGCAGCCTCTGTTCCTAATGTCAGGGTTTCACACCTTTTAGGAGCGCGGGTGAATCCTGCTGGTGGGAGGCTGCTCATCTCTCTCAGAAAGTGAGCGGTTCTGGATTTTAACCAGAAAGTAGATGTTTTTCCTTCTGGGAAAAGCTTCTTGCAGCATCTGCTCACCCTTAAGCTGGAGGGATGGACACTCGTCTGTGCCATCAGGTAACGCTAGATACCTGCGGAGAAGCTGGTGACACCCAGAACGGGATCAGACACCGCTTTCTTCTCCTATTTCCATACCGGAGTGGTTTTGCCCATAGCATCAGAAAACTGGGGAAAACCTCTTGACAAATTGGGCAAATAGATGCTGCCAATAAACCCCTGAAGCAACAAAGCCTGTTTTATTGCATTGTGAGGCCACATTTTATTGGTGAATTAATAGGAATAACCAAACTATTTTAGTGGCCACCTGGGAACAGTATATTAGTAGCAGTATTAATAAGTGTGGAGTGACAGGAGACTTGTAAGAGTGGGAAAATGAGATACAGTATTTATCCCTTGTGCAAAATTTCTTTTATTATTAAAGACATTGGGTTAACTAGGGATAGATTTAATACTTCAACTCTGTTTTTATTGGATAATTAGTAGTGAGCAATCCCAACCCTGGGACAAGGACAGAAATATGAAAATCGAGGAAGTCATGAAAGGAGGGGAAAGAAAATCAGTAGCAGGTTTGGGGTTTTTCGCCTTTTATCTTTTTTACACAGTCAGCCACAATGTGAAACTTTGCTGGAGCAGGCGAGGGGCAGCTCCTCACTCCAGAGACGTGTGGGGAAGAAGGATGGGGTCCCTCTCTGCCGTCTGGCGCTCTGCCTGGCCCGAGATCAACCCTTGCAGGAGGGTTTGCTGGGTTTTTGTTAAGCATCTCTCCACCCAGCAGCTTGTGCACAGCCAGGTCTGTTACAAGGAAGAATAAAAAAACCAATGCATCAGTTGTATAATGGTAAAGGTCTTAATTTTAGGTTCCCAGATAAAAGCACAGACCAAGAATAATAAATGTAAGACATGATTTTCAAAGAACTGCAATGAGATTTAGAAGCCGGGAGTTGACATTTTGAAAGGCTCTGGAGAAGTGAAGTGTTGATGAAGGGCACACGGGATGCCAGCGTTTTGGGGGGGGTTTGAAATGTAAACCACACTTCCTCAGGCTAATTGTGCAGAAAAAGAGCCGAGTGCTGCAGTTTTCTCTGCAAAATGGTGCGACTGTGCAGCAGTACTAACATTTACTGACTATGGAGTCTGCTTATTTCCCCCATTTTTTATTATCAGCAAAACTTTAATTACAGCTTACCTACCACCTTCTGCTTACGTTTACAATGCAATAAATTTTCAGTCTCCCTATGCAATCTGCATCTCAAACAGTGCAGTGCTCTGGCAACGGTCGTTATTGATTCCTTGAAGAAATTATAACAGCATTTGTTCCAAGGAAAACAGGCACACGGAGGCATACACACGCGCATGCCGGGTATTAAAATGTCCCCTCTCCCCACCAGCACTCACTTGTCTGTGCTTTCTTGAGCAACGCAACTCCGGGTTAGAAACCCAGTACAATTATTTTAAAGTGATTGATGGGAATCAGGAGGAGCTGAAGCAGGAATGGGA
>NW_009646744.1:2319827-2336500 GCF_000708025.1 Charadrius vociferus | reverse complement strand
AATTTGAACTGAATTTGATTCCTGACTTTCCAAAATCAGAAGCAGTTTTTGTTTGGTCCCGTGTCATCGTCGTTCCCCCCCCTCTAAGTTGTGGGGCTATTTAAAACTGTTATGCAGGAAAAGATGGTTGCTTAATGAATTAAAAAGTAAATATGAAATTACTTTGTCGTGTTTATCTGATTTTTCTGTTTGAATATCTGGAACAGATGTGGCTGTGAACAGTAATTAAAGGTGGAATCAATGGGCTTCTGGCTGTTGGGCAGGAAAAAGTAGCTTGAAATGGAATAAATGAAATATTTGAAAAATATTGTCTGTCAGGTTACTGCTGGCTTGAAAATATGCACAACGGAATTCATTAAAAGAGTCTGAGGGTGAAAATTCTCTTCTTATTTAAGGTTTGTGTTAATTTGTCATTAATATTCAATGGCTTAACGAATGCCATAACTGCTGCAGCATCTGGCTGACCTCAGATGAAGCTCTGTGTGCTCCAATGCACTTGACGGAGAAGGTGTCCCAAATACTTTCATTCAATAAACCTGATGGCCTAATTCTCATCTGATGTAAATTGGTTTAAAGTGAAAGCAGCGGAGCCATCGTGATGGACATCCAGTCCATATCATGTGGATCATGATCGTCATGTGTTAGAAGATGCTCAGACCTAAGGTGGAACACATCAGGTGCCGTGGTGGCGTACGGGGGCTTTCTGCTACTGTCCAGGGACGAAAGAGTTAAAATACTACTAACGGGAGAAAAACTGAACCGTTCAGGTGAGGAGTGAAACGCGAAGCCTGCGACTTTGTTATTCCCAGCCCGGTGATGAAGAGATCAGTCAGAAGGATGATGCGATTCGCTCCATCACTGAGTGCCGAAAGCCACGCCGCAGCTGTCTCGCGGCTCCTGCTCCTTCGAAAAACGCGCGGGACCCTCCGCATGCGCAGCGGGTGAGGGGCAAAACCGCAGTGACGCGCGGCTGCGTGCCAGGGACCGCATCGCAACTCTCCCGTGTTCGCCCTAAGCAAGAATAATGTCCCTGTTCTTTTAGAGTGCCAAGTATTGAATGTCGATAATGATGATTTATCTCCAGAGTTAAGCCGGAGGAATATTAAAAGGTTGTAATTGTTGGAGAACAAGCTTGATTTTAAACATGCTGCATCTTATTCTCCTCTGTCACGAGGAGAGGAAGAGAACTTCCTTCTTTCTGAATCTCCTGTGTTTGTGTCATGCTATAATCTGTCCCAAAGCAACATCCTGCTATGTTATCAAATAAGACAGCTTTGAAAAAAATTAAAAAAAAAAAAAGTACAGAAATGAGGAGCACCAGTTTATTTTACAAAAAAAATCTCTGAAAATGAGGGTAACGTTGGGGCAGGTCAAGCTGCTTCTGCCAACCTCCACGACCAGAGCATCACCCCGGGCACGGGCTCTGCAGGAGGGGTTCTGTGGTGCTGACACCGGGTGTTTCTGCTCTGCCTGTGGGTGTGCAGTGCGTGCAGGCTGCGCCTATATGGATGAGAATATTATCGTGTATTTACAAACACTCCCACCTGGCCTTGCTGGCTGGAGGTGATTTAAAGCAGGAGCTGGAGGATGGCTTTGGCTGAAGACGCGCCCTAGTTTGCAGAGAAACTCATTCAGTTTCCTTCTATTCTGTGACTCTTTTTTTATTTTTATTTTTTTCCCAATTCACGCAGTATCTTCTGCTTCAGTTCTCAACCCGAGTGACACTATGAGGGTTAAATTTAAGGATTTTTCAGAATTCTCAGGCATTGCTGATATAAGAAAGGCTGGCTTTTTTGGTTTGGTGTGTGATTTTGTGGTGTGGGTTTTTTGGGTTTTTGTTGTTGTTGTTGTTGTTTTGGTAATGTAGGATGTGATTCTTGGCTGTGGCACTAGATGGGGTTTGACCAGGCAGGAGCGGGGAGGTAAACTGGAATCCCAAACAGAGAGTCAGTGGGACTGAATAAAAAAGAATTATGGTTCAGGCGTTACCCAGGTGAATGAGCACTGCATTCTTGACTCCGAAATTTGTTTGAAAAATTCCGGTTTCCACGCTCCCTTTTATTTTGAAAATCAATAGCGCTGACATGTAACCCGCTCTTAAAAAAAATAAAGAAAAAAAAAAAGTTTAGATTCCAACTCAGCTCCATCTTCAGCCCTTATATAATCAATAATAATAAAGGAATAAATCTAACAATAAACCTCATGGATTCCGAGAAAATGAAAAATATCATGCCTGGTTCCCTTGAGGAATTTCGATTTATACTAACTCTTAAACAGGAGGAAGATGTTTCTCAAAATGAATTACACTGTCCTTGTCCGAAAGGTTCCCCTCAGCCTGCGTGGTATATACGTGAGCATAAACCCTGCTATAAACAAGTGCCAGGTGGAGCGCAATTACGCCAACACGGCTTTCTGCGGCAGTCTCTTATCTTCCAGGTGAGCTAGAAATTGGATGCTGTGTCTTTACAGCAATAACAGGACGTGAGAGGTCGCCAGATGAGCAGACTTGGGAAAACCCAAAAGAAAATAACAATAAAACCCAAAATAAAACATAAAAAACCGCCCATGTTAATAGTCCCCAAAGTGCTTCAGGACACTTAGGCAAATGGAGTGGAGTTTGCTTGATACAGTACACTTTGTCTACTCGCTTGGTGTATAATCTAAAAATAACCACCACAAGGTCTTATCTAGGAAAACCAGTTACAAAAATCATACAAGAAGTGTTTAGCTTGGCAAGCCAAGTGTTTTCCCATGCGTTGATGCTGTTTAATACCTCGTGTTACAGTGTAAGCCCCAGAAAACTCTGGATTTGGGCAATCTCAAATTAAGTTCTGAAGCTTCGATAAACAAAACATGCACAATATTAATAAAAGGTTAGAAACAAATGAAGCGATCCTCCTTCAGGTGGATCTCAGTCCTAAAATGCATTTATAGTGATAGAATTAGGAGCTTTTTTATTTTCATTTAGGTTTAGCATTGTTCAATGTTTTCTGAACCCGGCATACAAGGAGATATGTACAGCTGAGATCAGAATCATAGAATTGTCTAGGTTGGAACAGACTCTTGGGATCATCAAGTCCAACCATCTACCCTACTCTACAAAGTTCTCCCCTACACCACATCCCCCAACACCACATCTAAATGGTTATTGATTAGTCATCTCGATAACTAGAAGTAGCATGATTTATCCTGATAGTTGTGATGGAGAAGTATTTGCAGCACTAGACGCATTCCGTTTTCCTTGTCATACTGTGAAACAACAGAAGATAGCTGAAAACGGCAACATTTTAAAAAAATAAATAAAAAAATTGAACTTCATCAGTAGCAGTGAAGCCCTGGTGTCAGGGAGTGGCAGGGGGTGGGGTGGAGCTGTGGGGCCACCACCTCTTTTGTCTTTGGGACGTCTGCTCTGAATGTGCCACCATGACCGTGAGCAAGAGCTGCTGCAGCCTGATGGGTGCTGAACTCGAAGCAGGTTTGGTAATTCCAAGCCCGTTCTACGTAAACAGCAAATGCTGGTGGCCATGCATGGGACACGGGTGGGCCCTAACCCCCAGCCAGCCGGGATGACCGGCTGCTCTCTGTGTGCAGGTCAGGCATGCAGCATCGCAGCCATTTCTAGTCTCCATTCTTTCACCTACTGGTTTGTTTCATCTCCCCGTCCTCGCGGAGGGATGCTGTGTCTCGCCTCCCAGCACCAGCAAGGGGCAGGTTCCCCTGGCTTGGCTCTGCCTTGTTGCTTCTTGGGTTGGGACGAGAGCAAGCAGCTCTTCCTATGGACCAGGGCTCCTGGTTTCCTGTTCCACACGTTTGTGCCTCTGCAGAGAGTCGGTGTAAGGTTGCGCATGCCCAGACTGAAATACTATGAGCCATTTATCCTTTTTTTTTTCTTTTTTTTTTTCCCTTAATGGTGTTCATAGGAACATGTTGCCCTTACATTAAGCTTTTTCTCTTGAGCTCTCCAAATGCTCCATGTAGATGAGTTACACTCGTGATCGCTTCTGTGGGGTCAATCACCAAGTGTCTCAGGGACGAAGCTGGGAGCAAGGTAGGAGCTCCTGAGCCCAACCCGAGGGCTCGAAGCCTCTGATATGGTCAATGGTTTGGAAACCTGCTACCAAACTCTGGGGCCAAAATAAATAGTGATGAGAAGTGCAAGGATTACCACGTGGGATCAGACCCTCTATCTTGACGTTCGTGGTTTTCTTCCACTCTTTCTGTGCTGATGCAAACCAAGTCCCAGCTTTGAAAGATCCTTTGTTTAATCAACTGATTGCTCTTTTTTATTTTATTACTGGTTTACACATTTATGTATGTTGTTTTGCATCACTTCTGTCAAGCCAGCATTTCTTCCCTTACAGCTAGGACAATCAAGTGATGTATGAAATATATAATGCTCTTTGATTAATAATAAATGTGGAGAACAAATACATTTGGAAGATCTTTATCTTCTGATAGACTCGGTTGATTTGCAGTGCTGAGGCTGGGGCTTGTGACAACTCCTTGGGGGGGACACGTGGGGTGTCCTCCTTGTTTTCTGAGCCTCGTTATGATTGAGCAAAACTTAGACCTTTTCACAGGATTGCTTTTGTCACATTTCTAGTATTTTAGATATTTTTTTGGTTCTTTAATGTCTCACACTTACATTAAGTTTTGCAATTGCTGGTTTTAGTTTACTTTTAAAAGGCAACAGTTTACGACTACTAAGGCTCCATCCACCATTGCTCCATCCTTCCTGATACAGCAGAAAAAAGGCTCCTTTATGCTTTGGAAGTTAAAGTTTGCTTTACCTACAGTATCATATTAGGTGAAATTTTGCCCAAAATAGTAAACAGGCATCTATAACAGCTCCACTTTATTGCGTTTTAAATTAATTTCATATTCTTTGGGGATGACAAATGTTAGGAGGAAGAAGGTGTTTTTGTGAATGAAAGATATATTAAGTATATATGAAAAGTAATGTAATGCTTGCGCAAGGTTGTGCAAATCTGTTATTTTCTGGCCAGAAATAGCTTTCTGCTGCTTACAAATTGCTTTGAACACAATCAGTGGTATTACCACCCGTCATTACATATTTCTGTTATGTCTTTTCTGTCTTTCACAGCTTTTCTTGGCATTTTGTGTCCAACTGTTTGCTCGGTGAGATAAGGGAAGTGCCATAGCTGTGAGTAAATATCCCAGACTTTCAGGAAACCCTGAAGAATTGTTGAAGAATGACACTATGGGGCATTTGGGAACGTAGCACACTTCTGCCAGCGTTGACCAGGGCCGGAGGTTATCAGAGAGGAAACAGAGGATGCTCGACAGCGATAAGTACTCATGCTTTCAATATGGTTTGACCTTAGAGTCGGTGACATTGGCTGTGGTGAATCAACAGTATCTCTCCGAGGTGGGACTGACCTTGAACATGTTCGTGTGACATTTGGTGCATACCCTCATCTGAGGCAGTCAGGGGGGGTCCGTGTGTCGCTGTCTTATGCTTTCATTAATCTGTATTAGCAATTGAACCCAAACAAAACTAAAGATTGAGATAAAACCTGGATGTGTCAGGGGGACTGGGGGAGAGAAGACCTCCCCGTGTCATAGGGAAGAGCTGAAGGCAAAGACTGAAAGCCGGTGGTCCTCCAACCCGTCATTTCATCTAACATCCAATGTCGGACGCTGGACCGGTGGAGCTTTCACTAGGGCTTCATAAGGTGAGTGGTATTATCTATTATAGCAAATCTCTCGTCATTGCTCACCTTTACAAGTTATTTGTAAATAAAAGAGCTTTCTTTTTGCCTATAATAGAATTAACTAGATAAATCAGTGCTCAGATCCTTCCCTTTGCTGTAGCCTCCTGCAATTTTTTTTCTGTGAAGTCTTCACATTGGATGGCCTCTCCAGAGGCTTAAAATGAATCACAGAACAAAATGAAACCTGACCTTATGCCGTATGTATTTTTTATGACTAGAGCTTATCTTATCAGGCACGGTTGCCTACCTTGCACCGGAAAGAAATTCTGGCTGATGTTTCTTAGCAGAAAGAAAGAGATGTTGTTTCTTCAAGGCTTGATGATACCATCAACCTTGTATACACGTTTCACCCAAGCGTGACCTTGCTGAAGAATAAAGCCATTTCTGAGCTCTGTTTTAAGCGTGGCCTAGCAGAAGCCCAATTGCTTTGTGGCAGTTGAGCGTGGAGTGAAGGGGTGTTGCGACGGGGCTGACGGCGCCGCTGTTGCCGCTTGGCTTTGATGGTAATCGGGTTGGGCAGATGTCTCCGACAGCTGCGGCTAATGGGCTGCTGCGCTGGGCAGGGACCAGACCTCGAAACTCTTTCTGCTCCACAGCAAATGTAGGGGCCCATGTGCACGGAAAAATGAAACCTGTTCTGCATTCAGCTTTATTATTAAATTCTGCCTTCGCTACTAAAAGAACAAATTGTGGGTGTTTTACACTTGGAAGTTGGCCTTTTCTGCATAAGATTGCTTCTTTTTTGGGGGAGGGTTTGGGTTCTTTTTTTTTTCCTATTTTATTTGTTTGAAATGGCTATTTAAATTCTTGATAAGATCTTAAAACTGAGCTAATTTACTTCAATTTATCTAATGGACAAAACTATTTATAATTAACGGAGAAGCAGAGGTCACTTCGGTGTATAATAGCTGCCAAGCCAAATGAATAACAATTAGGCAGTTTTTTATGCTAAGCTAAAAATTATGCAAGGACTACCTTCCGAATAGCCTTGAAATGATTAGCAAGAGATTCAGGTGGGGGGCTGTGGGGAAGGAGGGAAGAAATCGGGGAGGGGGTGTATGTGTGTCTCAAAACGGTGCGCTTATTTATCTGGTTAGACTAGCTACGTTGGCGCTGGAAACAAATGATCTTTTAAAATAAACCTTATCTTTAAATCATAGTGACAGCAGAAGCTATTGTAAGAACATGACCATACATAATTGAAAAGGACAAAGGGTGAGGGTTTTACATAAAAAGAATAGGATTTGAGTGGTGGTTTGCTTCACGTGGCAGTATTTGCCTGGGCAGGTCCCAGGGCCATTGGTAAGCATAGTTCAGGTGGAGACGACTGTTATTGGCTACATAACCTTTCGTTTTTCTTAACATCAAGACAGGGAGAAAATGTCCCTAAAACGTCCCCACCACCTTGCTATAGGTTCCTCTGGGGCTTGCATGCTATGTGAGGAAGCAAGACGTGAAGGAACGGCGCATACATTGTCGGGGTAACATGCTTTTGTTTGCACAGCGTATTTTATTACTGTGCAACAATGAGTGATTAAAAGGGGAAAAAAAAAAAAAAGTAGGCTACAATACAGAGTTATTGCACCAAAGCTGAAGCAAGTGTAAAAAGTAGCAACAATTGCATAATGGAACCATAAAAAAGGCTTCTTACCTTTGCTTGCAGGACATAATACCAGTTCACAACACAATATAATTAGACTGCCACATCGCCCCTTGTAAAACTAGAAAGAAAAGAAATGTAGGGGTGCATTAAAAATCCTTTCATTTTCTAATGCCTTTGGAGAGCTATTGGACATAGAGGACTTGCTCTGGCAAAAAGCTCTAGTGAGCTATTAGGTTTTTAACTATTTTATAGGGTTTTTTATTGTTGCCAGGCCTAGTTTTTCAGTACAAGGACTTTATCCTCTCTCCTCCTTCCAGACTGTGCACATTTATCAACCTTACAGATAACATTCACTCTAAAGATAAGTCCAGGCTCTAATGAAGCACCGTGTCCTGCTGACATACCCTTCCTTCCTCCTGCTTTTTTTAGCGAGTCTCACATGACTTCTTTTATCTGATGATCTTCTGATACAAATTTCTTGTGTCAGCTCCAATCCCACAGACAACAGGAAAAAAAAACCAACCTGTCATGCAAGAAGTGGACACCATCACCTCTGGGCTAAGATTAAGTGGAACACAGCAGAGGAGAACAGAGACCCTTTTGGGTCAAAAGATGACCCTTCCTGAGCAGTTAACCATGAGCAAAGCCCTCACTCTTTTTTCCCATTAATTATTTTTTTTTTTTCCTCCCCATTAAGACTGTAAGGCTAAAATGCAAGTGGTCAGAAAGGAAGGACTGAATGTTAAAAAGCAGCCTCATTCTCTCAGTGAAGCTGATGAAATTTACTTCTAGAAAAAGAAGGCTTTTGCCAAGGACAAATAGATGCAAAAATCACTACATTGCCGTGGGTTGATTAGAATTGGGCCTTTTCAAAGAAAAACAATATTACTTATTAGTGGACCTGCCAAATTTTGCCCTGACTCAAATTTTTTAAAATCTGTGGAAATGTCAGAGCTGCTATAAGCGTGCACAGCTGACAATGATAAGTTGTGTGTATCTCTAACCAGGAGTTTTAAAATGATGCATAGGGAGAGCAGTTGAAAGAAAACTTGCAAACTGTTACGAGCAAGAAAAATGTTCCCGATTAATGCAGTGGGAAAAAAAGAAAGCTGAAACTTCCTTGTGTTTATCGTTTTGATGGCAGCGGGAGATGTAGGCTTGGCTGGCAGGTAAGGATTGATCATGAGTGTCACCATCCACGAGGAGCCCTTTGAGGCTTCTTGGGCAGGTTGGGAGTGCGCTACCAAAAGCACACTGAGAAATAAATGAGTGCTGACCCGGTCAGTGAACGTATCTTAACAGGTCCTAGGTCACTTCATTCACCTGTTTCACATTTAATCGGCTCTGATTGGTCTCCAGAGCAGTGTTCTTGGATCCATGATAAACAAAATCATGTAGCTGTAGAAAGCCCATGACAGTCTGTTTGTTTTCTCCCCCCCCATCCATCCATCCCTCCCGAAAGCTGGCCCCAGGGAGCTGAGATGGGGTTTGCTTCCAAGGCACCGCCGCGGCTTCTGGGGCTGAGGCTGGACCGCCACGTCCACCGGCTTCCCAGAAATGTTTCCTTGACTTTTTCCTGGTCTTAATAACAAAGTTCACAACATTGTTTTGGCACCAATGGAGGCCTCAGCTGAGCACTTCAGTTTAGATCTGCGTTTTGCAGTGAAGAGGAGATCAAGAGGAATCTGCTCTTCGCTGCCTAGGTTGAATTAACCACCTGAGTTACAGGACTTGTAGCAGGTGAAGTATGCTGCGCTGACAGAATAAGGCTGGACCACACAGTTCGAGAATCAAGGCATTTCCAGCTGGCCTAGGCTGACATGATCTGTATACTAAATTAAATTCAAATACCACAAGTATCTGACAGGGCAATGTGAGGCACCTCTATTAGATTTAAGCTTGCAGTAGTATTACGCGTGTATGAGTGTACATGCATGTATGTGACATAGTTTTTACATATTTATATGTGTAATACATCTATGTTGTTCAATTATCCCGGCTATTGTTAAACTTCATTTAACCGTGTGTTGACTCTCGCTGCCTGCAGTGCAGCAATCCAACGGTGTATTTGTAAGCATATAGGAGATAACAAGAAGAAAAACAATTAACAAGAAGTCTTGTCAAACCTATTCAGTTTTCATTTGTAGCAGCAACAAACCTTGTGGGTAGCGAGCCAATTTCACATGACATTACCATAAGTGAACATTTACAGGGTAAGTACAAAACCGGCAGGAAAATTGTACCCCAGCACTAGAATGTACCCTGCAAGTGCAGCCTGTTCCGCACTGAGCGCAGTGGATGAGGTGAGGACCAAGTGGACAGGCTCTGTACACACACAAAAAAAAGCCTGTTATGAACAAAAGCTGAACAATGTGCTCTTAGAATAGAGTAGAATATTTCAGTTGGAAGGGACCTTCCAACTGACAAGTCTTCATGTGGATAGGACTGGAAAGAATGGGCTTAAGTTGAAATAAGGATAAATCAGGCTGGATGAGTAAGGAAAAAAAAAACCAACCCAACCCTAAAACCAAACCAAAAACCAGAAGAGCAAAGCTGTTTGACATCAGAGGGGTTTGCCCACGAAGGTGGGGACTGTCACTGGGGATGGGCGAAGGCGACACTTGCTCTTTTCTCACTACAGAGAAAAATAATGCCGTCACCCTGAGGTCTTGCTCCCTTTTTTCTCCCTTTACCTCTCCCTTTCACTCGACAAAGCCACCGAGGTCCCAGAGTAACCGAGCAGTGTGACCTGCGAGTGGCAGCGAGGTGCTGGCAGAGCGAGAATTGCCCCAGCTACCTGCCCGTTGGGTCCAGCCAGTGAGGCGATGCTTTGAGATGCGACCTAATGACCACGTAAATGCTTGGGAGCCGAGCCACTGCTTCTACAACGGCCCTCGACACAAGAGGAAATACCAGAGAAAATCAAATGAAACTTTAAAAGTGAAATGTCTCTTAATTGTTCAGTGGTCGTGACCTCTCTCCATCAAACCCCCGAATAACGAGTTTCCCTTCAGCCCTGTCTGGCCTTGTCTTCCTGAGGTAAAAATCTGAGCTTTCAAGCATGAGTGACAAAATTGTCAGTGTTGTTGAGATTTGTGTGAAATTACATGCTTTTGCTGTACATAGGGCTTCTGAAAAGAGGAACTTACCCCAGTTTTGGGCGATTTTTCTCTATGATGACAGTTCAGCAGCATAGGAAATGGTCTAAGGAAAGCAATTTTAAGAACGTGCATTAACATGTTAATTATTACAGTGTTTCTGCACTAAATCACGTAAGTTTACTGAGAACATAAGGCCTAGTGCTCAAGTGCTGCTGGGTGATCAGCTTCCAGAAACAACCAAAGATGACTTTTTTATTTATGTTTGATGTTTCTTGCTAATTTAAATGTCACAGCTCATATCTATGTCTCTGTTACCTCAAGGGTAGGTTACTCAAGTGTGAACTATAATACAGCTGCATCTCAAACAGACTTGAAAAGGTACTTGAATGCAGAATGCCTCTGTTTACATTTAAAATGATATATTATTATTTATTATTTATATTGCAGTAATACCCAGCAGCTCCAGACATCTATTAAGAAGCCTTTACGGTCAGTGCAAAACAGACCGTAAAATAATGTCCCTACCCCTGATGGCTTTCATTTATAAGTAAATCCAGCCATGAATATATCAGCATGGCTTCACAGAAACCAGATACATCTGTGTTGCAGCGTTGAGGTATTAGTTTTCAGTTATACAGCTGCCGATGGACCGAGATTTTACTACCCAAAAGGCTCCATCTTCCTTCTTCCACAGCTGAAATCACCTCAGGCATTCAGGCTCGGGGTTACTCAGGTAAACGAGACAAAGGAGTTGAAAGAGTATTTATGGTTTGGCTTTTAAATTGGGCTTATTTGGTGCAAAGAACAAGAATTTGATAATAGGTACGTCACCCTGAAAACATCCTATAAGACTTTTGGGACATTACCAATGGAGGAGTAATATTGGGGTGTTCTCTCTCTCTCCTTCTTTGTTTCCAGGAACGGAAAGGTTAGAAGCCCACACCATACGGAAACCTTTTAGATCTATTTACCCAGAGATTGTCTTTTCCTACAGACATGTACAGGCTGATTGGCTTTGACAGAGCGTCCAGCCTCTGCCTTGTCTGATGAGAAAGACCCTGTGCTAATAAGCTAATATTCTCAGTTGCACTCATAAATGATGCAGTGATCCTAACAGGCTTTTCAGCTGCTGCCAAAGGTCCCTGATCCATATGTTTAAGTGCACTCATAAATGCTGCAGGAACAGGGAAGGTTTGTTGCTCGTATCAGGGAGCAGGTATGGTTGTTGACGTGTTGTTGCCCTTCTCCATTCTTCTATACGTCTGGTGTTAGATCAGCTGTGCCTAGCTGTGTCGTGGAAGAAAAACGCAATAGTACTGAGTGTGGGAAGACATTATACCTGTTTTGTCTTGACTGACATGGCAATCTGATGTTGCACTGGCAATACTTCTTTGTGTCTGGTGGATGGAGGGCAGGTTCTTTAATATGGATGCTCACACATCTGAGGATGTGGCACCCCAGTCCAGGCAGTGGTGTGCGAGATACAAGTTGGGATGAGGTCTTGGAGACTTTGGGCTGGGGACCAAGACTGGCTCATGTTTTTTGAGACCCATATGTAGCTCTAAAATATGTCATAGGTAGCTCTAAAATATGTCATAGGTGCGTTGGACAGGCTTCTTTATATGGAGAAACCAAAATTGCCACCCCTCCCTGTTAAACTTGCTCAGTGGTTGGTGGTGCGGTCAGGCTGGTCGCTGGAGCGGCCAGAGACCCTTGTGTTTTTTAAAATTAAGGCTTTCCAGAATCGTCGTTTTATGAACTTCTCAGCATCTCAATTAAGTTGCATTGTCTGCTGCCCGGGCTGGGCTCTTGCTGCTCCTTTGCGTCATGTACTATTGTTGTTTGTTTTTCTGTTAAGGAAAAGAGAGTTAATTAAACACAGTATTTCAACTGGATTTATTTAGCATGCATCTGTTCAACATGCAGAGGCATATCTTTTCCTGAAATTCCCTTTGTTTTCTTTCCTTGACACAAAGACATTTCCTTGACAGCCTCGGCAAAAGTAAGACTCCACTAAAGCTGTCCTGACCAGCCCAGATGTTCATCCTGCCCCAAGCCAAGGCTTGTGAGTCCAGCTTCCCGGGCGGTCAGTAGGAGACAGCTGTGCAGAAGATGGAGAGCAAGAGACACTTTGCATTCACTAACTGTACTGGAAGTACGGAGAGAATGGTGTCCTTGTGTATGTTCAACTTGCACATCCAATGAGTCACACCCACGCCCATGCCAACCATCACCATCATACGAAGATAAACACAAAATCTGCTGTTCCTCACTTTTTGCTGCCAAAATTATCTCCCCCCACCCCGAGTCTTCCCTTTCCACCTTGAAAAAAAATCCCCACCTGCTAAACTGGAGCCTTCTGTTTTCTGTATTTTTCTATTGACAAAAAGATACATTTTCAGGCTAAATTGTTGTTTTGCTACTCTACTACAAGAGCGGATCAAGGCACGGTTTGTTCCTCTGTTCCTTTTCTGCCGCTTGAGCGAATGCCTGTGTTTAAAAGCGTTTGCCTAAATTGAACCCAGTAAATGCACTCGCAATATTTAAGAAAAGCTGTCAGCGGTGCTGTGTTCCTTGTGTTTAATGCAATAACTATCATCTATGTTCTGAAGCACAGAACTCAACTGTCTTTGTGCACCTCTGGGTGTGTATCTGGCTATTTACTTTGTTTTTCTGACTACTCTTCAATAGCCTGGACATTAATGTGATCCGGTGTGCGACCGAAATTCCTTTGTCATGCTATAGTCATCAGAGCTGGGTTTGATGGAGGGGCTCTGAGTGCCTGCTTCATGCTTGGCACTGGATTATGAGCAGGGCAGAGGGATGAGCCGCTGGAAGATGGAGCCAGCAGTGATGGTGATAGACCCTGGAGGTTCCTCCATGGACTGCAGTGCTCTCCACGATGACCCCAGTTCCACCACACCATCCCATAAAGGAGGCGTGCAGGGAAGAAGCAGTGCGAACATGTAATAGTGGTTGATTTGTATGGCTTTTGGATGACACGAGTTAAGGTTTTAGCAAAATAAAAGCCCTGCAGCAGGTGGCCCTTTACCGGCAGCAGTACTGCGAGTCCTTCCCAAGGATGAAAAAGCGCTCTTTTGGGAGGACAGAAGTCAAGGCTACGAGTAGCAAGTAAATCCATGGTAATTTGGAGCTGGATCAATGAAAGTCACACTGAAAAGCCTTTAAAATCTCTCTTCTCCCCTTCCCCACCTCATCCAACTTCTCACATACCCATGTACTGAACTGTATTTCGGACTAGATTTTCAAAGACTTTTTTAAGCTTTAACTCCTATTTGTTTTAATAAGACTCAACCATCTAATCCGTTTATGTAAGCGTGGGTTTTTCAAAAATATATATTTGTGTCGTTAAGCACCTTAATGTCACTGGAAGAAATTTGACCCTTCAGATGGTAAATATTACTCATTTGCATAGTCTGTATTGATAAGTGGTGAAAAAACCCATCTTCACAGGCATTTCTTAAAAAAAATCTTGGCAATGGGAATATGGCTGTTAATAATGATTACTAGGAATGTTGTCATGATGGGGAGACAACTTTATGGATAATGCCAGAGGAACATCTAGAGGTAATACCTAGTGGAGCCTAATTATTCCTTGGTGTAATAGCACACGGATTTCTGATCCAACATTCTTTGAACCCAGAGGAAGAAGTGCTTTCCTACACCTGCCTTTATAGATTTCTTGCAGAAAATAACCTTTAACCAAATGACATGAATAACTCCATTTAAATTAAAAGGAATAATAAGGAAGATGACATCTCTAGCTAATATTTTATTTCAGAAAGGCAAACCTGAGAAGGTAATCAGATGGAGTGAGCAGCTCATGAGAAGGGCATGGAGTGCCTCTGTGCTAGAGGTATAAAACCTTCCTGCCACTGGCATTCCTCCCCTGCCTGAAAACCAGTCGTACATAAGGCCTGCAGATGTGCTTACCTTTTCCATGGATATGTAGGAAACTCGACAGGGAAGGAAAAGTGAGATTGATTACGGGCTTGGAGACTTGCAGTGAGGATTGGCGCTATAAGGTGGAAACTCATCAGCTAGAAATGTCTAATGAGGAGAAAGATTCTGGCGTGGTGTTTGATCACAGGGTGATTGTGAACCACTAAAACAGTATGGCTGTATAAAACCCAAATGTACTGTAAGATTAAACAGCTGAAGTGTTCCCTGCACTTGTACAGAGGCATTAATGTCTCTGTGGAAATTATCAGTAAGGGTACTGAATACGGCACTGATCCCTCATCGTCAAAACAGATGGATTCAGGCTGACAAAATTGTAGAGCAAAGTGTAGAGAGTTTGACAATTATGTGGGAAGAAAGTATCATACAGGATGAAATTAAAAGAGCCAAACCCATAGCTTATTTGGCCCAGCAAAACGAACCCTTTGAAGGTTGCTCTGTGTAGACAGAGAGCAAGAGTAAGGGAAGAACTTTTTAACCTACAACACGATACTGTGGTGAGAGCAAATGAGCGTTGACGAGCCATAAAGTAACAGGAGCTGGGAGCAGCATGGTCCTGGGAAGCCCATGAAGGAGCTGGCAGGGTAAAAGAGAAAAGTCATTCAAGATGATGTTTGACCCAAGTGATGCGGTTACCTGCCTCTCAGGGGACAAAGTCACCCAGGAGAGTCCTTCCAGTCTCGTGTTTCTGACTTTTTTTTTCCTCTTACACTTGATCAAGTAGTAAGTACCTTCACTTATTATTTGGATTACTTCATCAGTGTTTGCAAAGTAATTCAATTCAGATACCTGTTCAATAGCCACGAAAATATTCATGAATCCGGATTGTTTTGTGAATTTCAGTGCCGTAATCAGTCAAATAAGATGTGTTACACTTTGGTGACTAGACAGTAAAACACTAGTTCCTTGCTCCATATAAAGTGACAGAGATTTTAATTGCATGCTTGAAAGGTCTGGGGTTGTTTCTGAATGAATGAATGAATCTATTAGTGCCGTTGTCTTTGACTATAAATGCTCTCGCATAATGATGAGGCAAAGCTATTACATTCACTTGTATGGCGCGCTCCCACTCTCGTGTTGTTCAAATTATTTTTAGTCAGTGGTCAACACTGCGTTGAAATCGTGATCTCAAAAAGCGAAGTGGAAAACTAATGTGAAGTACCACTGACCCTTTCTGGCCCTCTCAAAATTTAAATGGTTTTCAGATTACTGGAGGAAGTATATACCTTCCCCTCACTCGCGCCTCGTTCCCTGGCTGCAGAGAGTGTATCGTGCTTAATGTGTAGCCTTATTTATGCTGGTAGGTTTATTATGCTGGTGGGGTTGGTCAGCTTAAGGGATCAAAGCCACTTTTTCTCCTCCAAAATAAGGAATATATTTTATTTGGCTACATCTAGTATGAAATCTTTGCAGAAGGCAATCCCTAATGCCCAGAATAGTAGTGGAGAAAACCACTGGGAAGAGTTTCGTATCAAAAGCAGTATTGTATGCTTTATTACTGACAAAATATTATGATGCCTGCTGGCTGCATTGTTCTGAATCTTGCTTTAGCATCCAAAGCCTTTGAAGAGATTCTTCTGCAGGTACAAAACCCCTGTGATACGTGGAAATCCTAAGCACCGGCTGTAGGATTTTCTGGGTGTGCTGGAGAGCTTTGCCAAAATAGCTGGAATAAACAAGAGTTTGTCTTTGCTGCTAAAAAAGGTCCATTTTTTCATCTCACAAACGAATGTTTAATATAAAAATAATATGTATAAACGATGCCAACAAAAAAATCACCATAAAGGCTGGATGCATTAATTGCTTGGCTAACAGCGAGTTATCTGGGGTAAAACTGAAGCGGTTTGCTCTTGCTGGAGTCTGTGCCCTGAGTATTTTTAGGCTAAAAAGACGCATCCCTTTTGTTCAGTCATGACAAGCTCCTGCTGTAGCCACAGTTAATGTCAACCAAAGAGTGCTTTGGGCACTGTTATTATTTATATCAGTTCTGTAAACAGTCTCTTGCTGGGATAACTGGATCTTCAGTGGGTTTTTATTGCCGCAAAATACCATGCTCATGATGTTACGCCTGACTGGAACAGTTATCTAGCCAGGAGTTACATGTCCCAGTTAGAGTGAAGGGTCTGCAGACTGGGTGAAATTCCCCCGAGTCATGGGTTTACCGAGAGGGTGAGTCTTGGGCAATGAAGAAATGGGCAAAATGACTTCAGCAAAGGTCGGTCCCCACCGTCCCGCGTCGGGGCTGGATTCCTG
>NW_009646744.1:2316672-2319734 GCF_000708025.1 Charadrius vociferus | reverse complement strand
TTCCTGCTGCTGAATAAAAATGCTTTCCTCCTCTTTGTGCCAGACTCCATAAAACATCTCTATATGTTAACACAAAACTCAAGTGACTATCGTAGACCATAGGTAGAGTGGAGAAAAATGGTAAAAAGAAGATATTTAAGGACGTATAATTATTTGCATGGAAAATCCGACAGTTGAGAATAATGGATGGGGGAAGGGGGAGGGAGAGATTTCTATTTAATAATTTTCTGTCTGGGTCAAAGGGACAGATGAAAATTTGGAATTAGTCCCGGGCCTCTCTGAGTGCTTGTCTGCATATTTAGGAGCCTTAAATACGTAAATCCTAAGTTCTGCTCCCACTATTGCAGATTTGCGGCTTTTCTGCTCTCA
Organism: Charadrius vociferus; assembly: GCF_000708025.1. Classification (NCBI taxonomy): domain Eukaryota; kingdom Metazoa; phylum Chordata; class Aves; order Charadriiformes; family Charadriidae; genus Charadrius; species Charadrius vociferus. The sequence continues at coordinate 2,319,365 of NW_009646744.1, read as the reverse complement.
TTTCTTCCTCAGTGCAATATCCTGAGCAATAGCAAGCCTGAAGTTACATCTTTCATTCCCAGCTGCACAAAACCAATAAGACTAAATGAATGAAATACAGCATTATGGAACAAAAGCTTCCTCCTCCCTCATTTTCTTCTGACATGACACAAGGTAATGACATGTCCTCAGAATTATTATATAGAAGGATATCATCTATGAAAGAAATGCTGAGCATCACTTCTTTCCTCTGTGACACGGGGAAGTGATATCTCCGTGGCACAAAATCGGTGCACCTGGGCACGGCGTCAGAGTCCAAATGCGCGATGATGTCTTAGTGTAATAGGAGAAATGAATTCTTGCAAAAGAAAGCAGAGTGCTATTTGTCAAGGGTGCCAATAAATTTCCAGCTCTGTTTCCTTTCGTGAGCAGAAAGCAGACAACAAGCGAACTAACAAATGATTCCTCTCCTTCAGTGCCTCAAACATCACTATAATGATGGGAAAACAATGGCAACTTCTATAACCATCACAAAACTAAGAATTTACTGTCATGTTCCTCATGGGATCTAATTTAAAACGGTGTTCTTAGAGAAACTCAGGTCAAGAGTAAAGAAGAAAAAGTTGACGGAGATCTGGTTTGACAGCTGGAATATCACAGAGCGTACCAGGTTAAACTCTGAAGGGCTTTATGGAAAAGGACTTCTTACGGGGAATGTGCTTGAATCCCAACTAACTGGAAATAAATAGCAAAGCTTTTCTGTTTCTCTGTACGTAATTTCCCTTATGTATGTTTCCCTTATGTATGCATGCTGTAAGTGCAGACAATTTTGCCGGAAATGTTTTCACGATCTGCCGTCATCTCGCAGTAGCCCTGGGACGTGAGTCTGTGAAAAAAACCTTTTCTGTGAAAAAAGCGCAGGGTTTTGCACTAGGGTCAGCGAGCGGATATGGCTGTAGCCCTTTGAAGAGAATGCAAGCTGAAGGCAGAGCATACCTCAGTCTGTTGGTGTCCGCCTTTCACAAGGCTTTCCTACCTCTTGCCAGTTCGTGGATCCTGTAGCTAATAGGAATTAAGCAGTAATCTTCCTCACCGGTGAAGATGTGGCTTTGGTCGCCCAGCAATGTGTATTTAATCCACCTTCTGGGCTTAAGCACTTCTCTACCAAAGTCTAAGAAAATGCAGTTAATGCCTAAATTAAGCAAAATTTGACATCTTTGCTTTAGGTTCCTGTGCACTGTGTAAAATTCATTCCACGCTTACTCTAGGACTAAATTTGCCGCAAACCCGGCACAACAGCTAAATATTTATTTTTCTAACTTCTCTAAAGGGGTGGGAAAAGAACATACCCTTTAGTTTTAGCCAATATTCCTCACTTCAGAGAAGCAAAGAGGTAGCCTTAAGATCTCAGTTCCTTGTAATTTGTTTTAAAGTTTTGCAAAGGTCACATAAGGGAAGGGTGGGGAGGTGGGGGGTGCACCTACAGAGAAAGGTCTCTTTTTTACAGTAAAAGCAGGAACCCACAGTTAAGGCTAATTTTGTGGATTTTGCTAACAGAATGGGGTTCTTAACTGCCTTTATATTCTGTTGGGGTTTTTTGTTTGTTTGTTTGTTTGTTTTTGAATTGCTAAATGTAGCAGACCACTTCAGCAATATTAAAAAAAAATAAAAATGCCCCATAGGGTCTTTGAATTAAATGCTCCTTTTGATTTAAAAGGTTCAAGACTTTGAAATAATGAACAGTGAGGCCTCCTGTATTTGAGGGCTTTCCTTTTTGAAGCATCACTTTTGTTTTACCATCTAAAACATCTGCTGGGATCCTGAAAGCACTTTTACAAAGCACGAGTCCAAAAGTCACCTGTTCATGGCAAAACTCCCCTCCAGAGGAGGCGAACAGGCGAAACTGAAGTAACTCAACTCAAATAAAGATAAAAATAGACACAAATATTAGCAAGCTTTAATTAAATATTAAATGCTGCTGGATTAGAGAGGAGGGGAGCAGAGGATGAGGAAGAGAGTGGGGAACTCATCCTGGGGGGTGATCCTCCATTTGTTGATATTGCCCATTTTAAGGGCGAGCGGTGTGAGCTGTGCAGGATGAGCCCTCTCTTCCTCCCATCAGCAGAGGTTCCTGCCCCAAGGTGGTATTAAAGACGATGAACATCAGAGACATTGCCATTCTGTAGTCGGGAACTGACTGGTTGTAATGGACCCAAATCCAGAAGAAAACCTCAGACAGAGCTGACAGAGATCACCTGGTTGTTACAACATGAAACTCTGTCAAGACTTTTAACAGCATTATCGTAAGAAGTAAACCATGTCATGTAAAAAACAAAAAAAAAAGGCTAGGACAGGAGTATCAAATAATTTGGAAACTGAGAGACCTTCTTTTGAAAATTTAGTCTTAATTTTTTTTTTTTTTAAGAGAAGCTGTATAAATGTGTTGCCAGACCACATCTTTTCCATGAATGAAATGTCACTGAGAAATGTTTTTGCTTTCCCTAGTGTGGCATATTTGCTTGGAAATATCAGAAGTTTTCATGGGTTGTAATCAACCAATTCAGGAACTAATATATGCTACTGAATTTTCCCATGCCCTGGCCATATTGTGTTTTCTCTAAACAAACGTGTGCTCAAGAGCTGCCATAAGCTGGTAAAACTAAAAGCAGTCTGTCTACAGAAAAGCACAATTTTGCTGTTTTTATTTTTCTAAT
>NW_009646744.1:2313504-2316610 GCF_000708025.1 Charadrius vociferus | reverse complement strand
TGGTTCTTCCCTATGAAGAAAATAGCTCAAGGCGGGCCAGAGAGAGATGCTCTCAGCCACTAATGGAGCCAAGCTTCAGCACAGCTCCTCGGGTCTTTGCCTTCAGTTCAGGCAGAGGACACATGCTTTGGCATGCACAGTTTAAAAATAGTTCATTTGATCTGCACTGGGGGAGGGACATCCAAACCCCGGGACGTAGAGTGCTCCTGAACGTGTCCTCTCCTGGAGAGAGCCCTCTCTCAGGTCACCAGGAGTCCTTTGCTTTGACCTCCTCTGTGTGCTCTGGTCTTACATCTCATTGTATATAAAGTGCATTTTTCACATAAAGAAACCCATGTTATGGCATAAAAGTCTATTTTTTTCCCAAAAGACATTTTTGGCAACCTGACAAAGGTCATCTATGCGCGCCAGATATTCTTTTAAAACCTTGAATTCTCCAGTACAATAATGATGCTGAAATATGTTTTCATGCTTTAGAAACTTGTTTATTGGCTCTTTCAGTTTGCCTGCCACAGAATGAAAAAGATTATCTTCAGATGGGTTTAAAGTCTTAGATAAAGTCCCCTTGGATATACAGGTTTGCTCATGTGGTAAGTTTGGGAATTGTTGAGCTTTTTGTCTGTGAATGTGCGTTCTAAAAATCTTAACAGCAGTGGAATAATCTACAAATGGGTTAAATGAAAATAATAATTAAAAAAAAAAAAGAATAATTCTAAAGCAAGATATAATCCACAGCTATTATCCAAAGTTTATCATACAAAGATGAAAATAAGTTCAGTTTGTGTTAAAACTGCAATGTAATGGAAAAGGTTGCAGCTAAAATAGACGCTCAGCTTTGCAGCTTTGATTCGAGGCTTCTGTTGGGAGCTTTCACACCCGGCGCTGACCTTGTGTGTTTTTTCCACCTGGAGCTACAGCTGGGTTGAATGCATCCCAGGTAGTGCTGTAATTTCAATGTGCCAATCACCTTATGAAAAACTAAATGAAAATGTTACCAGCTAATAAGGCCTAATTTCATCATCCTTAAGTGCTAGAGATGAATAAGCAGTATAATTAGACCAACCCTGTCAGTGGCCTTCAGAGGAGAATTTTTAAGCAACGCCAACAGAACCTGAATAAGAAAATAATTGGATTGATGGGCTTGGGGATGTAGATTTGATAGCACTTTTTGTTGAAATGACTAATGTATAAACAGTGAAGTCCCACAAGGGGTCAGGCATAGGAAGGGCTTGAAAGGAAGATGCACAGCAATGTAGAGCACCATACAGCTTCTTTATAGACGCCACAGCGGTCTGACCTTATTGCTGTCCGTCTCTTCTTGGAAGCACCTCCATCATTAGTGCAATTTTATAGCGTTTTTCCAGGCACTGATCAGCTAAGAGTAAATTTAACCTTAAAATTAGGAATATGCAGGTCTGTTCTAGGAGCTGTTAGCTCAGGTAGAGCATGTTGACCTGGTCCTTCAGTAGGTTTTGCCACCTGCCTAGTAGCAAATCAGGAGGTGCGTGTAACAGCTCTTCTCCAAAAAAAGTTCTTTGTAAATTAACTTAATTAGCAAATGACCTACCATTAAAGTCCAATGCTATTTTCCATCCAAAGAATTTCACTGACGGGTCTGAAGGTACCGGAATATTTTTATCTACAAATCAATAGCAAAGCTCCCCAACACTTGTACTATCAGACAATCAAAGCTCTGATAGCGCGGCAACCAGTCATAGCCACCGGGAGCACAATGCTGGCCTCTAATGACATGAGTGTTATCTGAGATTTGCAGGACCTGATCAATTGAACGAGACAGTAGTTGCCAATCAATAGTTTTCTATCATTACAGCAACCCCATTCATACTGCTGGAGTAAGAGGTTTGTCAGCATTTTCATTTCATGTGTTTTTCTGGGCTTTTATCCACTCAGATGGCTGAACTCAAACTCGATTTACCAGCTGTGCGCTTGGAAGCGGGTTTTGCTCATATCCCAAATAGCTGAGTGATTTTTTTATGATTACTTTTTATTGAAAATTATTTTTCTGCATATCTGAAAAGGGAATGCTAACGAGCAATTACCTTAGACAACACTTTTTGGGGGGGAGGAGTGCAGAGGGGATAACGCCGCCTGAGGGCTACAACCGCTGTTTTGAGTATCGGTACCCAGGGCAAGGTGGCCCGTACTCCATAAAATTGCAACCACCTCAGTTGCAACTCCATCTGCCTCATAACCATAGGCGTGCTTGTAGGAATATTGGAGTACAGAGTTTAAAACCTTGAGTTTTGGCGTTCATTTTATGAATAGTCCTGTGCAAGTAGAGCATGACATGAAAGCTTTCTCAGCCAATATTTTTCAAAAATAGAAGGCAAAATCAGTCTCCTAAATCTGTAGCCCGGCTCTTAAATAGAAGACCTGATTTTCTCAATGCTAAACCCCAGTTAGCTCCTACTAGTCCCTTCCAACCTAGACAATTCTATGATTCTGTTAGTTGGATACTCATCCGCCTTGAAATCAACTTACTTATTTATGAGCTGCATTACAGAGCTCACGTTCAGGTTTCTCTTTCCACCACCCCAGTTTTGTCATGCCCGTGTTTTTGAACTTGGTGTTCCTGTCGTGCTGAGTGTCTGGTTGGGACACTCATCCCACCTGCAGCAAACGTGTGCAGCTTCACCCTCGGGTTAGCGACTCCAAGGTTGCTTCTACCCTTCCTCAGGGATGCTGGGCTGAGCAAGGGGCTGTTGTTTCACGTCCCCCTGCCCAAAATAGCCCGAGCCTTGTCTCAGCTTACCAAAGTGACCACGAATTTTTGTATCGCCATTAGTAGGGGCTGGAGTGGGGCTTTGGTGATGACAACAGCTCTGCCAGGACTAGCGTCTCCATGAAATTTAGGGCAAGACGATTGGGTTCAGTAAAGAGGAGGTAAAATACCCTTGTGCCCTGGAACTACTTTGTGGCTTCGCTTGCTGCTGCCTTGTTAGCTGAGGTCTTTTAACACGACCGCTGGCCCAAAATAACCCAAAACTTTCATCTGGGAGAGGAGGATTGCTTGGGAATTGCCGTCTGGCAGAAATAATATGTTCTAGCAGAGAAGGAGGCCCGGGAGGGTGATTCTGGGTTCAGC
>NW_009646744.1:2307565-2313485 GCF_000708025.1 Charadrius vociferus | reverse complement strand
ACCCATAAGTTACCTTCAGCTCCAAAGTGGCTTTATTTGCTCAGCACACAAAGCCTCACCTCTGTTTGATGGGAGCTAAAGTTCACGGTCTGCTTATAAGACCAATGGAAAAAATGGCTCTTATTACATAGGGTCATATACTTGTCCTTGCCCGTTAAAAAAAATAATGGAGGTTTAGGACCAGATTTCTACCTTTGGCTGGAAGTTAAACTGCTGGCCATGAGGAAAGCTCTGTGCCCTGCTTTCATTCATTATTTTGTTGTGTAAATAATTCAGTTTAATATTTTCTCGTGATCTCTCGCCTTTGCTGCAGTTTGCTTATCCCCACAGCCATCAATTTAATCACATATTACAGCTGGATTTGGGTTGCTGGCTGGATATTATCTTTGGGCTCCCAGACAGGAGCATATCTCTTTATAAATTCTTTATCATATTTGTAGAGAAATATACTATCTCATTTGAATGTAATTAACTTAGTCACTACACAATTAGTTTATAGGATTTATTAATGCAACTATTAAAGCCGGCTAACAAGCTCTGGCAATCCCTGTGTGGATTTTAAACCACAATAGAGACGGGCAAAATAATAAAAGGGAAACTTTTTAATATTCTCCTATGGGTGGAATCCTGGCTCCCCGGCATGTTTTACAGTCTTCAAATTAAAGTGCCTGCCAGCAGTTCAAACCCCGAGGTCCTCACTCAGTTTTTACTTTGGCTGCTTTAGGCGAATTCCTATGGCCTTTTGTTTTTGGAGGGGTTATTTTCCATTTTTCTAAGTAAGGGTGGAATTTGAGATTGATATTGCTCACAGGACTTTCCCCATGTTTAAGACGATATGATTATGGGAATTATCTTGCTCAGAAAGATGACTGTGTGTGGGTTTGGCCCTGGCTGTTGCTTCAGCAGAAATCAGTATACGTTGAAAGGAAAATTAGGACTGCGCTAATTCAACGAGAACGGTCTCAGAGCATGGAAATGTTTATGATTTCAGTGTTACGTTTGAAAGATTTGTTCTTGTTCTGTGTTTATATATTCATAGCAGTTTACAGTTTATATATAGGATAGATTTAAAAAAAAAAAAAGAAAACCCTAAAGCCAATGCTTCTACGTACCACATTTTTTATTTACGAGGAAATTAGAAAACGCCAGCCTTTTTATCTTCAAGATTCCTACTTGAGGTAAAATGGCAAAGATCAGGTTTTCATTGAAAGGTTATTAGATTTGGCTTTATGTGGATTCAGTTTATAAGAATTAAAGGAAATCTTAACCGTGCACCTTGCCTTGCCCCGTGGCTCGCACGGCAGAGAAAGACATGTGATGTTTTCCCCGGAACAAACGCAATTACGCCCTTAAACTAAACATAAAATGATGCAGTCACAGGTAAGTGCCACAAAGGCTGCGTGGTCTGAACAGGCACCTCCGTGCAGGGGAGGCATCGCCGACAGTGTCCACAGCCCCATGGCCACCGTCCCCCCGGCTGGGCAGGGACGTCTCCTCTCGCCAAAGGAACACGGTGCAGAGCTGCAACCCGTGGCTGGAGGAGAGGAAATCTAATTATTGTAATTAAATCACGGGGTGTGTAATGCCTTTGAAAACAGCAACGCTTTGGCAGGCCACGGCGCGGACTTCTGTGCCTCGTTTGTCTATAAATTGAAAATAACGTGACTTTACATTAAAAGGTCTAAGTCGTGCTCACATCTTGTGAAATCTTTAGGTGAGGAATGGTGCATGGTGTGAACTCAAAAAGTATGGTGGTGGTTGTTTGTTACTAAATGTGGAGAGAATTGCTGGATATATCTGATTATCCACTAAAAAAACAGGTTTCCTGCTGGTCCCGCAAAGACCAGGCTCTTCGCACGAGCATGGCCACCCTGAGCCCTCTGTGCCGTACAGATGGGGCTGCTTTGCTTGCGTTGGACTTGCTCGGACTTGAGTGAGAAGTTATCCCTGGAGCCCATGGTTGTCTCTGACGGGCCCAGGTTTTCCCCAGAGAGCAGAAGATATTTGTAGGGGTTGTTGAGTTTATGGAGCTGTGCGCCTTCTTTGAGGTCAGGAGCTGTGATTTCCCTGATTTAGACACGTGTTTGCTCTCTTTCAAAGCCTGTTATGCAGATTTGTCATGTGAGAATGGGTACTCCCAGCTGCGTTGGAGGTGCTTTGCCATATGTCACGAAATGAGATTTCTGACTTTACTCCAGGTGAAGCATCAAATTGATTTAAATTTTCTATTGAGAGATGGAAGTTATTCTCAGAATAACATTTTTTGTTTTCTCTTTACTGGATTGTTATTTTCACAAAAAGATATAGAAGAAACTGTTACTGGAAAAATAAGTGCAGTCTTTGAATGGAAAAACAGAGGATTTATGTTTCCATAAATAAACATAGAGAGTAAGTAGGCCATTAGTTAGAAATTTCAGGGTTTGAATCAACATACATTGAAGAAATGACTGAAGTTATAAGCATTAAAAATGAATAACAATAATTCAAGTTTCATAAGCCCAGGTCATTCTATGCAGTTTAGAGCTTCAGGTTTGGATATAGAGGTTGAAATTCAGCCTGTGCTGAAGTTAAAGGCAGCTTTGCCATTACCTTCAACGTGGCCAGAATTTCACCTCGAGGGAAGCTGTTGTGAGAGCACAGGATGATTTTCCATGGCAAATTCACATTTTCCTCTCATTAGAGTATTCCGTTCGGAGCAGAGTAGTAAATGGGAATTTCAGCTATTTGTACACCTGAAAAGTGGTGAGAACGGTTTCCCTTCTCCCTGTCCTGTCACCTGGAAGGAAAGTCTTGGCTGTACGAGGGGCAGAGAGAAAAATTACACAGGAAATTCTTACTTCAAAATATTTATGTAAAGCAACAATCATATAGAATCCCAGACTGGTAGGGGTGGGAAGGGCCCTCTGGAGCTCCCCCATCCCACCCCCCGCCAGAGCAGGGGCACCTCCAGCAGTGGCACAGGACGGCGTCCAGGCGGGTTTGGGATGGCTCCAGAGGGGGAGACTCCCCCACCTCTCTGGGCAGCCTCTGCCACTGCTCTGCCGCCCTCACAGCAGAGAAGGCCCTCCTCAGGTTGAGATGGAACTTCCTATGGTCAAGTTTGTGCCCGTTCCCTCTTGTCCTAAGTGTGTCCTAGATGTGACAAAACATCTGAAATAAACACAGTACCTGAGAGTCTGACTCTTAATAGATAATACAATTTAAATATTTTTTATGATATTGTTACATTTTTCTAAAGTTTGTCAAACTTTCAGGTTTGATTCAATAACAAGGCCATTAAAAGCTGTTTGCATTGCTTCATTCTTTTCTCCTTATACTGAATAATTACAGTTGCTCTTTGATGGAGACTTGTATTTTATATCAGTCATATCTTCCTGAAAAAAATATTTTCTTTGGAAGTGAGTTAAGCTTAATTAAACAGACTCACTTAATTCTGAAAGGAACGGTCCATCTAGAGTTGTAATGCTGTTTAATTTACCCATTCTTATGTTGTCCTTTAGTTGACTCAGAGGACCTTCCTTGAGAAGCTCATTCTGGTTTGAAAGGTTTTGAAGGAGAGAAGTTGTACTACGTCATGCTCGTGGAAGGTGCTTTTTCACTCTCCATGATTTAGAAAGGGGATAAAAAGGCTGTATGGAGAATATAACTGGGTTTGCCCCAGTGAGGGCTGCCCAGGACAAGGCAAGCACTTTCACTGCTGCCTCTTGAACTGTGGCCTCCTAGCTTCAGTCAAGTTTATGACGCCTGTGACCCCCAGGACATCTGCATGGGGCTCAGTGAAGGACATAAACCCAGAGATGAGTCCCAGCGGGGCTGGGAACAACTTGTTCTCAGCCAAGCTGCTTAGGTGTGAAATTAATTGCTGGAGTAATTTGGATGGAGACAAACCCTATCAGGACGTGCCCATGTGTGAGGTGAGGAGACTCCTCCACAACTGAAAAGGTGAAGAAAGAAAACAAGAAAAAAACAAAAACGAAAGCAGGTGGCGAATACCGGGAGAGTTTCCCAACCTCTGGAGTGAGGGGTGTTATCAAAGGGCTCTGCAGGCTTCGCACCGCGGACCTGGCTTACTGGGGTGTGCCCGGGGACTGGGCTAATCTTCCTTTTAACTCAGTGAACATGGAGCGGTAAGAAAAAGGGACTCGCCCAAAATGTAAGTCAAGGCACGAGTTCACCAAATAGCATTTTTGTTGTATGTTGTACACAAGGACAGAGTTAAAGAGCAGGGTGGCACTTTAGCTCACTGGAAAACCAACGCTTTGCCGTGGTTTGTTACTCTAGTGATGCTTCCTGAAGGATCCGATGATTATTGCAATCTTCCTTCTTGTTTTGTGGGTGATTTTGGTAGGATCTGTAATTTTGCAAAGAAGGCAGGAGCACCTTAACGTTGTAAGCATGATCTTCCTGAGAGCACCTGGAAGACCCTCCAGTACGTTATCAGCTGGTGCACCTCTGCGAGCTCGTCCTGAACCTCCCACTCGCAGCTGCTTCATTCCCCTCTCCGTGGCCGTTTGCCTTTACCTGCTCAGTGCATTTCTAAAACTGCCAGTAACAAAAACAAACCTCTAAAGAAAACAGTTGCTTGTCTGGACAGAGAGCTGTCATCACATCCCCTAAACCACTTTTCCACCTGGGTTATGCTGACATGCCCAATCTATCATTATTTTGTTTACTCGGCAAACATTGAGTTGTCTCTGGCATGTATTGTCTTTGGTTTTAAGTGATCCTATCAAATTTTAAATGATCTGCATCTATTACGGGTTTGGAAGCATCTCTCTGCATTATCTTATCTATGGTGAGTCTATTAACCCTCTCTAAATGCAGCTATCTTCTCTCTTAATTTCCCGACTCGAACATCAGCACAAAATCACAGACCTGTATGAAGTTACAAGCCAGAAAAATCAGTATTTTTTTCCACGTTGAATGATATTAGGAGAGGTTTGTATTGTATTTGCACTGACATTTACCTATACCCTTTTGCATCGATGAGCTGTGCTAGTTTGCTTTATTTTTGTATTGAAACACAAACTGCTGCGGGCACTAATGCATTTAAAAAAACCCTATTCCTTGGCTTCTGTCCTGCTTATTTTACTTCTGTTTCAAACTGAAGTCTACCAATGTAAACTCAGAATCCTGTCCTACAAATAGTATATACTAGACCCAAATCCAATTTAATACACCCAAGTGAGCAGTTTTGTACATGCGCATGAAGGCGTTGAGTTGAAGCCCCTTTGGAAAACATCGTGCTCCAAGGTAGAGAAGTTTAAAGGTTAGATTTCCATGTTGTCTTCCCCAGCTGCATCTTCAGGAATTGAGAATCCATCTACTTAAACATATAAACCATCAAATTTTTCAAGCCATGCGTTCCGATGGAGATTTTCCAGGCACAAATAAGCGGCGGTTCCAGCTGGCCCCACTGGGGATGCTGCTGGCAGCCAGGCGCTGCCCGTGCAACAAAATCATTCCAATTTTAGTATTTGAAGTTATACCTCTTTAGCCAGTGCCTCATTTCGTGTATCTGTTACTCAGAAAGCAAGCTTTCTACAGCATGGGTGGATAGTATGGCACGAGCTTGCACTGGCATCAGGTAAGACAGTCACCACCTGGGACAAAAAACTGTTATTGACCCCATTTCACAGAGGAAGAACCGAGGCACAGGGTGAGCCGATGCCTTACCTGAAAAGAGAGTGGAAGGCTAGAGCAGAGCTGAAATTGGACCTTGATCATTCAAAAGCTGTACGTGAGTCTTAGCTACACACCTGTATTTTCTCCTGCCGCTCTTGGGGTGTCAGATCTGCTTTCTATAGTTTCACCATCAACATTCGCAAAGTCATCCTGAAGTACTCACTTTGGGGCAGTGGAGTTTCACTTTTCTCTCTGGTTTTACACTGAGCATCTCGCCCAGAGGTCCCTTAACATC
>NW_009646744.1:2200241-2307545 GCF_000708025.1 Charadrius vociferus | reverse complement strand
CTGAACCTGAATTATTTTTATGATGACATGACGATGGCCACGTCCGTTTAAAGTTAATTTGTTCTGACTACCAAGACACAGACGGAAGGTTTAGGTTTCCCACACAGGAAATGCCCCTTGGCATCTTTTAAAATGTGCAATAATGTTCAGTTTCCTTCTAGATAGCTTTTCTACTTAGAGCACAAGTGTAGGATTTCTTTTCAACAAGACACTTAGCATGTAACTCCCCTTTGTGTGTCCTTGTATCGAAAATCTCCTCGGCTGGTCACTAGATTAGGGAATATAAACTCATTTTCCTTCTAATCTTCCTCCTTTACTTGAGCTTTTGCTTTGCCGACATACTTATTGCTTTTCTGATCTTTTAAATGTAAGAGTAAGAAGAGATTTCTGGATATTCCTTATTTGTCTTTGATTAAAACAGGACGGTGTGAGTAAAGAATCATATTTTATATTCTGAACATAAGGGAAATCTGATAGTTCTTGAAAATTAAAACATGAGATTGAAATTAAAATCAGATTTCCATCTTTAATTAATCTGATAAACGGGGAACAACTGGGTGGATGAAGGGAAGCCAGATTGCTCCGTGACATCAAGTCGCACAACCGCTGCGCTCCTACAGTTCTGTGCCTTCAGGTTGGTCCAAGGAACCCTCTCCCCAACACCACCGGTGTCGCGAGGTGAGACATCGCCGTGCTAACGCACAGGGCAGTGGCTGCTTATCAGATTTGAGTTTTACTATCTGCTTAATTCCCTTTGTCTCTTCTCCCGTACAAGCACAGCCGCTGGGGCTGTGTCGCTCGCCAGGCGGTGAGCTGCTTCACAGGCTCTCCCCTCTGACGGCAGCTAAAAATATCGCCGAGCCTTGCAGGATCAAACCTGGAGATTTGCTAAGTTGTCAAAGCCAGCCGGTGCTGCAGAGCACAGCGGCACCGAGTACATCTAAATCCTCCGAGCAGAAGTTTCCTTCGGAAGTTCACTGGCAGATGTACCCAAAATCTGCAGTTTCTCGGGGTAACTGGTGCAGCCGTGGATGTTCACGCCGGCGCAGGTCTGTTAGTGGGGTCTGGAGCACCGGTGTGTGTGCCGATCTGGTGCGCTTTATACGGCCTCCGCAAATGCAGAGTGGTTTTTTGCATTCCTCCCGCGTCAATGGTGGGGATTATTCCTGTTATATACTCTCAAAAAAACGTGATTTCCAGGTGAAAAACCAACAGGAGCTTTTGTCAGCCGTTCCTCGCCCCAGCGCAGCAGTGGGGTGCTCCGAAGCAGGGAGCTGGAGCGATAAGATGGACTTTAGTCTTATCTGCAGCACACTGAGGATGTGGCACTAATTTCTTACCTTCAGGGCAGCCTTGGGACAAAAAGGATTTCCAATGAGAATGCCAAAGCCACTGCTGATCTAAGACTGCACAATTCTCTGTATTTTGACACTTGCACGCACAGATACTACTGTCAAATACTGAAGCCATTGTACAAGGCTTTTTGCTCCGAGGTCAGATTTGGTAATCTCAGGTCTCAGGGAAGAAGGGAATTATCGACACTTCCATAAAGAAAAAGTTCTCTGCCCAGATTGTCACACCGGCTTTCAAAATAATTGTTCTTTCTGATGTGCAAGGTGTGGGTTTCCCTTTGCATGCTTGGTTGCTGATGGGATCCTTGATTTCCTCTCTATGCACAGGTGGAAATGCACACTCCTACCATGTCTACACAGTCAACATCATTGTATTTTACACCTCGTGTGTGGGGACACTGGTTACTGACCCCTGACTCTTCCACTAACCCCTGACTCTTTTGGCCAAGCTACTCCCACTGTGTCAGTGTTTACTACCTCCCCCCCAAGATTCATCCTTAAGGTCTCAAATGACTTTATCCATCAGCTCCAGGAAGAAATAAGGCAGGATAAGATGGCATTTTGTTGGATTATTTTTCAGCATCTTGAGCAATTTGAGCGCTTTTCTCAGTGGAATGAGGTGAAGGAAAGCGGAAAGGAATGGGATGGCTGTATTTCTGTGGGAAAACACATGGTCCATTTTCTTTACATTATCTCCTCTGAGGTCATGAAAGGGTGATGTAATAAGTCCCACAGGATGTGTTTGAAGTAGTTATGTTCCCTGGTTATTTAATGAAGTGGGGTCTCCTTTTACTTATAGCTCTGCTATTTAGAATTAAATAAATAATTTGCTTTAATAGTTAGTCTCCAATCATTGTATGAATTATGTTTGCCACGCATAATGAGAAAATTGCAGTGTGCAATTTTAATGTGTGTGTTAGCATATTTATCATTGGACGAGGTTTATGTTTAAAGAGACGAGTAATCATCTGAAAATGTGTTAAAATGATATTTGAATTTATTTTTTGATGGCTTAGCAACTAAAACAAGACTCCAACCCCCATCTCCCTCTGATGAGTAGAGAAGACCTATAGTGGTTTGAGGGGGATGAGGATGGTGCTGGTATTGTTTGACTATTGTTAATCTCGTATACTGTTAATCTTGTAGGTTGTATCGTATATCCCCCGGTGTGGAGAGAAGCACCAGGGCACTGAGGCACTCTGTGCGGGGAAGCTGGGACAGACTTAATTGATTTCACGGGTGCAGCTCGTGCTACACACCAGCCAAGCCTGTCCTGGAATTGGCAGTGGGAAAAGTGAGAGAAGGAAGGAGGGGGCAGAACAATAAGAAGAAAGATAAAAGGGGGGTGGGTGGGATCCATGAAGCAACGGAGGATGCTGTGCGCAGCGTCAGAGCTGCACGCCGTAAAGGGGTGGGCTGAGAATACCAGACCAGAAGAACTGGGAATTTGTGTCACTTTAATATAGCTGTATCGATGTCCTTGGGCTGGTGATAATTCACTGTATGTGACACATTTGGTGGCGATAGGGCAAGTATCTTTGGGAGCTATGGCTGTGATGCTGCAGGCGGCTGCAGCTGTATACATCCCGGCTGGGATGAGGCGTTTCCCCCGGCCTTGCCGGGCTGCCGGCGCGAGCCGCGCTTGTGTCTCTCTGTCCTCCCACCAGCCCGTGGTTCTTGTGCACAGGATCAGCTCCCAGCGAGTCACCTTCCACCAGTCCCTAGCCCGTCCTTCCCTGCATTAAGGGAAATCTTAAAGAATGAATATCTTAATTAGGAATTCTAATCAGTTCAGGAGGAAAAGAAATCATAAAAATCATAGAATGGTTTGGGTTGGAAGGGCCCTTTAAAGGTCATCCAGTGCCACCCCCCTGCCCTGGGCAGGGACACCTCCCACCAGCCCAGGTTGCTCCAAGCCCCGTCCAACCTGGCCTTGAACACCTCCAGGGATGGGGCAGCCACAGCTTCTCAGAGCAACCTGCCCCAGGGGCTCACCGCCCGCACGGGGAAACATTTCTGCCCAATATCTAATCTAAATCCCCTCTCTTCCAGTTTGAAGCCATTCCCCCTCGTCCCATCACTCCATGCCCTTGTAAAAAGTCCCTCCCCAGCTCTCCTGGAGCCCCTTTAGGCACTGGAAGGCCGCTATAAGGTCTCCCCAGAGCCTTCTCCATTCCTTCCCCCCAACCCCAGCATGTTCCTGACAAAAGAGGGGCTTTGGTAGGTCTCAATCTCCAGAACTATGAGATCAGTAAAAGCCAAAAATATCAAGGAAGGAACCTTTTCCACTACGTGAAGTTTTCCCCCCGTCGCTGAGCACATGCTGCCAGGCGAGGAGAAATCCCTCCCACTGCCCCCTGTGCTTGTGCAGCCAGGGGAACATCTCCTTGAAGCATTTCACATAAAAAGCTTTTAAAAAATTTATGGTTCCCTTTATTAAACCAGTTCTTAGTCCGGACCACTCTAACTTGGGGCAATATGGGCTGCTTTTCCTCTAAGCCTTTGGCTTCCAGCCTTGAGAAAGAAGGGTTTGGGTCTCCTGTTCTCCAACATCTGTATGGGTAGAAGTGCCACAGTGTAACGCACACCCTGGATGAGTTTTATTTCCAATAGGGAAGAAAGCATTAAGGTTTAATCTCCACGGGAAAGAAATCAGAAGATGCAATTTTAATAGGGAATGATCACTTCTCTTGAAGAATCTCCCATCTCTGGCATGTTTGGATAAATGCAGACCTTGCATGTGTGCTAAGAAGGGCTTTATTAGCCTAATGGAAACGGCTTATGATGTCTAAAAAGGTCTGAAGCAGTGGGGCCCGTGGCAATCCAATAGGGCATCATGGAAATTTCTTTTAAGCCCTCACCGAACTCCGTGGAGAAGCTGATCCGTTTGCTGGGGTGGGGGCTCTGCCCATCCCATCCGATTCTGACACAAGGATATCATTTTCTGTTCAGCTCTGCATTACAAGCCAAAAGCAGCTATTTTCTATCCGCTGAACTGCTCTTTAAAAGTTGTCATGGAGGTTAATAATTGTACCTCTGGGGATCTAAGGTTAGGGATGTGATTTTTCTGCCGGTATAATAGAGTCTGCTTAAATTCATGGATTTAGATCTGCATTGGGATCAGCAGAGAATATTCCCGAGTGCATAATGAACAAAACCTGTCAATAGAGATCAGCGTAATTTTCAACTTATGAAAGACAACTATTTTGCCTTCATGTGCTCTGTACGGCTGTCTCTCCCTGCTATGCACAATGAATTGAGATCTTTTTTCATTTTACTTTTTTTTTTTTTTTTTAATAGCGTAGGAAAACAAAGCAATTATTGGTTATTTATCCATGGGCA
This sequence comes from Charadrius vociferus, assembly GCF_000708025.1. Classification (NCBI taxonomy): domain Eukaryota; kingdom Metazoa; phylum Chordata; class Aves; order Charadriiformes; family Charadriidae; genus Charadrius; species Charadrius vociferus. The sequence continues at coordinate 2,302,851 of NW_009646744.1, read as the reverse complement.
GTCCAGCAAGGGCATATCCCACTCTGAGACAGTGAACATTATGTTAAATCAGCACGTGTAAGCAGGCGTAAGCGTTTCCGTATGCTTCTATAGCTGTGGCAAATTGAACGAAGAGAGAAAAGGGTTGTCATTTTCTGAGATACACTTAGTTTCACTGTTTTCCTCCTCAAAACTACTGGATTGTTAAATGACCCTGCCAGGGACTTTTTTTCCCCATCTAAGCTGATTTAAGCTCACCTGCTGCAAGCCGAGACCTGACGCACCGCAGTGCTCTCATCACCTTTGGCTCCTCCCGGGGCTTAGCAGGGAGGAACTGTGAGGCGGTGCGGAGGTTCCCCCATCATCCAGGACTCCTCCAGTGTTTGCCAAAGCCTCTGCTTACCCACGCTCACATCGCATGTACCTGGTGTTGCATGTTTGCCTGTACATGAAGATAAAAAAAAAAAAAAAAAAAGTATTGATTTAGGTTTTTCATCCTTAGAAGATTACTGATTCACTGCATTGGCGAACCTGAAAGGAGGTTGTAGAGAGGTTGGCGCTGACCTCTTCTCCCTGGTGACAAGTGATAGGGCGAGAGGAAATGGGTTCAAGTTGTGCCAGAGGAGGTTTAGATTGGATATTAGGAAAAAGAATTTCACTGAAAAGGGTTAACAAACATTGGAAGAGGCTGCCCAGGGAGGGGGTGGATTCGCCATCCCTGGAGGTGTTTCAAAGATGGGTAGACGTGGTACTTGGGGACATGGTTTAGAAGTGGCTTTGTCGGGGTGGGTTAATGGTTGGAGTTGATGATCTTGGAAGTCCCTTCCAACCTCAGCAATTCTATGATTCTATGAAATCTCTTAACACCAACTGTCTGGGGCTGTGCTGACTGCTCCAGGGGGGAAGCTGTGGGGTATCTGGTGGACAGCCACGTGGCTGGGAGCTCAGAAGGGCTGGAGAAAGAGGTGTAGCGGGGAGAAGGAGGTCAATGGCACTCCTGGCAAGCACCGAATGAACTATTAAGACCACAACTAATTGTGGGGTATTAAGGGGCAATCTCTGCCTGTGAGCGTATGTTGTGATCAGGCTCCCAAAATGGGCTGCCTGGGAGCAGAATTTCCTTGGGCGTGTTATGAACATGGAAATGCGCCACTGTCCTGCTTCGCATGCCTCCGAGCTGTCCAGTCGCCTGGAACAGGAGGAAAATTATTCCTGTGTCTGCCAAAATGGTGGAGGAGCGAAAGCAAGGGTCGTGTACACTAATGTCACGATCTGGCTCATTGATCATTTCTACTCGTGTCTCCTGCGAGGGACTGAGGACGCGAACTAAATAGGTTCTACTGATACAAGAGGTTTCAGCTCGTGTCTGGAAAGGTGACCTTTTGGATCCAGGGGCTTGGCTATGAAGAATTGTTTGTTGGTCCAGTGTTATCTGTATTTTCAGCGCTGCAGAGATGCAGGATGCTATGAATTTAAATCTTCACCAAAAAGAAATAAGAAAAACAAGAGTAGCAGAACAGCGAGCCATCGAGAAAAAAACTGCCAGTCTTAACACTAGAGCGTGTATGTACAGCATGTTCTTATTTATCAGAACTCTCTGAAATTTAGCAGTTCTCTTCTGTGGAGGACGGACACTTCAAAATTCAATGAAAAATAAGAAATTGCAAATATAATTAAAAAAAAATTTTCCATGCAACCGAAATATTTTTTGTCAATAAAGTTAAAACATTTCAGTTTTATTTTGGCGTTTTAGTAATACTTATTTTTGTTTTACCTGGAATTCCAAGTTATTGCTCTGAGGGACACACTTTAAATGGTGGTCTACTTGGAATTGGTAGAAACAAAGCCCCAGGCTTTTTTTTTTTTTTAAAAAAAATAATTTTAACTTTATTTCTTCCTTCCTACTCTATGTTTGTTCTCACAGGATGGTATTAGGAGAGGGACTCCGTTTCAAATCACACCTAGAAAACAGTAGCCTCTTCCAAAAATTTGCACAGGGTGCAGTTGATTCACTTTTTGGTGTCTAGCTCAAGTCATTAAAACAAAACATAACACACACCCCCACCCCAATAATACTTAAATAACCCCTCGAATTAATTGCTGCTACTTTTTATTTGATGTACAAAATTATACTCTATAAAATACCAGAAGCATCTTAGCGCTTTGAGGACAGAAAATGTGCTTAGTGAAATATTTTATTCCGTGCCTGGTTTCCAGCCTTTGTCATAAAATGCAACAGGACCTGACTATGAGGTGAACCTTAATTCAAGCAGACACATTTCTCTCTCGAGGGGGACACGCTCTCCTGATCAGTATGTGTGTTGCCGTAGCCTTTAATGCTGGGTTTTTTCTTCAGTGGTAGACATCCAACTTTGAGAGGAAGGTGGGGGAAGTTCCCTCCTGGTGGATATTGTGTGGCGAAGGCTGGCTGCGATGCATGGTGCCTGGCGTGTCTCATTCGGGGAAAAAATGTCTTTGAGGAGGAGACTCCTGAGACAGTCCGTGGGAATGGCAGATGCCAGTGGAGCTGGAGAAGGTGCTGTGATGGTGCGGTGCCTAAAATCTTTACCAAATGCAACATGCAGCACCTCTTTTTTTTTTGTTTGCTTCTTTTAATCAACGTAATGAACTTTAAAATGCAAGTTTAGAAAGCGCCCGTTTTCTTAACCTGTTTCTGCAACAGATATTGATGAATTCTAACTGAGTGGACAGAGATGACAGACGGATTCCTTATGTTGCGCTTGCAGGGGCGGATTTTGGTCAGGATTACACCTGTGTAACCCCTTTAGTGCCCCACTGATGTCAGTGAGGGTGGGAATTCCCCCACAGCACCTCTCTCACTGGGAATGAGCTGCGTGCCGAGAAAAACGGAGGTGTATTTTTGCATTCCAGGTTGAGGTTGCAGCCTGCTTGGGTTGCAGGTGTTTCGTAAGGACTTGCCATCAAATTCCTGAAAGGCAGTAAATATGCGATAGCGCACAGTGTTATCTTTAGAGCAATGCCTCAGACTTGCACTGCCCTTTTAGAGATGGTGTTTTGCATCTTCCTTTTTCTCACACTGGAGTCAAAGATTTGTAAACTTCCCCAACTGTGTGAAGTCCAACGCATAAAAATGTGTGTTTTCATGAATTTTTATGGATATGTGAAAAAACAGTCAGAGATGAAAATGGTATTTATTCTTCTGCAAAGCAGCCAGCCCTATGTGATGGAACCAGGAGATACTGTGACCATTAGTAGTGTCGGCATGTCCACACTGCAAACCTACAGAGTTGCTAAGCAACATCCAGAAATGCATCCAGATCTTGGCACGTGGGCATCAATCCTGCAAAATTTTTCACGTGTACCCAAGAAGCCGATCGGTTAGATTTGACCAGGCTATCCATGTAGTGCCAGACATCAACCCATTTGCAGAAGTGGGGCCCTCTCTGCTGGACTATCCAGTGCTTTAGGGATAGGTGATGGGTGTTACAAGCGCATGTCCCCTGAGATGTTGTCCAGTTGTCCCCATGGCGCTCCTAAGGCGCAGTTGCCCTCATCCCTCCCTAAAATCCTGTTGTCAACAAATGCTGGTAAGTGGTTCATAGGTTTTTGCGTCTTCAGCTTGAGGGTAAAATGAGGGGTACACAAGTAGAGGAAATCCAATTACATTGCAGTGGTAGGTTCAGAGGTTCCCAACGTAATCAGTTTGTACTCTATGATCTTTGGCTGAAAATTACTGACTAAATGTCAGTCGGTATCATCCTCTGCAGATCTTTGCAAATGCATAAATGTTACTGTTTAATATGTCGCTTATTCTGAGCTCTACTACAAGTTTCTATTTTTAAGGCTATTGAAATCAAACTAGATTAGCTAAAATTTAGACTACTGAGACAACTAAAAGAACATTTTATTATCAGTTATTACTGTAGCACTGAGCTTTTAAGATTCAATTATTGTTTCACGTTGCTGCTGACAGCTCCTACACCCTTCACCCATTCTGATTTAACTTCTCGCCGGTCCCTTTTGGTTTCCCTTGTCTGCTGTGTATTGTTTCATAAATACTGAGTAGAAGAGCTTTCTTTCAACAGATAGACAATAGGTGGAAGGAAACCCTTGGGAATCTATCAAGTTAAAACCACAGAAATGTAAGTGAATTATTAGCACTTTGAGTACATACTTGCAAGGATAGACATTGGCACATTAACAATTTGTTAATTAATGTAGGCAAAGAATATACGTTGGAAAGTACTTATGTGAAAATCCTAAGCTTGATTTACTACATTTTCTACTAGCTCTGTGTCAGATCTTGTATACCAGCTATGAAACCCAAACTCCTGGTAGACTTAACCACATGTTTATGCATCAAGCACAGGATCGTGCCTTTAGCACAGTGGCCCCACACCTGAATGTTATTATTGACTTGCCTGGGGCTCCCTGACCTTCCCTGAAGCTCTGGACTGTGAAGGATAAACAACTGGGTACATTTAAACCAACTGAAAGAGAGGGAATTCGTAACATGGTTTATTCCGCGTTCTGCCTAGTTTGTTTGGCAATAATCAGGGTTACAAAAAGTTTCATACGGGCTATTCTGGTAACCGTGCTTCTGACGTAAATAAGGAACAAAGAAACCAAGGTCCAGAGAGTATTCAAATCTGCTTGACCTCATCCCTTAACTGTGCCAGGATTCGCTCTGGGATGCAGCAAGTACAAGAAAGGGAAGCACAACTGATGATAACTATCACAGAAAATTCTCCAGGAGCTCCTGGTAGCCAATTCATCATAACGGGTGAATTTCACCCCGGTACTGAGTGTCACTACAAGCTCTATTCATCACTTATGTCTGAAAACACTGTATTTGGAGGAGGTAAGTGGTGCGTAGGCATTTTGCTGGCTTGCTGCTCAGGATGAATTTTGACCTACATGCTCAGAGTTACTCTAAAGAAGTGGAGTATAAAGTGAATGTATCTGGCGCTGAGAAAGAAGCTCTCCTTCTCGTGATAAGAGTTTCAGAGGTGACAGCTTGAAATGATGAACGGTGCGTACTGCAAACAACCAAAGATTAATTAAGAAGAGAGAGTTAACATGCTGCACTATTTCATAATGATGACATTCTCCTTGAAATACATACAACATCTGCGTGCTGAAGTTCAGCCAGACACAAGACATCAATAAATACTCTGCTTTGAAAAATATAACTTCTTGATAAATATTGCATTAAAGAAGATGATGCTGTTGTCTTCTCAGTGTCTGTTGGGCAGCCTGGCAAGACAATATTGAAATTATGTGCTGCACTCTCTGCATGTGTTGCATCAATTAGGGCTCAATCCATCTCCCGCTGAAGTCACTGCTTCGTTATTACCGTGGCTGGAGCGCCCTGTGCTTTATACTCTCTTCTTCTGTATAGTTCCCATCCAGAAGGGAGCCCCAGAACAGCCTTCTAGAAAAGAATGCTTTCTCACCAATTCTGCAAGCCTTATTTCCATCAATATCAAATTAATTAAAACCTCAGTGATCAATATTCTAGCCTTTGTATTAGTTTCTCTTATCTATTTAAACATGTCTTCTTGCTCTCTCTCTTCCTTTTGCCCAAGAGGTCTTAATTAAAGATTAACAAATCAGCTGGAATCAAATAAGACCAACTGAGCCAAAGTTGAAATGTGAACTTGGAGAAACTCTGATGCAACCTTAGAAAAATTATTGGGTTGTGGGGTTGGTTTGTTTGTTTGTTGGTTTGTTTTTTTTTTTACCACTTGCAAAATGTCTCTTCTTTATCTCATCTTCTTGGTGCCCTGTAGAGAGAAGCAGCAGCTCATCAGTGCTGTGAGAGCAGCCGCTCTTCTGTGTTTCTTCTGATGCAAATAATGGCATCGGGAGTGCTGTGGCTACCAGCATTCATACCAGGAAAACACTGTTTATTTCAGCAAAGTGGGTCTCTGAATGTAGGAAGTGATTTGTTTTGATTTAACAAGGTTGTCGAAAATGTAACAAATTCAAGTGTAACCACAGCGCCTGTCAGTACCACGCAGCGACGGGAAAAAGAACCAAAAACACTGAGTCGAGTGTGGGAAGAGAGCAAAGACGGGGAGATTGTGAAAGGAGAGCTGCGGGTGTAGGTTGCACATTATGAGAGAAGCGTGTCATTCCAAGGGACTGCTAAATTATCAGTGTCAATTAGGAATATGAGTGTTTGTTTTTGCTGAGGTTTCTAAGCCTGACTCAGCAAGACTGCTAAAGGTTTTTGAAAAGTGGAATAAAACTCCTTGTGTCTGCTGGACAACCTCAAGGCAAAGCCCAGTGCTCCAGAACTGCCGATAAAAGCTAGTTGGGATTTGAACATAATTCCAAATTTTGCCCGTAGTCTCAGTGGTGTCTCATGCTGCATAGTCACGCGAGGTTTAAACTGTAATGAGCATGAAGAAGACTATTCCTGAGGGTGGAAGCTCTTCTCTCCCAGTCATGAAAGATCTTGGTGGTTTCCCTGACCTAGACCTTGAACATCTGGAGACCTCCACCCTGCAGAACAGCCGCTCCCTTTACAAAGGGCTGTGCAGCCATCCCCGGCTGGAGCCAGCGCAGGTGGGAGATGGGCCAAATCTGCATCTCGGTCTCACCTGCCCCCAGCGTGAAGAGCTGATCCGTGAAAACGCTCTTGTTTTATTTATCCCTTTATTTGAAGAACCGGATCGCTTGGCAGTTGATAATGTTTCTCTCTCTTCAGCTGCGCAGATACAGTGCCAAGAGTGAAGCTTCTCCTCCTCCTGCTCCTTTTTTAACCTGTTTTTTTTTTTTTTTTTTTTTTAACTTCTTTGGCTGAAAGCAGCAAACGGATAAATGTGTTGACAAGCAGTAGCTCAGCAGAGAACAAAAGTGGGAAAGAACAGCTTGAAAGAGGTAATCTTCTCCTGCGTGAGGAGCAAATGCACATGGGAGTGAGAGATGAGCAGGTAATAGAGGTACTTTCGCCTTCAATGCATCCAGCTCCTGCTATGCAAGCAGAAATGAAATGAGAGAGAAGCTATTTCTTACCCGGACAGAGCAAACGTCTGGCAGCATGGGCTACATACATGCGGAGCTGTTGGCTCTGCCGCGGATTTACTGCTTTCTCGGTATCAAGCCCATTCAGAGTTATCAACAACAGGAGACAGATGGAAGTCTTGGGTTTGGTTTTGTGGGTTTTTTTTCCCCTTTTTTAGGAGGTATATACAGCTGTGAAAAATTTGCAATAAAACTTGCAGCAATAAAGCAGAGAGAAGGTGGAGACACTCGACAGAGTAGCTCGATGAGGAAATAATGGGAGGGATCACACCACCAAGTGGGATTTTCCACCTACACTATTTTTATTGTTTTCCTCATAATTGGCAGTTTTCCTTCTCTGGGACGGACCTTTGGGATACACAGATTGCATTCATCCACCACCATCATCCAAAACTTCCCCGCTATCTGCTCCTTCTCTTTCACCCTCCTTCCCTCTCCACTTCTCCTTCACCCTTGGGAAAAAGGAGGTAGAAATTGTGTCTTACATGGATTTCCACTTCAGTTTGTGCTGAGGTTGTGTCCTGCTTAGACTAGAACATGGTTCCAGTCATGGTTGTGGGTGCAAGGAGAAATGAATACTAGTAGCCAAGCAACCCCAAAATCTCTGGGAGAAATACCAGCTGAAATATCAACATTAAAATAAGAATACATTTTGGATGTCTCTGCCCACTGTGGGTTGTGCCAATACATGAGCCAGACCTAGTTGGAAGTGGCAAGATCTAGGTCTCATCCTGTGTACTTCGAGTGGTCTCTAAATCCAAATGTTTTTCTAACCCATGCATGTTTTGCTGTGATTACACACGTTTCTCTTATTCAGAACAGACAAGTGGTGGGATTTTTTTTCTTCTGTTGAATCACTCCTGCTTGCTTTCTAGCTGGCTGGGCCAGGGGTAATAGTGCTTGTTTGGACTCTTGAACAGACGAATATTCAGCTTAAACCCTTCTCAAACTGGAAATGAACTTGCAAAAAAGAAAGCTCAGCTGCCAGTGCTTCCAGACGCAGGGGTTACTGCGATGGGCTGTTCCCTGCACGAACTGACCTTGTCACCCCCGGTACCTCCATGCCAGTTGAATGTTCTGCAGCCTTTTGTGTTGGCAGGTAAAAAAACCCAAACATTCTCGCACATTATTTTTTTGGCTCTGTTTCGTTTGGTTTCTAAAGAGATTAAATTTCCTGCTCTAATATTTCCAGTTTCCATTGGAAAGAAATGTCTCCCTCAAACAGGCTATAAACATAAATAACAAAGCACAGAGACTGGAAATATATATAGAAACTCTAAGACGTACAGGCATAAAATGTAACAAAAAGAGATTTAGAAGAAACCCATAAAACATAATGTAATCTCATTATTGATTTAAAATTACCCGACCCCTTCACCAAAGCCCATCAGGCAAAGTTTAGATTTACAAATCTAATACATGTCCATGCAAATGGGTAATTGCTTACAGACTTACCTCTTTTGGGCCTGCAGCTCCCTTTCCATAGCACCAATGTAGTGGATGGGTGTAATGGGTGCTCTCCTGTTGGCATTGAGCTGTCATGAAAAACAAGTAGACCGAGATTTTGCCGTTAATCAGACTCAATACACAGTTGCTGAAGATTATCATTCAGACTAAATCGGGATAAACAGTTTGTGCTGTTACGGGTAAACACAACATTTCCAAAAAGTTTCAGTTGTCTTTCTGAAATGCTGGAGAGTAATCTGAAGGTGGCCAGGGGAGAAGAAAGCTGCATCTCGGCCAGTAGCTAGGTTCTGCTGGCACCTGGAGAAAGGGCCACCAGCAGCAGCTCTGCAGAGGTCGGCAATATCTGGTACAAGATCAAAGCTGCAGCTCTTCTGATTTCAAGGGGACTGAAGATACGATGCAGTTCTTTGGGTGCAGGTCTCAATAGCTTTCCTAACCCCAGCAGAGATGGACACCTGTGTTGCTTCTGTCTCCACTTCGTTCAGGTCTTCTTTATCTCTTGAAGGGTTCTGCCACACGGGAGAGCCCGTCTATAGCCTGCGTGTACGTGAGGTCTGCAAAATGAATGATTATCTCCCCATGATTTTGAGAGGAATTCAGACACCTGAAAGTTTTCAGAAGGTTTTGGTGTCTCTTACCCTTGCACGAAATGGAATTGTGACCGAGGAGGTCAGACTGGAGGAAGGCAGCCATTCAGCTCATCCCACTAGGATTTTCTCCCACTCATCCTATTTCGGAAGAAGCCCATGGAGTGCCTTGTTCAGAAGGCCCTTGCAAAGCTTATGTGCTCTTTACACCTTCAAAATAGGGCATAAGTAGAGCTTAAATAGTTCACAGACGTTGGCCCAAGGGGGAACGTCGCACCAGCAGCAGTCAAATATCCCTGTCTTCCTGGCTGGGCCTTTCACTTGTATTCTGCTTAACAGCATTGGTGAAAAGCCAAAGAAATGATAAAAAAAAAATCTAACTGGGTACAGAATCAGCAAAAACTCACAGTAATGGTTATAAGACTTCTTTTCCCCTCTCTAGACCTTGCATGTGAAGGAAACATCAGCAGTTTGCCAGTGCTGAGGACCAGACTGGAGCAGTGTGACCAGAGAGGTGGATCAGTTACCCCTTCCGCACTGTTACAGTGCTGATAGGGGTTGTCATGGCGAGAATTATTTATTTAAGGAGATTGAAATGAAAAAGAAAAGTATATAGCAAACTGGTTTTTATTTTTTTTTTTTAATGTTTAGTAGGATGGTGGACTTAAGCATTTAGTAATTTTCAGTGGCTGAAATCTTTTCCCTGCCACACAGCAAGGAGAAGCTCTCGGCTATATATAAAATTTGACAGCTGCTCTCGAGCCCATATCCGTGGACAGCAGATCTGTCTGTTACTGGTAGCTTCTCTGTTAGGAACTGATACACATCTTAAACTGATAAGGAGAGGTTAAACAAGCAAGTTTTGTAGAAAGGATTTAACAAAAATCTTGAATGAAATCTGGAAATAATAAAAAAGTATTTATGAGCTTAAACGGGATCCTGTGAAAAGGTGATAAGTGTTGTGCAGTTCCTGCGAGGTTGAGGGGTGTTTTTGTGCTGGCTTAGACGGAGATAGTATTCATCTTTATTTGTGCTACAGCTTGGATAGAATGGGCTTAAAAGGTAAGATATATATGAGCTGTGCTCAGTCTCCAGTAGCAATGACAGTTTGATTTTATCACTGCCAAATGCAATATGCAGCCTTGTGTTCAGTAACCCTCCGGAAATCGAGATGCATTTAAAATGCAGGTGTAAAGGATTTTAAATATATATTTTTTTTTTTTTTCATAAGAAGCAGAAAAGAGCCTGGCAAATGCTGTGCCTCTTACAGAACTTGATCATTACTCAGTGGCGCAGCTGCAGGTGGGATTTGCGTTCCTCTGTATATATGACTTCGGGGGATGTGGAAACGTGGCTTCTAGTCAGGGGGATATGGCAGCTAAAATCTAACTTAGCGGAGCATGTACCCTTGGATTACTGTTGTACAGCCTTTTGGTTATATCGGAGCAGCTGGCATACGGATAATAGTCACTGTCATGAGTTTGAATGGGGCTGTTGAATCGGTGCAAGCTATTGTCGACTGAAGCGAGCGCGGCTTTCCAGCGACCCGAAGAGGGAAGGGAATGGCTAGGCTGAATCTTCCTGCTGTCAGAACACGTGCGCGTACCTTTTGAGAGGAAACAAATATGTTCCCATCCAGTTCCCATAAAACGAAAATCTTCTTCTTGCCAGCTTTGAAATAGGGAAGGGGACCGCGTACTCCTGAGGCGGAGACGGTAGCGATTGCCAAGAGAACTGCTCTGAGAGAAAACATGCGGTTGTTTTCGAAACCTAACGTTGGAAATGAAGCAATTTGGATTCTATTCTTGACTCTGGCCCAAACATTCAATTATAGAAAAGTTATTGAAAACCCAGTAAAATTTCCTTTATTTCAGTTTCGTGGTATATAAAATGGGAATAACTGCACAGGCTTTTGATACTGTGTTAAATATTAAGTGACAACATTATTATAGTCAGTCATTGATATTTGTGAAGCGTGTGGACATCTTTGAATATGTAGCTGTGTTTTCGCTAGGTAATGTTGATGTTGTAAAGCATAAGTAAATGAACAAATAAATAAAGGGAAATAACAAGTTTCTAAGATGCTGCTGATATTTGCTTCCCATAGCTATCTCCGGTAATACAGCTCAGAGTCTGCATTTCTGGGAGTAAATACAGCCCAGCTCTGCGGTGCCTGATTTGTGTGGGTATTTTTGGGAAGCAAAAAGATTTTGAATATACCCTGATAAAAATAAAAGCTACTGTACCACAAATATCTCCAGCGAGGCAGCAGCCGTATGTAAGCGCCTGTACACGCAACCTTGCAAAAGGAAATAATGATCAAACTCCTGTTGTTTTAATGACTTACGATATGGCAGGTGGTGTAATATTTTACATATTGCAGTAACATGAGGAAATTATGTTTCACAACTTTTGCTACCGGGAAAACATATTCCATGCTTGAGTGAGTGAGAGGTTTTCTTTAGGGAAGGCCAGATATGGGGTAGGTCATACCTGCTGGAGTGTCTCTTGAACTATCATTATATGCCTTTAGAGTAGATTATGGTTTTGGCAGAGAAACATATTTAGTGTCAAGGTCAAGAAAATCCTGTTTAAGTTGGATATGGTTAAATACTATTGAAATGGGTAGAGAGAGCTTGAATCGAAGGAGCCCATAGAGATCACTTGCCGCTGGCTTTAAAGAGAAACCTTTTCTGATGTTTTAGCTAAAAAGAGTTGAAAAATTTGGCTTTGTTAGTATGATTGCTCCCGGTAAATCTTCCTTCAGAAAAATTTGAACCTTTTCCCACAGCCTTTTCGGCCTTTACATTCCCTCACATCTCGGGGGCCATGTTGGTGGTGAATCCACGGAGTTTGCCTTTTTCCCTCCCCGTTCTTGGTGGTTATGTTCAGTGAATGTAAGATCGCCATCCCCGTAGCCGACTCTGTCCTTTGCTTCCTCTGCCCTCCTTCACTTCACTTCTAGATTTTCCTCTTTTTGGGAAATCTCGTTTGCAAAAATACGCTTTTCTTATGAAACGTTATTTGCAGGCCTGCTATTAAACTCTCACTGCATTTATATTTTTGACAGTGTGCACCAAATTGCTCATAATTCCATTATGCTCCGTATATCACCGAGTTGGGAGAGTAATTCTGGCATATGCTAATGCCCCTTGGTTTACACACATAAAACGCTATTCTGGTAACAAAGTAGTCAGTATGTTTTATAATGGGATATATATCATTACAAATGGAACACTGGTTTTACAAAATATTTTAAGAGGAAGGTAAATTAGATCATGAAAAGTGCATAAGGGCTATAAATTATGCAGTAGCCTAAAGAATTATTATAAAGAGATTTGGTTGTGGCCTGATCCCATGAAACCCTTAACTGTGGCCATTAAAATAAACCATATCAGCTGCTCACAGCCACAGAAGATTTATTACATCCCATGGAATGGTCACCTGAAACTTCAAAATTGTGTACAGCGTGAAAGTGATGGTCACCCCTAATTCTTGATGCAGATGTTTTTAATGAGTGGTATTAAATGGGAAATGGTGGTAGTTGAAACTTGAGTTTTTATGGTTGTCTCTCTTGACATTCAAAGCATTTTTCCCTTAAGAGGTGCCTAGAATTTTTTAGATGGGTAATACTTTAATGTCTGATTTGGCTTGGGAAAGATGCTCGGGGGTGACACATTGAAGTACCATGAGAAGGAGCAGTGTATTTGAAACCATCACTGTCACTGAGGTTCTTCCTTGGGCATTTCGTAAAATAAAAATCCTGTCTAAAATGGGCATCGCTTCATCTTTCTCTCTATTTTTTTTTTCTTCCTCATTTACCTGTTCTTTCTTTACATCACATTCTTTGTCTTTTGCCCTTCTCCAAGCTTATGCAGCCAAAATCTTCTCTCAGGAGGATTTCCTTTGGAGTCCGTTCATGGACTTCCCTGAAAACTTCTTGGTTAGGTGTCACATTGCTGCAGCGGGACTGGAATAGTCTTTAAACAAAATTCTTGGAGAATTAGCAGCACTTTCATGCCCTGCTCCCTGCTGGAATGGGGCAGCAGGTCAATCTCCCAAGCCCCACCAAGAGGTTTAAGTCCCCAGTAACTGAACTGGGGCCATGCAGGAGGTACTTGGGGGACTCACCACAGCATGGTTCTGTGGCATTACGAACTCACTTAATTTTATGCTGATGAGACACAAAATTGCAGATATTTCTCAGAATTCACAGAATTCACAGAATTGTTAGGGTTGGAAGGGACCTCTGGAGATCATCTAGTCCAACCCTCCTGCCAGAGCAGGGACATTGGCTATCCTCCAGTCCTCAGGCACCTCACCTGTCCTCCAGGACCTTTCAAAGATAATGGAGAGAGGCCCAGCAATGACTTCCGCCAGCTCCCTCAGCACCCGAGGGTGCATCCCATCAGGCCCCATGGATTTATGTATATCCAATTTATCTAACTGATCTTTAACGTGTTCCTTGTTAACCAAGGGATAGTCTTGTTTCCCCCAGACTTTCTCTGTTACCTGCAAAGTCGGGGTCTCACAAGGACTGGCCCGAACAGTGAAGACAGAAGCAAAGAAGGCATTTAGCAACTCCGCCTTCTCTGCATCATCTGTCACCACAGCACCTGTCTCATTCAACAACGGGCCCACATTTTCCCTAGTTTTCCTTTTGTCTCCTATTTCTTAACGATTAACTCTGTCGTGGAAAATGCCCATCAGGAAATCTGAAGAAGAAGCTGCATTTGTCCAGTTTGTGAGCTGTGGCAGTTTTGAATCATAGGTGTTTTCACAACCTGAAAAACCCTTCACTGCTTCAGATGTACGTAGTGGTGACCACATCCATTTTAGTGCTCTGTCACCTGGGCTGAAATTTGGACTAACTTCTCTAGATAGCGCAGCGAAGAAGCACTGCTTATGAAAAAGCAGAGGAGGGGATGAAATGAAGTATCTTTGAAAGAAATGAAATTAGATAATGATTAGGCATTAACCAGGTCATTAATTTCTGGGCTATTTTAGGGAAGGAGAAACCCTGCAGGAATGTGTGGAGGAGCTGTGCTTCTCCCCACCGCGCGGATCTCTCTGAAATTCCCAAGTTCCACTGTCCCTTTTCCCAACCTGGGATCGGCAGTCACCGTCCCTCCGGCCGGATCAGGCTCTGTGTGTGTCTCTGTGTGTCTGAGAAGTTGAATCCTTAAGTCCCTGTAAGATTGCATTAGTCACTAAAATTTGCCACTTTTGTAACTCCATTATGTGGTTGGTTTGGTTTGGTTTTTTTTCAATGTAGAGTGGTTTTAATGTTGCTTCTTGATCATCATCACAGCGGTAGATAACATTTTTTAAAGATGTGTGTAATTTCAGTATAGCTGAATTAGTGCAGAAATGGGTCACAAACGAGCAGGCTCTGCAAGGCAGAGATCCAGCAGCCAGCTGGGCTCATCAGGGGCATGTTCTCACCAGATTTGGGCATCCTGCTGAGAGACCGAGCGTGGCCGAGGACTCTGAGCGCCTCAAATGGCTCTCAGTGACTCCCAAACACGTCTGCAGACCCTGTCTCCAAGCAGCCTATATATATTTCCTTTTTTTTCCTCTGGCGTATGTAGAAAAATCCCATTAATTTCAATGATGTTGTTTATACTGCTACAAAATAGGAATGAGGGACAATCTGGCTTTATAGGTGGCCACTATACTTATTCTCCTTCCTTGGACCCTCGGCCCTCAGAAACTATGGGGAGAATGATGAAAAATTAATGCTGCTGTCCATCTGCGGCTGTTCTTGGTGCATTAGCGTCAACAGGAAAGCAGTCCTGTGCCTTTATTAAAAAAAAATAATAAATGTTTTCTGCATATTATACAGCCTATGACAGTCTGCACAAACTTTCATTTGAATGCATTTTGTTGTTTGTGCTATGTGACAGCGTTGCCAGCTCCAGGGATTTTATCATTAGTCTCCTGACAGGTTTTTTTTTTTGTTTTTTCTTTAATTTCTTCTGACAACAGTGCTATGTGACTTTTGGCAGTTTAGCCTAGTTTGATGCTAGTTGATGATAATTATACCAGTAGTTAACCATACTTTTATAGGATGGCTATAATTCGTCTGTAATTGTAGCTGGAATGATAGAAATACGTCTCCATTTTGAAAGGAAAGTAAAATTCTAACCTTCATGGTACTGGGGAAAAAAAACGTTATTTTCAAAAGATTAAAAGCTGGAGGGCTAAAATTAAGCCTACAATTACATTAAAGCTTAATCTTGTGATACTAAATCCTTTTTTATGTTTTGAGGATCTGACCTGTGATTTTTGTGTGTCTGGGGCTGACAGTATCAATTACATTACAGCAACCCATTAATCCAGCGGCCTTTGGGCACTGACCTTTTCATCTCTAATGTTAAAGGAATTTATGCAGGCAGAGCTTGAGACGAGTGTATTTGTTTGCTTTCTCATTTTTCACAAGTTGGCACTAACACAAATCGTTTGTAGTGTCTGGGTACCTTGCCCAGTGCCGATGGCACGCCGGGGTTTCTACAAGCCCTTCTCTAACGTCCCTTTGCAGCTTGGCAATGCCACCACGCAGCGTGCCCTGGCTCTGGAGTCTATATTTCACTCCAGAAACAAACCTGGTACAATTATGGTGCCCATAAGGGAGCTGGGTGCGCTGGAAATGTTTCTGCATCGACAAAGCGGGTGCAGCGGCAGCGCCAGCCATGCAGACACAACCCCATCCCACCAGCACAGAAGGTCCTACGAGACAGGGATGAGCAGGGTCCAGAGCTGTCTGTTTGCAGTGCTGCAAAGTTGGTGGTCTCACCGTACATCATCACTAAACGAAGTTCCTTAACAGGTGGAAAGAGGCTGGCGAATCGCTTCCTAAAGGTTATAATCAAGTTTTGCAGAATGAGGCTGTTTCGTCCTCGTGAGTTGTGCCCCGCTGCCTCGGCTGTGGCGACGGTACTCTGTCTGGTGGATGGGGTGAAGGGAGATGTTCTGCACCAGGTCTGGCCGTGACTTAACCCGTGGTTTTGTGAGTCTGTAAAGTGTCCTGAAGCCTGTGGAAGCTGCTGGCTAATCATAAATGGTAATTATGTGAGGCAACAAAAGAGATTAAGGCTTTCAGTGATTCTTTTTTTGTGAGTTGTATGAAAATGTCTGAACAAAATAAGGAAAAAATCATTTTTCTTTTTGTTGTTGTCGTGTGTGCCTGTCATCCTGAACCCTTGTAATCCAGAAATATTTCCTGGATGTTTTTAAGCCTTACCCTTGGGTAGATTTAACTCTTTGCTTCAACCAGTGAGTCCTCTTGCGTTTTCAGATTGCTTATTTGATATTTATCCTATTTGAGTTGGAAAACATGTTCCTTTTGTGGGTAATTTGTTTTAGCCAATCCACATGAGTAGAAAATGAGCTCAAATGCCTCAGAGGAGCCAATTCTTCCTAATGTATATGTTGGATACTACGTATTTCTTCTTTACTCTTCGGGCATTTACCATCCCGTATTATACAGGGCGATGCCGTAAGTAGAAAAATGCTTAGAAATGTACCATTAAGCAGAAGAAAAGCCTCCAGCTAGTTTTAGTGGTGATTTAATTAATTATGAACAGCACAAATACTATGTGCATTTAGTCATTCTTCTTACACAGCAATTATGTGTTTTACGAGTCTTTATCCCTGCTTTCTGCATATGAACAGACAAATATCTGTATAATTTAACATTCATTATGTAAGTATGTAGGAACCCTTAGTGTATCCATAAGTATACATCAGCTAATTAGAGCTGTTGATTGAGCCCAGATATTCTTTGCTCTTTTCCTATCAGAACTGCCCTTTCTCTCACATCTCCCTCCCAGCAGCAATGGGGAAGGTTAAAGCTGGTCCAGCCCCCAGCTTCCCGCTCCCCAGAACGCAGCATCATCACCATCAGATTTTCGGCCGCCTGCCCTTCCTTCATCACTGTCCCTGCCTCGCCATGTCCTCTGAACACCACGACACACATTTCTTTGAAGCTCTGGTGATCTGGTGATGTGTCATCTGGCCGTGTATGACCAGACTGTACATTCATGGGGGTTTTTCATTATTTTTTTCTTCCTCCAGGTGGTGAATATATATTTGTTTAGAAGCTCAGGGGACAGACATGTGACTTTAGGCTTAACTGGTTAACTGAGTTGACTCTAGCTCAACACACGTCCAACCAGTGAGCCGACCTAGCTCCTGCGACCCTACCCTAACCCCAAATCTAATCCTACTCCAGAAATTCCTGTAGATGTCAGATCAGGCCATGAAATCCCTAATTTCCCTAATGCAAAGGGTACAGAGACACTGGCCAGCCCCTGGCCTAACTTTAGCAGCTGGTTAAAGTCCAGGACCACTGTCCAGGACCACTGTCCAGGACTACTGTCCAGGACCAAGCAGACTGCAACGTATCTTTATAAACTTATCTGTCTGGTAATTCCAGGGAAATCGTAGTTGCTCTTTCAAGCACTGGTGGTGGAGGAGAAGCTGAGGAAGGCTGGCAGTGGGGAGTATGACAAGCCGCTCCTGACACTTGTCAAATCTAATTTTCTCCAAGTGGCCATCCAGTATCCGTGGAGTAGGTCACGTATCTGGAGGGAAAATGAACTATCTGGTTTCTGAGCTCTGAGGGAGGCAGCAGATCAACCATAACATCAAGATTGCTTTTCAGCCACTTTAAAAAAATCATGTAGGAAAAGGCCCAAGGTAAAATACCAGAGCAGAGAGATAGTCTGGCACATCTGGAGGAGAAGACAGAGTTGTATCCCGGAAGGTGTAACTTAACCTCCCTTGATCTCCTCTAGCAAGGGAGAAGGAGCAGCTTGAATCGCAAGGGGAGGACAGGCAGAGGGTCACCTATACCTACAAGAGTTTGGCAGCTCTTGACTTACCATCCCCAGGGCCTTAGCCAGATCTTTACAACCCCGGGAGCAAAAACTGGTACTGCGAGAGAAGAACGAGTGGAGCCATTTGCAGCTTTGGTGAGGGGACGGTGTCTCTGCAGGTGTTTTCGGTGTGTCTGTTGGGCTTTCACTGATGCGACCACGTCACTGACTGAACACGTTGCACACTTTTTATGACAAACACCCATGAGAGTATTAGAGATCCAACCAGCCTGGGTCTTTCTGACCCAGGTACCATAGACAAGAGGCAGGTCCAGACTGTCAGATGGTTTTGGGGAGCTTGTTAAACGGACAGAGGCTTTTGACTGTTTCATTTCCACACAAACAAACTGGACTTGAGCAAAACTTCCAGTGAATTTGAGATCTTCAGTAAACTACTCGTCTTCAACCCTCATCTTGGTATCTGCCTCCTTCTGAGCAATCAAAATGGTTATGATAAAGAAAATAAGGCTACCATGTGACATAGGGGCTGCTTTCCCGTTGTGCACCTTCCAGCTCTGAGACTGCAACGTGACGGCCGATGTCAAGTAGGAGCTCTCAAAAACAGCGTGTTAGAGAGGATTTGGGGGTCTGCCTCTGTCCCGTAATTTCTAGAACATTCTTTGTCTCTTAGACTTTTCCCTGTTTATAGTTGTTTCTAAATACTTAAAGATTACTCTGAAAAGAAAATCATTGAGGAACGGGGTAATGGAAATTTCCCAGAGGGAATGCTTTAAGGTGGTAATGACTCAATGGTTGGCCAACACTGCTAAAAGGCTTCCCATCCCGATGTCAAAGCTGGTTAACTAAAAGGCTTTCTCCCATCGCGGACTGTCAGGCTGAATTTGTCTTATAGCATGAGGGCGAATCAATGAACTGATTAGCAATTGTTGAGTTGGGTATTTTTGGAATTAGCGCTGGTATGATTTCCATGGCTTGCTTTGTGTTTTTGAATGGAAAGGATCACGATCAGGCCAAGTATAAATAGGAACAGCTCTTGTAATTTCAGTGGCTGGATTTGTCCCAGGGGAGGTTTTGGCCCACTGTGCAGTAGAGGAGATGTTGGAGTAGAAGACTTTGAAATAAAGTAAATCAATTGCCCTTCCTTCCTGTATTCCTTTCCCTTTTCTGTTTTAATATTATTGATGAAGTGACCAAAATGGTGTCTGGACATATCTGAAAAAATCAATGAAAAAGTAAATCTTAAAAAAAAAAATCAATTGTCCTGCAGTGTGAATTTAAATGTGACCTGTTTTTGCTGTACTGTGTATATACTACATAAAGTACCCGCCTGTCAAGAGATATATTTTGCTTTATTTCTTTCAATCGGATTTTTGTAGGAGCTAATTTCTTAAGAGAGGAAGAAGCTGCTAATATTAGTTTTTCCAGCAAAGGTCCCAAATCCAAGCTCTCTACGTCAGAAATCTTCTGAACTTTTGAGTCCTATGAGGACTTCAAAGAGCTTCCTAATTGCTTTCAGTCAGGTAAGGGTTTAACCAGCTTTATTTAGATTTCCTTCCTGTCTGTTTTTCCCAAGCTTAGTTCTCCTTTTCAACTGCATCTCTCAGACCACTGTGCAGTATTTTATACTTTATGAGATCATTTTGGTTTGGCTTAATCTTCCAGTTTCTACGTCTTTATCATTAATGGGTGGGTTCACCCCCGCTCCATGAGGTCTCCCTCTGATTGCTGCCCAGGCTTGTTTCTGCTCACGGCTGTCTCCTCTGCCCGTCCGTGGCTGTCAGCACTGCCCGTCTTCTCCCGTCCCGCACCGCGGCTGCTGTTCCCTCACTCTCTGGCTGTTGCCTCCGAGCTCAGGTCATGAGGATTTACACAAACCACAAAGGGGACGTTTCGCATAAAGTAGAACGAAATTAAAAAGATATGAGATCTGCTGTGGCCATCGCGGCTGATGGAATTGCATTGGGGAAGTCTCAGAGCCCACGTGGAAATACGTGTTTTCCATATTTATTATTGATGATACAGATGTGCATAGCAGCACACTTGTAAATCCCTGCTCAGGCAGCACTGCTCAAAGAGCGTGTTCTTCACATGAGGGTCTTTAATGAACACGTATCACTTTGACCAAACCTTCATGTTTTATGAGGAACCAAAGGGTGCGTAGCAGGTCCTGGCCAAATTCCCAATGGCTGGAAGGGTGCATTTTTAAATGCATAGGGAGCGTGGTCTCTGCTTGTCCAAGACAGGTCCTGTGCATGCAAAGAGGAGCTGTCTCAGCCTGGTGACTCCATTAAAAGGGGTATATATTGACTTTTACTGAATGGCAAGTAATTTAACGAGAAATTCTGATGCTGACCGTGTGCAAGGGTGGGATACACATTGGTCATCATTCTTCCTTTGCCCACTCTTTGGTCATCATTCTTCCTTTGCCCACTCTTCCTGACAGGCAAAGCAAAGCACAGGAGCAACTTGTCTAGAGTCACCCAGCGCCAGGAGCCAAAGTCAGGTCTTCTGAGCGCAAGGGCAGTATTAAGCTCAAGAGTCCTGCTTTCTACAGGGATGTGACAGCATAATTTAGCTGTGCTGTAATTTACTATGCCCTGCTACGTGTTCTACATTGCGGCGAGGCTGACCAAGTTTGTAATTTTAGTGTATATGATCAACATGCCGCTCATTTTTCCATTATCAGGGAAGTCTGTAATTCATCTCCCTCACTTGTGTCTCACACCGGAGCATTTCATTTCCATGACTGTGAATTATCAGCATCCAATCCTTGAAGGTATGATTGGAGATAATAGCCTAAAGTTGCCCAGGTGAATAATTGCTTCAGCTGTCCAACTTGTGACATCTTTGAGGACCTGTTTTTTGCCTACAGAGGAAAGTGTATAGCATTTTCTCAAGACTGTGACCTTCTACAGTGACTAAAACCTACTTTGTTTGAACTCTTATTTGCACAAAGTCTGTTATTGCGTGTCCTCAGTTTAGTTCTCTCACTCAGCCTCCAAAATGTTAATACATGTATGGCAGAAAAACGAGCAGTGCTTGTGCTACCAGCCATTTTTTTCCAGGCTGCTGCCTGTAATATGTGTTTTGAAATAAGGTTTTGCAAAACTGCCGAATTACTCTGGAGCATAAGTTCTGGTGAAAGTTCTTGGGATCTGAGCATCTTCATTTGGCTTTATTTAAAAATCCTGTCCTTGCTGCCTGGCAATCAATATTTATAACAGTCAGAACAAAACGATCAGTTTGATATTTTGAAGGCATAAAGGCAATTAACTTCTCATTTCCCACTCAAAAGGAATCAGGTGCTGTTAATGAAGCTCCATAACTATTTTTGAAACTTTCCTCTAGCAGAGAAACATGGTATTTGGTGCCAATATTTGTCCTGATTTTACTATTTATGATGTACAATAAATACCTGAGGCAATCTGTGCATGAATCCGGCCTCTCCAGGGCTTTTGACACAGCAGCATCCCCTAAATATGTGGTCAGTCTTAATACCCTTGTCACAATTATGATTTATCCTGAGTGCAGAGCCCCAGATGATGCCTGCAGGACACTTGGTGGCATGTGCGTTAAAATACAATGAACCTTGTTCTTGAATCAGCCGGCGGTTACCTCAGCTATTTGTGGTCTGCCTTATGCAAAAGCTCCATTTTTTAATAGAAACAACATTTGGGAATTTGGTCCAGTGAAGCAGGAGGCCAGGCTAATTTCTAGCAAGCAGCTGTTGTCAAGGAATTGCTTTATGTCCTCGGCCTGTGTGAGCTTCAAACGAACAAGTTGTGAGTTTTAAAGACTGTAAAAATACTCTGTGAGGCGTTAATGAAGAATGCATCGAAACGCTGAACACGTGGAGAGTGTGTGTTATTCCGGTACACCGGGCACGTGGTTACTGTGCTTTCAGAGACATCATTCCTTACGTGTGCAAGTCGTGAGCCGTTCGACTGGCCGCTAGCGTGTACGATTGCTGGGTACCTGTTGTTTTGGGTGCACATCTCCATGCCTACAGTTAAAAAACCGGGCAGAGTTTTAGCACCAACAAACACGATGAGCGGTGCTGAGCCATCCACATGCTCTCCCTCCTGTCGGTACAGATAGCAGCAAGCGCAGGATTTCCCTGGAAGGACAGTTTGCATGGTCCGTCATCTGTGGGAGTGAGGAGATTTGAAATGCCCCATTGTAAATTATCGCAAAGCTCAGGCGTTGGTGCTGTGGGACTGTCAGGACTCGTGCAGGGTGTCGTTGGTCTCTTCAGTGTTCCACTTACCTTCCCGGGTATGTCTGTTCAAAATTCATTTCTTCTGACTGTGCATCTTTGTTCCGTGACTTGTCACATTCACTGATGTTGATCGCTTCCAGTAATGTCAGGACAACATCCGTTGATTTAACTGAACAGACGTGTCACTGTAATTGGTCAAAACATCTCAGAAATGTAGGCGTTTTTCTGAAAATGGCTGTTCCTTGCTCTACTGATAAAATATTATTCAGGTTTGTTTTAAGAAAGTGGAAACAAGAAAACCACTTACCTTGATCTTGCAGAGATTTTGACTAAGGGATGTCATTAGGGTTAAGAAAAGTGGTCGACTACAAAGATTCAGTCACGTGTAATTTATTAGAAAACGTTAAGAATTTTATTTTTATTATTTTTTAAATACTTCAGCTTTTCATTTGTCTGCCGTGAATTCAATGTAAAGTTCACTATTTGTGAGAGCTATGTATTTCCTGGCTATGTTAAAATTTGCAAAAATGCATTTGCTATGGCATAACTTAGTGTTTTTATTGCTACTTAAACCAAGATAGATGTTTTATTGATCACGGTTCATGTTTTAGGAAGCACAGTGCAGCTCTGACCCCAGATAGTGTCATGGTTTGGGTGAGAGGGTGCCGCTGGGTCTTAAATACAGCTAAAGGCGCATTGACAATCCTTTTCTGCTGAGGACATGACCACAAGGAGTTGGACAGAGCCCATAAACTTCTCTTAATGGTCATCAAATAGTCATCACTTGTAATGGCTTTTTATTACTGACCCGTGGACCAAAATTTTCAAAAGCAAGTCAGGCGCTTGAGCCTCTGCCCTGACGAGTCGCTTGGATACAGCCTCCATAATTCTCAAGGGTCATTGTTTTAGAGGTGTGAAGTCAGTGCAAATCTGGCACATAAATGCTTGTAAAGGTCTGTCCTAGCATCGGTTTCCAAAACACTCAAGTGCTGGAGTGAATTATACTGATACACTGACAAGCAACACAGCTCTCCCTCCCATCCCCACCCACATAATAAAGAGAGCCGTTAATTTTCATATGCCAGTTTGTGAACTGTGGTCTCCTGGGAGCTGCTACACGCTCATTTCGTGGGAGCAGAGCGCCGTGGGGCGGGTAGGGTGGAGAGCGAGCAGCAGGAGTTGGCTCAGCCCTTGCAATAAAATCAGCCGCCACACCTGAACCCACACCAGAACATCGTGTCGGGGAAAATGCTTAGCCTATATGTACACTACGGACTGTAAAAGGATGTGGAAGCTCTCCTATTGTGTCCTGAAGCAGTCTATTCCTTGGCTGGCTTTGATTTTTTTGTTTTAAATTTCCTGGCAGTTTCCTTCTTTCCTAAATAGCCACACCGTCGTTACTGCAATAAATGGAAACAGGCATCCCAAAAGTTGTGCACTTTTCAATCAATATTTGGAGTCACGTCTGGTTAGAACTACAAGCAGAGTCACAAAAATGTATTAAAAAAAAATACATTTTTCGTCAAGAGCTAAGCCAGCAACGCGTGATTATAATGGGATGACTAACTATTGTAATTGGGCATTGTATCACATTGTATGGCTTTAATTTAAGAAAACAAGCAGCAATTCAATAACATGCATGCTGGTATTGCTTTTGAAACACTTTCATGCCTGAAGGATTACTAAATATCTTAAAAGAATTGTGGATTATTTCTCTTACAATACCTACAACAAAAGAAGGAGCAGAAATAGCTGGGTTTTAAAAGAGCGTGGTACTTGGTCAGGGAAGGCGTCCTGCATCCTGCGCCTCCTGGGGAGAGTTGCGGTGTGATGCAGAAAGGGCAGATGACCGCAAAATACCTGTCTGGGACACTCACCCAGCAGAGCTCACATGATTGCACGTGTTATATTCTTGTATATCCAGCTTTTGAAAAAAAGAAAAGCTTTTTAAAAAGTTGCTTGGGAAAAGTAAACCATTGTGAGCAACACTGTGCCGTTACTTTCCTGGCAAACCTGACCGCTTGGCATGGGCATTGGTATTTAAGCCACTGTGAATTCAGGTTTTATATCGTGGATTTCCTTTGCACCATGTTCATCACCTCTCTGAAAGAATAGATGGATAGCATGAAATTCAAGGCAGCTTTTTTTTTCTGAGGCAGATGAATGTTGAGACCTGTGGTGCAGCTGTCATGGCCCAGCAAAAGGACAACCTCTACTGGCACATTCCCTTCTTCTCGTATGATAAGACTCATAATATTTGCACCATGTAGTGAAGGGATGAGGTGAAAATCTAGCACATTTTCTAATGGTTGTTATATGCAGAAGAACAGAGTGAGAGAGAAAAGAAAGGGTTTTATTTTTATAAAAGGGAATTTGTATCAGTGAGGGGTACCAGCAGATGAAAACGGAGACCAAATCATAGAATCACAGAATGGTTTGGGTTGGAAAGGACCTTAAGGATCATCTCGTTCCAATCCCCTGCCCTGGGCAGGGACACCTCCCCCCAGCCCAGGTTGCTCCAAGCCCCGTCCAACCTGGCCTTGAACACCTCCAGGGATGGGGCAGCCACAGCTTCTCGGGGCAACCTGCCCCAGGGGATCACCGCCCGCACAGTCAAGAATTTCTTCCTCACATCTCATCTCAATCTCCCGTCTTCCAGTTTGAAGCCACTCCCCCTCATCCTATCACTACCTGCTCTTGTAACAAGTCCCCCTGCAGCTTTCTTGTAGGTACCCTTTAGGTACTGGAAAGCTGCTTGAAGGTCTCCCCTTTTTCGCCTTCTCTTCTCCAGACTGAACCCCCCCAACTCTCCCAGCCTGTCCTCCCAGCAGAGGGGCTCCACCCCTTGGATCAGGGCTTTTCAAAGCCTGAAAAGGTACAGCTTAGCCAGCAGACTAGCACAAACTTCGCTAAAAAAAATGTACCTCAGCCCCACTTGTGACATGCACTCACATCACTGTCAGTGCCTGTTTCTGCTGCGCTGCATCACTCCCCTCACCGCGTGCCCATCATCTCCTGCGCACCTAATGACGGCGTCCTCTCTCCTCTACCGCTTCCTCCAGCGGCTGAGCCGAGGATGATAGGCTGCGAAGCTGTGAGCGACGCATTGGATGAACAAAGCTTGATATAAATAAATTAGCCCCCGCGTTGCTTAAATTAATGATGCTGTTGATGATGACACGCCAAAGTAAACTGGGAAGGTTCACCTTTCCTGAACAGGAGCTCACATCATGCTTTTTAGGTCTATGAGCTGGAAAATTAATATGAGGTTTTACAACCTGTTGTTGTGCTTGGAAATGGAGGGCTGTGATATGCTTCTCAGAAATACATATTTTTAAAATTATACTTTAAAAATATTGATCTCTTCAGAAGAACTTTTTATGTCATATTAACGATTTTTGCCATACACTTCATTTAAGGGCATACATAAGTTTTACAGAATGATATATTTTATGTCACATTTAGGCCAGTACTCCCCAAAAGCATCTTCAGAGCAGTGTGAAAACTGTTATTACTATATAAGCTATTCACTTGCACATATAAATCTACCTTCCGTGTTGTTTTTTGGTACCCTGATGGGCTACTGCAGCATTTAATTTCTTTCTCAGTCTCAATGTACCTTAATTTTAATTGCGAATAGTAAATTATCACGGTAATTTGAGATATTCTCAGGTAGAGATTTACAAATAGCAGGAGGTGATCAACATTGTTTGTTACTCGCTGCTGGGAAAGAGGCCTGGGAAGATGATGGTACGAGGAAAACCGAAGAAAAGCAAATTATATGTTGCATATGAATTAGAAATGTGAAAGCAAGGAAAACAACTTATAAAGGCATCTGCTTTTTCCAAGGAAGGGGAATGCAACGCGGGCACACAAAGTAGAGAGGAAAATAACAAGCACAAGCTTTTCCTCCTCTTCCACTGATTACCAGTGCTTTCTCCAGCACATTGGCTTCCTGCATGCTTTAATTTCTTCCACCAGTCATTATTTCAGTGACTATCATGCCTAAATCTAAAAGTATTCTTCTGTTTTAAGTGAGAAAAAACTGCGAGTCTTTGTCCCAGTTCGTTCTGATGCGTGCTTCACTCTGCCTTTCTAACATTATTAATCTTTCTTACCCTGAAAAAATATCCACAGTTTATGGATGTGGTATGAAAAAGAAGGGCCCAACAGCCTGTAGTTAATGACACGTAGTCTGTTATGCCACTGTCTACCTGACTGGTTCGTACCTCCACCTGCTCCTGCTACTTGTTTTTATTTTTTCTGCTACTAGACTAGAAGGGGAGTTAAACCTTTCAGCATTCTCCATTAAATTTGGAATAACAGTTGTGTTGGGTTTGTTTGTTGTTCTTACACTTGTACATATCCTGTACTTTTTTTTCATGGAAATTTTTTTCCACCTCTTTTCAGTTCTCCCCTGTACCACCCAACGTTTGGTCTCCACCTGCTTCTTGTACGCAGAAAACGAGAAGTCGGCCTTGCTGTCTGCAAAACTGTGGGTTGTTGGCTTCCTTCTTCCAGTGATTTTGTAATAAACAAATGCACGGGTGCTGAAAAAGCTTTGCTGGACTCCGATTGCTATTGTGAGTCTCTTACGCTAGTCAGGATCTCCGTAAAGGTTTGCTATTCTTCTTGCTATCTCCTCAGATAATCCACATTTAGCCTTTATCTTCTGGAAGCGTTTTTGTTGAGACTATCAAAGGCTTTTTCAAAGTCGATAAAGTTAATGATGATGGGTGCCCAATTCTCCTCTGAAACCTTCTGGTTTTTCTTTTAGCTGCTTGTGTGTCTCTGATTTCACCCGTGATAAAATTATCCTCTTAGGAAGTTTTGTCTGATGCTGGCAGTAAGACACTGCGGCACCGATTGGTACAATCTGTCAGATCACAGCAATTTGGCAGTTTGGCAATTAAAGCCTTTTTCCAGTTGCTCGTTACTCTCTTGCCTCTCCAGCTTCACTTGCGCTTTTTAAACAATGGCACAGTTGTTTTCTCACATCCTCCCTCCCAGCGCTATTTCGCCAGCCCCAAATGATTTCTGCTGCAGCCTCTGCCTTCCCGGAGAAGTTTCCTCCGCAGCCGCCGGTGCTGCTGTTCGGGCTGAGGGTATTTCTGCGCGCACACCGTTATCCGCATACCTAGTCCTCAGTTTTGGTCTGCGAAGACACTCTTGAAAAGACTCTCCCTATTTTGCCAGTTCTTTATCCACAATGTCAGCACATGCCTCAGCAAATCCCTCACTGGTGGTTTTCTCCCTATATATAACATTTTTTTAGTTTCTCTTTTTATAGACCATCTTCTGTCTCTTCATTTTGCTCTTTTTTTTTTTTTTTCTGTACTCAATTTATTTTATTTGTCTCTTTACTTGCAGCTCACAGAGATCTCTTAGATCCCCGTATTGCTGCGGAGGAGAGGCAGTGGGCTCTCTTCTCAGCCCAGCGTGGGAGGACACCAGTCCCAACGGGGTGCCCACTGCCACAGCATCTTCCCCGACAAAAGGGACTATTCTGCCCAACTAAACCAGAACGGGCAATAATTTGGGGGGGGGGGGCATGTAAAAGAAGTCTATGTACTGCTTTTTGTATCAATTCTTATTTGATTAAACCATAAAAAGCAGTAGATGTACAAAAAGGGGAAAGTTTTCCTGAGTATAGGTGGAAATAGTCTCAGTGCAGTATTTCTGTCCTACATCAAAAAGCAGGAGGAAATGTTTCTGCCTTTTTGTGGCTGGGTGTTTTCCTTTTTTAACATTTGCTTCACCCCTGGAATCCATGCAAGGATGAGTTTTACTCCTATTCTGTGGATAAACTTTCTCCATCCCAAACAACGCCCGCGCCGCCCAGGAGAGCTTTGGCTTCTCCTCCTCCCTCTGCTCCCTCGCAGCGAGTGGCAGTTGTGGAGTCTCTCCTCTGGGTGGCTGTGCTATTTGACCGCTTCTCTTCCCATTAATCCTATTAATCTGAGATTTAGGCTAGTGGTTACAGTCTTTCTCTCCAGGGTCCATCGTATAGATTCTTTTTTGTGTGATTTTTTTCTACTGATGTAATTCAACACTTGTAAGTAGGACCCACATTTATCTATTTGCTGACTAGAAAACGGAGAGCGGGATCTTACCTCTTTTTGTGAACTCGGCTCATGTCTGATGCTTCAAATGGTCAAAAGCCACTCATAAAAATTAAGTTGGAATTTCCTTCCTATTTTAAGCTTGTACTAATAGTTCCTTGATTGCTGTTTTGGGTACCTGTGAATGCAAATGGGCAGTTAGACATTTTGACGCTTATTAGCATACACTGGTCTACTAATTTCATGCAAATTGTTAAACCTGCGTGGGAAGATTAGACAAGCAGTAGCAGATGCGTTTTTATATGCTGTGTTATGTGCTTGATTTTTTTTAAAAAACAAAGATCCCTAGTGTGAGAACTGCAATATTTGAGATTCCTTTTTCATCCTTTTTTGAATGCTTGGGAAGTAAAGTTTTGGTACACCACTCACAGTAACTATGAACAGGGATGACCTAGGATCACTGTTAGGCAGAAATGTAGGCTGGTTTGAATGCAGAAACTCTATGGGATCTTATTCTAAAATATCCACAGAATATATTTATTCCGGGATGAATAGTGAGAAAAGAAGAACTGTGCCTGAAAACTGCTTGGCATGGGAGAGAGAGCCATTTTGGAAGCAGTAATGATGGGAATGACATAGAAATCTGTGCAGAAGAGTTTAAATAAGAGAAAAGGGGGACGGGGAGGTGGCAGAACTGTGCAGGGTATCCTGGTTCTGTGGAGGTCATTGAGATTTTTGGGCAGTCTTTTGCCTGTATCACGTATCATTTTGTTCACTTTTGAAACAAGCTCTTTTTCCTTTATTTTGATCTTGTATTAGTAAGATGACTTAGTTCCCGAGGAACTGCAAAGTTAATGGTAAACTGGAACAAGTTCCAAAGCTGTGGGTATAGATACACAGGCACAAACCCACATAAACATCACTTTTCCTACTGCTAAAGCACATCCTCAGAGCGAATTTCAGTAGCTTCATAAAAACGCTGGTAGAAATTGTTCAAAGCAAGCCAAGCCATCGTTTTTCTTCTGAAAAACATGAAACACGCTGGTATCTAGGCAGATAGCTCTTTTGTTTAAAATCAGCCAACCAACCACAAAATACAGAAGATAAGTCCTTAGACTGTTTGAAGCCCTGGCTTGAGACGGTTGATCTGCAAGCAGGGAGGGGAGCTGTTTGTCTTTTGACGCAAGGGCTTTCTGCTGAAAGTGATGAGGGCTTAAATGTGACTGAGGACAAGATTTTGTCCAAAGTAGGTCAAGGGAAGAAAATCTTCACTGTCTGCCGACAGTTCGTCTCATCTCTGGAACAGGGGAGACCAATGAGAAACATCAGCTTGTGGGCCAACAAGTACGATTATTGTGTACTGTGTCTTCATTTGGATGCCACGCTCAGTTAATAACCAGATCTCCACCATACTTCTTTATTGCTTAGGCTGAAGGAGAAAGTAATTAAACTTAATAGGTATTGCCCTTGCTTTAAGGCCACTATACATTTAAAGTTGCCAGCATAAGTAATTAATACTAATAGAAGTCATGAGTCCTAAACAAAGACATTTGTACGCCAAGTGATCTACACCATGTACTTTTTGGAATAAATTACTTATATTATTATACATCAGTATGAACATAAACTTCCTGCTTCATGGGTTTCATTCTCTCTGTCTCAAATTTGTAGTGAATTTTCTTTTTTCATGTCTCTAAATGCCTCTTCTCCCCTAGGATTTCTTAAGGAAAGCTATAAGCTCCCCATAAATCTGGGTTTTTTTAAAATGTTCACAGCTTTTAATTTGAATGCAAGGAAGAATTTAAAATATATATTTCTGTGTTGCAAGTTCTAATAACGCTGGGCAAGTATTGGGCATAGCTAATTGACCATATGGCTCTTTCATATTCACAGAGGGGGAAGATTTGTGTTATCATTAGAAATGTGATGATGTCAACATCTTAATGCCGCATCAATATCACCTCAGTGGAGGCATGAACACGGCTAGCTTGAACTCCTCACGAAAGCAATCAGGACCATGTTCAGATGTAGCTATATGATCTCTGAATCATGATAGACAAGGTTTTGCTTAGAATTAGTGTCATATTTTCCCATCGTAAATCATTTTCCACTTACCTGCCAGTCAAGCTTGGCTTGGTTGGCTGCTGCATGGGAACAAATCAATTTCTGCATAGAAGTAAGGCAGAAATTGTTTCTAATTGTTTTCTGGGGGAGCCATTAGATCATCCACGTGAAATCTAAGCCTGTACAACCTTGGTGTATTTCCATGAATAACCTGTTTCAATACTTTAGTGACCCAATTATTTTAGTTCTTGAAAAAATGAACAAGTTACTTCAACTCTCGCCAACTTTCCAAGGACAAAAAGCCAAGTACCTACACATATTCTCTCTCCTGTCAGAATGATGTCAAAATACCGGTCTGCCGGGTGCAGAACTCCCTCCTCAGCTTGGCTTGCTAATGCTGAGCAGAAGAGAAACAGCACAACGTTAAGCTGTGCAGTGAGAGGAGGGGAAAACTCTTCTCTCTAGCTCTGAAGCATGGATTAAAAACTCAAAGTGGCAAAAAGTGAAACATCTGCCTTGGGTTACAAACTTTAATCAGTGCAAGGAAGGTGTGTATTTTCTTCTGGGGTTGAGTTTGTCCGACTTCCAACACTAAATTGTCACTATACCTTTTCCTTGATGTCAAATGTTCCCTAACACCAAGCGTCCCCGTGCACGAGTGTGTCTGCTACTACTGTGTGTTGCCCTTAGGCCAACCCAATGAGTTCAGCTCTGCGAGTTTTACACATAAATAAGGTGTGTTTTATTTTTTAGCCACTGGCTACAGTCTACGTCCTTCTTGTAGTCTCTGGGTCTTTTTTGCAGTCTCTTCCCAATACTTCCACGTCCTTCTTGAACCCAGAGACCGCACACAATATTTAACAGCAGTTTTGCTAATGTTGCTTCAGGAGGCAATATTACCTGTATGTGAACCTTCCCATCTGTTGAGGCTTTTGGGGAACTGGGTAAGGACAGTCAAGACCCCAGTGCACAAAACTTGGTGACAAATGCCTTTAACATTATTTTAGGCAACATGTTCTCTCTGTACAGCTATTGAAAAAAAAAAAGGCTGTTAAAAATTACTAGGCATCAAGAAGGTTACTGAAGGAAAGCAAAGATGTATTGATTTTTTGCTTTACAAATATGCTATTTATCCTGCTTAGCCATTGCAGTTTTGCTGCAGTATCATTTGTAAGGGCAATTACCAAACCACTGGAATTAATCACGTGGCCAGGAAAATCCTATGGAGATTTGTACGAAGAGAGGAAAAGAAGAGAGGGAGCAGTGGTATGGCTGATGAGGAGCCTCTCTTCCTTTTGGCTGTGTGGAAGCGATTCATCAGCGATGCGCTGGTGCTGCACTTCATCGTCTCTCTTTGATGTCCAAGTCCCTGATTCGGACCTATTACTGTGGGAGCCCCTTCTCTTGGGCATGCAACAGAGTGTCCTCATTTACCTGTGCACTTGCAAGCAGATAAGTATACATACATACCTGTACCCTCACTGTTTACAAACAGAAAGAATAAGACCTTCAAGAAATACCCTGTCGAACAGGACAAGATATCATCTCTTTTTTCGACTTTTCATTTGACGATGCCACAATAGAGTCTATTCTCGTTTTTCTCTTCCACCTCTTTTCTCCCATAGCGTAATGCTGAAGCTCAGTATACAGTTGTCTTTGCAGTATATTTTTTGTTCTTTCTTTCTTTCTTTCTTTCTTTCATTTTGGAGAAGTTGATGATCCTCTGTACCACTGGTTTTGTCTTTTGAACACTGAAATAGGCATGATAAAGATTTAATATGACTTTTTGTTTCTCTTTTTTGTTTGTCTTGAGCAAGCAGATGGAATCAAAACAGCATCTCCAACGTCACAATTCAATGACATATGTAAAGGAAACTACCAGAGGCTGCTCTAAGCACAGCCCTATGGAAACCTCTCTGGATCTGTTTCCAGATACTACAGAGTCCGATAAAATGGTGACAGTGAATTTGTACACAGAACTTACCTCCTTCCTGCTTCTCTCGTTCTGCATTCTTTCAGAGCAATGGAGATGGAAACGATCTTGAACTACTGGCTACCAGGCTGCTGGGACATACATCAGCCTAAAACCAATGGAAAGTCTTGGACGTGATCGTGATTTGTTCAGGAGGCAAAAGGTCTCAGGGGAAAGTAAATGAAACATGAAGCTCATTCTGCTGGCAGGGATCCCCCAGCCCTGCTCGGCGGCTGCCCCTGCGCTCTCTAATCCCACCTCCAGCTCTGTGGCAATCTGCCTCACTGTTGCTCTCTTCCAATTTGTTTTCTCCTTAGGTGACCAATGTCTCTCAAGTTCCTTCATAACGTAGCCTAATCCTTTCATTTTTAAAGACCTGTCTCTTCATGAAGTTGCTAATTAGCTTTAATAATTCAGACCTTTGTTCCGTCTCTGTTCCTGATGTCTGAGAGGTTGTTTCATTGACTCTTCTCCACTTTCATCCTCTTCTGGGGTCCTCATCTCTCTGCCCTACCTCCTCCACTTTTTCTCGTAGCCTGAAAAATTTGACCCTGCTTTTAATTTTTCTGCTGGCATTTCACTTAACAATCCCATTACACATTCTTGAAGCCCTTTTCACTCAAGATTCTCAGGGCGCCGTCAGTATCAATTAATTTCCAAACACCTCTGTTTTATCATGCAGATTTTACACGTGGGTAAACTGGGGCATGGAAAAGTCAGGCAGTGCTCAGCATCACAGCCAGAAGTAGCACAGCTTAAAAAGCGGCGTGGTCTCCAGTGCTGCCGAGCATCTCCGGCTCCTCTAGGCTTCGTTTGTAGCTCTAAGTGGTAAAAATCAAACCAGAGGAGATTTAATACCCGGGCACTCGTCCGTTTCCTACACGTTGGTGTGAATGAAGCATCTCTGTTGGTCTGTGCATTTACAAAATGCGTAGCTGCAGTTTGCATACTATTAAACTGAGTACTCCAAGATGAGCTAAAGAGTGCAGGATAATATTGAAGCTCCTGAGATAAATACCAGTGTCCCAAGCATCCAGTGACATAAACATTTAAACATCAGTAAAGCCACTCTTATCATATCATTTTGGTCTCTTCTGCTTTATCTTGTTCAAAGTAACTTGAACACATTTATCACGACTGAGCTGAAATTTGCCACTTCAGTACCAAATCCTTTAATGGCTTTTTCATGTGACCAGCACTGCAGGGGTCTTGTTTTGACGTTCAACAAGAAGGACACATAAACATAAATGCCTTGATCCTGACTCGTATTTATTCTTTTAAATTGAATTCGTGAGTTTTCATGTCAATACAAATTAGATAAATAGCTGGAAGAACTTGTTAGCTTGTTTCTAGTGTTTTGGGTTTTTCTAGTTTACTAGACTTGATTATGCATTTGTTGACAAAGGGAAGGGAAAGAAAAAAATCCATCACAATTATGCACATTTTGCTGCAAGGCTTGAAAAGGCAATTTGGAAATCAGACAATAGAGTAGTTAAGCAGATCTATTAAAAAATAGCAAGGAAACAAAATTCCTGCTTTTAAACTGTCGGGTAAGTGCTTATGCACTTGTTCTATGTATGGCATCAAATTAAGCAGTAAAAGAATCTTCATCTCCTACAATGGACAGCTAATATCTAGCGGTGACCACGAGGGATTTTCCTCTGGTCCATCCTGGACCAGACAGGATGGACTATGGCGGGTTGGCAATTGTAAGAGGCTTGAGCAGAAGTCAGAGCTGTTCCCTCTCGCCCTCCCAGCTTGAAGGCAATGCCAAAGCTCGTGGTGGTGAGTTGTAGCAGGTCGGGGCACTAAGATGACCCACGCTGAAGTGACAGCGTAGAGCAAGAGGTGAGCAGGGAAGAGGTCCACAGTTTATGATTCTGGATGCTGCGGAGAAGCAAGAAACAGACACCATTTTTCCTTCTCGGTTAGAAGTAGAAAAATGTGGCCAGCCAGCTTTATTCTCACACTTTCAGATAACTACTTATTTGCAAATAGTCAGCACTTGCCTATTAAAAAATAATATGCGGCAAATCGTGTCCCAGTGTGGCACTCAGATAATGAGCTAATTCACTAGAGGTTTCATGTTGTGGTCAGGGAAAACGCTCCTCAATTAGGACTTTTCTGCAGGAGGAGAAGGAAGTTCATGAAAATTAATTTGTCTCTCTGATCGTTACCCCTTCTGACCGTTTATAGTGCATGACACTCTCCTACTGACAGCAGATTTTTCTCTAGCTTTTTCTGTGGAACTTCTCCCCTTGTTTCAAAGCTTGTTTTCAAGGTCTAACGAGGAGGGTGGCAGTATCTGAGCCAAACCCTATGCTTGGAATCACTCAATGGAACAGACATGTGCCCATTCATGCATATTTGATATATCACTTCTAAAAATAAGAGGACTTTTTATCTAAGAACAACGCGTTTTCCAGTTTAAGTCAGAAATAAATCAGATGACACTGCTATTCTGAGCTGTCTTCACTCACCTTTGACTGCAGGGTACGTTTCCTAAGCAATACCTGTGAAAAAGAAGGGCAAAAGTTGACTCTCAGCTTGTTGTGGGTTTTTTTCCAGTGATACCTTAGGATGTTGGGGGGTAGCCTGAAGGGAACGATGGGTGTTGCAAGTCCTACAAGATAAAGCTGAAGGACACAGCAGAGCCTTGGAAAATAAACATAAAAGGACCTGCTGCCTCATTTTTCAGGAAGGGGGTGGTGGCCTCCCCTAGGAGATGAGGTTTTCTTCCCCAGGCTGCTCTGAGCCTTTGTCTCTCGGAGCTTAAGGGAATGGCAGGGGGCATCTCTGCCGCAGTTCCAGGCAGCACCAAGCAGATGCCTTCATGTCTGCAGGTTGTAGCGCTGCCCCACCACAGCTCGCTGCTGAGCTACAGGATACGCAATAATTAAAAGAATTTATCTCCTCTTCCCAGGATCCTGCCTACCACGGCAGAAAAAACATTCCTAATAAAATGATTTAAATGAAATGGGAAGGAAAGGGAAAGCTTTATGTGCTCGGTGTTGCTCCACAGAGGCAGAGAGTGCCGTTTTCCCGGGTGAAAGTGAGCTTCGCTCGTCTGAACATCAGAAGCTCAGGCTGAAACTCAGGATTTAAATGAATTCATAAAGCAACCAGAATTGGGGGTCGGATGCAGCATTTCCACCGTGTAGGACACTCTGTGTGTCTGTGGTTTTTGCTCCCTCCGCGTGTATGTGCGCCCTTGTATTTTTCTTGTAATTGTTGGGAGAGGCTTTCTCCCTCACCATTTTCCCTCAGTTCATAGAGATCTTGTAATCTACCTCAGACCACATAAAGGCACTCTTTCATGCTTGCCGTCCCCATAATGATGGCTTCTGTTATGCAGGAGCTACTTTCTGTCTGCTGCCGTATTCTGCCCTTTGTGGAAGAAATGATATTGTTCATTTGTCTGTCTCACACTGCTGTTAGAGTTTCCTTTCCCAGACACGGCTCCTGCTTTCTTAATAAGAGAGTGATAGATGCAAGGTCTCCCATGCCTTAAGAGAAAGGGAAGAGAGAGCAGGAGCAGCACCATTTTCCTCCATAACCCGTCTTGTAGTGCATCTACCAGTCCCGAATTCCCTTCATCTGCACAAAGGCGAAGGGCTGAGCTGTGCCTTTGTGTGCACAAACAACGAATGCAGATCTTTTTGATAACTGTAGCTTTTTTTTTCTTCTCCTTCTTTTTTTTTTTTTTTTTTGATTTTTAGCAATTTGGCATATTTTGTCCGCAATCTTCATTAAGCCTCTGTTCTTGGTTATTCCACTGCAGTTTTGTATAAACCAAAGAAAAAAAAATAAAAATCAATTTATAGGGGCTGGCCAGAGCAGCAGAGTTGAGAGAGCGCGATCCTGGAATGACTGGTGTGCCGTTTAGAAGGTTGCTAGAGAGGGCTGTAAATTATGTCATGTGCGGTTCATCAATTATATAGATAAAACTGTGAAGGAGAGTGGTTTGTCAGGAAAGATAAGAAAAGAGGGACTGAACCTAGATATATATTCTGTGCTGATGATCCGGTCGTTTTTAGAAGTGAGAGGAGTCACTTGTAGAAGCCACTTAATAAATTTAATGACTATTGGAAGGGACAGGATAAAAAAGAGCAAGGATAAAACGTTAAGTACGCTTGCAATTGCAAAAACGGTGCCACTTTTCTTTAACTTTGCTGATGACTGTAGGTGAGGTCTGGAAATAAAGCACAGGTTGAAGAGAATGAAGTTCCCCTCCTCTGACCGAAAGGGGAAGGGGTCCTGGTTTGGGGCTGGATTCGGGCAGGGGCCACGGCATCACCCAAAGGGCTCAAGGCTCATCACAACATGTTCTCTGCAGATGTGACAAGGTCAAGCAATCCCACCTCAGGGTTATGGGCGCTTCCAGACGTAAAACAGCGCAAGAAAAATGTGGGCATTTTTCTCATTTCTTCTCTGTTCCAAATGGAAGTAGGAAGGAAGAAGGGAAGAACAATTTGCACATCCAAAAAAAAAAAAAAAAAACCAACATATAAACCTTTTGGGATATTGAAATAAGCCTGGGTTGGATTTACTGGCACTTCTCCTCTTCCCTTACCCAGCTGTTCATTTTGCCCTGTGCCCCTTTGCGGTGGGGAGGTGTGGGGCAGAGCCCCCCGCTCCCGAAAGGCAGCTGCAAAGAAAGGGAAAAAACAAATCCCCCCTCCTCAGTGTTGTCCCACCGGCATTTTTCTAGAGCAAAAGACAAAATGACTTCCTATATGTCAATGACAGAAAGTCCTCTGAGCTGTATTAGAGAAGGGCCCTGTGCAAGGGACAGTGACAGGGGTAGTTTTTCTTCACTGAGCTGCTCTATGGCTTTTGGTGAGGGGAAGGTCCTTCGGGAAAGTAATAAAGGGGACCTCACCTTAAAGAAAAAAAAGGAAAAAAGAGGGGGGGTTGGGAGGAGAAGGAGAAGGCTGAGATGAGAAGTTGTCTTTTTGCTTTGAATAGGCTACCCCTCCGGTCGTTTAATGGTCTCCTTTCTGTGGGTAATAAATGGTAATACTCAAAGCCCATGGATGGGATTGATGGGGTGTTTCCTCAAGGCCCTGAGCATTAAAATCAAACAACCTCCTTCCAAAGCCAGCCTTAATAACAGGTGTTATCAGTGCACACTTGTTTGTGGCTCTGTTTGCCAAAAGATGGCAATATTCGAATACATTAAATTTTCCAAAGGGTGAAGAAGGAGAGGTTGCCACTATGCTGTGACCACTGCCACCTCTGCTCTGTCCCGGCTGTCATCGTCTGTGTCATGGGTCACTGCATTTTGGACCAGATGTCAGTGCGTTGTGCCACCTCCCAAGCCTCGGGGGTGACGTTACGGCAGAGACGCCGGGGTGCCCGCTGAGGCCGTCCCACACGCAAACCCTGCCGGCTCGCAGGTCTCACAGAAGAATTCAATGGGCAGTTTTTCATTAACAGCAAATGTGTTTGAGAAAATTCACCTCCGCTACAAGTCTACGTAACTCTGCCGAAATTACATCAAGTTACATCCTCAGTCAATTTGGGCTATTATTTGATTTTATAAGTTGTATCGAGACAGTATTTTTTTTTAAATTAAACCAGATCATTTCCCTTTTCTGTACCTTACTGCTGACAGAAGGGTCTCACACGGCAAAGTTTACCTTTCATTTGTTCCTGTGTAATAACCCATTAGGTCTGCTGAGAAATACCATGTTTCTTATGCAATGTCAACACCTACTTCCATTTACTCTTCCCCTTCAGAAAACACAGCATGAATCCCAGATGCTGCAGCATGCTGGTGTCCTTGACCCATCGGAGTGCTAAGAGAAAGTAATTAAAGGAAACAAATTGATGAGGGTTTAAGGCTGGGAAAACGCACAGCTTTTTGTTTTCTTTTTCCTTGTTGCAGTGGTGAAGTTTGCTGGGCAAAGTGAGGTTGAAGGGTTTCCAGCTGGGTCAGAGACTCTGTTTTGGTACTTATCGAAGGCCAGAGGTCTGAGTAATTTCAGGAACGCTTAATTTTATTTTTCAAATTTACTTTTTATAGTTTGCATCAAACTAACCTCTGAGATTTCCTCTGTTACTAAATAATTTTCTCTGTTGG
Source organism: Charadrius vociferus (assembly GCF_000708025.1). Lineage (NCBI taxonomy): Eukaryota > Metazoa > Chordata > Aves > Charadriiformes > Charadriidae > Charadrius > Charadrius vociferus. The sequence continues at coordinate 2,264,562 of NW_009646744.1, read as the reverse complement.
GTGAGGAGATAGGCAAGGTTAAATGGGAAGATCTCATCTAACATTTTTATCCGGGATGTTTACCACCAGAATCTACCAGCAATTTGTTTCCATCCCTAAGTCCTATCTTCAGATACAAACCTACTGTATTTTTTGTGGAATGTATCAAAGTCATGAGATGCATTTCAGATACTTGAATAATTCAAGTACTGACGTACACTAGTGCTCATACTTCCCTGATATAGTAACACAGACGTTATCCTGTTAGTTTTAAATGATTTATTCCCATGTGTTAATAAAACAATGATTCCGAAAGATTCTTCCAGTCTCCTTCAGTGAAATCTTGCGTACTCTACCAAGTTTTCACAGTAGCATCTGCAAATAAATGCAATGCAAATGTATGCTTTCGGCATTTCTTTAAAAGGATACTCTTGCTTGAAGGGTTTCTTAAACAATAAGACTGATGATTGGTGCCAGATAACTTCCAAAAGCTGCAAAACACAGAGTTTCAGCTAGAATTAATGTTTCTGGTATTTGGGGGTTTATCTTCCGTTATTTTATTTTTAGCTACATTAACAAATAGAGCAGAGGCTCAACATCAACCCCAGCCCTTCTGAACTTTGAAATTGCTGTGCCCATATTTACTGTACGAGATCTGGGGACTCTCATTGGACCCAGAAAATACATTAAATCCCCCTGAAGCCCTTCGCATCACAAGGGTTACTCAAAACGACGAGAAAAGGTCTAATATGGTTTCTTTTTTTTCACACGCTTATTTGGATTTATGCTTTTCAGCTTTCTAACTAATAACTGGGTCCTTTTGACTGCTGTTGCTCTGGTTTGATGGGCACTCAGCTGAACGGGCAGCTCGTGGGTGAAGGGGCTTGGGGCAACTGCTGCAGGGGAGGTCATCGGGGCTATGAGCAGTGGGAAGAGATGAACCTACTCGATTAAAGGGGAGTCGCAAGGGTAGGAGGCTACGAGTGATCTCAGGGGCTTGTACTGGACTGGATCTCCTCTGCAGAAGTTGCCAAGTCAAAAAGAAGAAAGTTAGCCATCACTTTGTCTCAGGCTGGAGCAGTTTGTTAGAGAACTACAGTATGCCATGCAGAGGGATGCTTGGGAAGCGGAGCAGGGGGAGCGATTTCTGGAGGAGGAGGAGTTAAGGTGAGTCCTGAGGGTTTTTATGTAGGGAGAGGCTGCGTGAATCAAATGAAGTCTGAGAGCTGCCAAACATCAGGTAACTGTGAATGGAAAAAAATAGGTGTGCAGTCAGAGATGCAGTAAGCTGAGGGCTGGGATGCAGCTGCAAAGCATCCTGCTGCGTTCGTGGGTTATGGGTGGAGCAGATGATGCTGTGCGAATTCATCTCTGCCTTGCCATGGTGGTGGCAGGAGTGGTGTGCTGAGGCCTCCTTCATGGCTGTATCTTGCACGTCCTTCTCTGATGAAGGATTTTACCAGGCATATGCGGTAGGGAGCCGGCTTAACCCTGCTCGTGCTGCACGCATGAGCTGAGTTTTCTAGTCTTGTTCTGTAAGGTGCTGTTTGGTTGGGGTGAGGTAGGTCAAGGCTTTGGAGATGGCTCGTGGACAGTTGACTTGATGCAGAACAGCTCCGTCTTGTTAAGACCTGTTATTGGAACCCTCTAACTCCGCAAAAGCGTAGCTCTTCTGACCCTGACCTCCTGCCAAAAGGGTCTTGGAGCTGGGTGAGAACTGAGAGGATTTGCCAGAAGAGGTAATGGAAGAAGGATGGAAACTCTCAGTTGTAAATATTTTGGGTCGGGAATAAATATTGCAGACCTGTCTATTATAAAAATGCTTTATTGCCATTAATAAGACTCTCACTACACTAGTGGAGGAGCTATTACAGCTAAATGATAGATGTTGAAAGCCACGTAATACTAATCACAGGGTTTTTTTAAGTTTTGGAGCATAGAGTAAAGCAGTTGGTATACAGGCGCTTGAATAAGTGACTGTTGTGTACCTTGCTTAGGGTAACTTTTGAGGTCGGTGTTGAAGGAGGGTGGCCTGTGCAACTTGCTCCAAAGTCAATCCGTAAGTCAGCGAGGCAATTCAGAGCAGATCCCAGGAGTCTTCTCCACTTGGCCCGAGCAATGTCATCTCCACCCCGTTCGGGACTTGTTCTAAATTAAGTGTTAGAAATTTTATATTTATAATGTATAATTCATGTTTTTAATATGATTTAAAAGCTGAAACATTATTTCCGCTGAAGTCTGGGGTTGAAAAGTCCCTTGAGCACTTAAGCAGTTAACTTTGAACAAAATGTATGTCGTGAAGACGTACCGAATTGCGTCAATTTAATTCCCAGGTCACTGGATTTCTCCTGGTTCAACCGAAGTAGCACAGAGTGTGTTTTTAGAATTTTCTCCAGTTCATTTGTTCATTAGTTTATTTTGGATTTGAGCCCACAAAAATCCCCGTAGAATGTGAACTTGGATTGCGCAGCTCTTTATATTGAATTTCTGTTCTTTTTAGGGCAGGTAAAATGAAGCCATTAATCACATACCTTAAGACACGTCAGTAAATGTAATATTTAATATGCACATCTTCCTATGCAATTATATTGAATATTATCTGTACTTAAAGACCCTCATAAAATCGGTGGAGGAGGGAGTTGTTTTGTGCCAGTAGGCAAGTAAGTAAGGTAAAATAGGAAGGCAAAAATACTTTGGAGTGCAAGGCCAAACGCACTACAGATGTAGCACAGCGTGCTTATTTCACTGGAGGACCAGTGCCCGTTAACCCAAATTGCAGAGTTTATTCTGTATTCCCCAGAGCTGTTGTATTAAGTGGGTGAGTAGGTATTTTCCATTTCATGAGAACCACTTATTTTCCACCACCTCTGGCCAGGACCGCTGGCCTGGCTGGTGGGGCTTCAGTGCTGGAAGACGCAGCTTTTGGGTTACCCCCAGTGTACCCCGGGTGTTGGCCGGGAGGCGCAGGACTTGCCCTTCAGCTGCTTAATACTGTTTAAACCGTTGCTTCAGGCACAGCGCATTTAAAGAAGTGATCGCCTATAAAGCGCCATCACACGTACAGACACACATTTATTTATCTCCTCTTTCCTTCCATCTGGCGCTATATTTCCAAGTCATCATCTGAGTGGACCGAGGATGGTGAAGGATGTCTGTTTTAGAGACGTGTATTGAGGGACATTTGCAAGCCAGATGGGATTTCCGTCTCCTCCTTGCACTTGCTACTTCTTTCCTTTTTCTCTCCCCCCCTCGCACAGTAACGCAAATATTCGAGAAAGAAAAGACACCCACTCGTCCTGACCCCATGTAACCTGCCTGCATATTTGTAGGAAATATGAGCACATGAGGAACCAAAAACCTGCACGGACCATGGCTATTTCCAGCAGGCAGCGATGCACTTTGGCCAGCCCTAATGAGGGTCTGACCCCAACGCGTGGGATCATCGCTGCTTTTCCTGTCAATAGGAAAACTTACAGAGCTCTGACTTAAGCCAAGTTATCTTTATCTTCCCGGCAAATACTGAAAAATAACTGCAGGTTTTTGAAAGAAAAGCAGCTTGGGTTAAATACTGAAGGACAAAACCTCTAAATCCAATTCTGTTGCATCATTTTGGAAAAGTCTGAAGTCAAGACTTAGGCATTTTCCCAGCAATGGAAGCTTATGAAGGCTGCGCTTCTTTCTCTAATCTTTTACTTTCTTACCTAAACCCCAAAGACTGAAACGCTAACTAATGGAATTATTAAATCTGCATGTTGGAACCATGTCTATGAGTTTTGTGGCATTTTGGCAGTGACTCAGTAAATTGACCTGGGGGTTCACAGGTGTTGCTTGACGGAACAAGTGATCAAAGGATCTGACAGTCGGATCTTCATGAATTTTACAGGATGTTCTTGTGGCCAAGGACAAACCTGATAAAAATAGGAAGGACGGTTGTAATCGAGGTCTCGAAGATGAACAGAGAACCGCAGCTCTAATAAGTATTAAAATTCCTTCTGTCTGCCTTCTATACAGGGTTTGGATGTGTGTTTATCTTAAAGCTTTTCACACGTTAATCTCAAAATAAACTATTTTTCAAATTTTGAAGGTACTTGGGAGTAGCCAGGGAACACTGAAATCCGTGGGGTGGCTTCAGCGTGGATTAAATCCTACAGACCCAAATGTAGTGACTGAAGCCTATGAAAGGCTGATTTCATAGAAGAGTTCTTAGATCAGGATTTGTAGATTGAATTTTTAGCTCAGCCCCACACCTCATGTTGGGTCAGTCTGTTCCCTTTTTGCTAAAATAGGATGGATGTTTCCATTTGTCAGGGGTGTTATTAAGAGAACAAAACCCAATAACCGTGAGTGCCTCAGATGCTGGTGATACCAACTGTCCAGGGTTGGGGTTAGTAAAAGAGAACAGCGGTCACCTTCTGCTGTTTGGTTTAATTTCACCATACGCAAAGAAAAGGAGTATTTGAACAACATCCTGGACGGGAAAACAATTATATTGCTTGTTTTGCTGCTTCTCCTTTAATTATTTTTATTATTATTATTATTTTCACTTTGTTTGTGGTTTGCTGTGTGTGCAAATTTTAGGAAGCATTTGTGCAAGACGGTGAGCGGGACAGGCTGGAGAAAAGAAGTGGAAATGACTGAACGCTGAAGCGTTTTAAGAACTGTATTGACGTAGGAAGGTTCTCTGCTGCTATCGGGGTGATGTTCACCTTGTTGGAAGGAAAATTTCACAGATGCATCTAGGTTCATATTGAGTGATTATCTCAATTTTTACACATTTAAGTACATCCAAGCTGCTGAATTTAAAAGACTCCCGACGAACTGACATGCTCATTTTAGAGTACAGTTTTTAACCATCTTGGTTGTTGGGAATAGCTCCAAACCGAGTAAATATTTATTGAAGTCCCTGAATCACAAAGATAAATAACCCAGAATTGAATATTTTAAGTCAGTCTTACGATTTTTGATGTAGTCTTGTGATTTTTTGGAAAGGGAGTGGGGGGACCTGATGCAGAATGTTTTCACTTCTGATGCTGTCACTGTCAGTATTGGCAGACGGAGGCAATATTTTCTCCTGGGCAGTAATATTTGTCACAGGTGGGAGTTCAGATCCAGTCTCTCTGCCTGTGTCGGGCTGAGCCGCTCGCAGGCTGCAGTTCAGGAAGCCCCTTTTTCCAGTGCTGGGTGGGCTTTGGTACATCCACAGGCTGGGAGAACAGCAAGAAATCCTTCATTTAGCACCCTACAGGCTGCCGATGTACTGGGCACTGGCTGAGATCTGGGCAACCACATCCATGTGGGTCCCCATCTATAGAAATAAACTGGCCTGTGCTGCAATATCTGTTACTTTTTTGGGGGGGGGAAAGTACATCTTATTTGGCAGTTGTGTCTCAAGGCTTTAATTGTGTTGAAGGCATAAAGACGACTGCGCTCAAGTGGCAGCATTGAGCGAAGGAGGCGGCTGTGTTTCCCTTTCCACAGGGGACAAAACTGATACCAAGAAAGGGAAACCCACTCCCTGGGTGGATCTGTATTGTTTGGTATTAGAGTTTGGTTTTTTTTTTCCGATGAGGCTCTTATTTTTCAGCGATACTCTTAGTCCTTAAGTAACTCTTCTTGCATGTTCAACTCTGCTACCTTCTTTTCCATATGCTAATGAAATTTGGGCTGTTTGTTACAGTTCCCTAATCAAACTTTAAAACATCTGTGTATTTAATGAGTAGTACTGGCAGTCTTAACTATTCGGTATGGCTGGATGATGAAAACATTTAATTTTCTCAGTAAGAGATATACAAGTCAAAGCTTCGCCTAAGAATGGTGCAATTAAATCCAAGTGGTCTATAGTTTTCCCAGACAGCAAAAAGCTTGTTTTAGTTTTTGAATGTACATCTTCAACTGAGAAAGTTGAGGCAACCAAAAACTAATCACAGCCAAGGAATTTGCTTTAAAATTCATGATCTGCCTTAAATACAAAGCCTTTCACTGCGGCAGATGATGAGAAGATGCAGGTTGAATGCAAGTGGGGTGTCTGGTGCTTGTGACCATCTTCCTGTTTCTTCTGTGCTATTTCAGCCCCCACCCCACTATCCTCTAATTTTACCTGTTTCTATGGTAATGTTTTAACACCAGCATGGAGCAGCCAGTTGTTTCTTATGAGAGTGGTTACGTTTCCCATGTAGACTGATCAGTTTAGTTGGAATAACTGCTTTCTTTAGTTATTTTGCTTTTTCCTGTACAACAATATAATTGTGTATTTTATTTTTTTTTTTCCCCCTGGTTAATGTAGATTGCACACTTGCACTTCTAGCAAGTACCATTTTACAACCTGCCACATAATTTTTGAACTTGAGATGCTCCCGATGGTCCTGACCTGGTGTCCCAGCTGCAGGTGGCCAGGGTTGGGTGCCTGAGTGGGGCCGCTGTACCCTTCTGGCCAGAAAACCCAGAAGTGTAAGAGATAATCTAATAGTTTAACTCCTGAGAAATCCCATGAAGATAGAAGGGAGAAAACATGAAAATAGAGGTGAGGGGCGGGAGAGAGGAGAGGAGAGGAGAGGAGAGGAGAGGAGAGGAGAGGAGAGGAGAGGAGAGGAGAGGAGCAAGATGGACAGTTTTTGCTTGGATTTTCTATCTGCTGAAACATACTGCAGGCTTCACAAGTTCCTAAAACGACATTTTGAAATACAATCTCTTCAGGCAAGAGAAGTAGACGGAGGGGGTCTCTCTGTGACTGCAAATCAATGTGGTTTCAGGAGCGGCGGTGGGAACTGGCAGGTCCTCAGGATATCGGATCAGTTGGGTGGGAGCTGGTTTTCCTTTTGGAGCCCAGCGTCAGGCACCGAGGGACACATTCAAAGGCAGAGGTTGCAGCTACGCTCCTAACTGAGACTTGTGCCTTTGAAAATGTCCTTCCTAAATTTCAGTGCAGTCTCCCCGCTCCTAGTAGATCATGAGACATTTTATATTCTCCTTTCATGCTTACCCTCAGGTAAACATGGGGGGAAAAGCACCTTTCATTTCTGGAGTTTACTGTGAAATGAGGTCACATTATAAGGCTTATAACCAGGATGTCTTACCGATGGAGTTGAAAGAATTTCATTAACAGTAACAGGATATCATCATCAACTGATGAGGGACATGCATGGACTGAGTAGGTTGCACGTGGTGTCCAGGTCCCCCTCACCCTGTAGCATCCCTGACCCACCTGCACATGGGGCGCTGAAAGGCTTTGGAGAACTTATGGCTCATGACACTTATTGGGGAGGAAAAATCTTAACTGGCAAAAGTTAGGATGGATTAATTTATTCCAACAAAATCTGAGTTTATTTATTATTTATTCCTTCTAAATAAGAGTTTATCCCATCTAAATCATTAAATATACATTTAAAAACTATTGAAATGAAATAGCAATATTTAGAGATTTTTTTTTTTCCTTTTCTTTCCGAGATTAAACACTATGGAAACTTCAATGAATTTATTCAAGACTTTTACGTTATGAAAACAAACCAGAGAGGTTTCAGCCCCCAAACAGGCAAAGTTCCAAGCTGAAGAAGATAAAACAGACCCAAAGTAATAATTAATAGCCAGCAAATATGTAGGTTTGCCTGTCAGGCAGTGAATATGGATGATAGGGTTTGACATGGATTTTTCTGTATCAACTAATTATATTGCTTCTATCATATGGTTGGACTTGATGATCTTAAGTCTAAAGATCCAATCTAAATGATTCTATGGTTCTATATAAAACTATGAAAAACCCAGAATATAAAAGAAAAGGCAGATTAATTTCTGAAGAGAAAGTCAGTGTATTTTTATTAAAACTTGGTGACTTCTAGATTAAAAAAAAAACAAAACAAAAAAACCCAACAACCCCCAAAAAACCTCTTCTGGAGTATCTTTTTTTCCCCAGAGAAACCTGAATTTCCCCACAGCCACGACTGTTGTCCTCCTCAAAAAGACTGACTCATAAGACCGATATCACGGTCCCTCGAAAGGCAGGTTTTTGCCTCGGAATACTCACTAGCAGTATGGGGGTTTTTTGTATTTGATTTGATGATTTCCCTGTACTAACCCAACACTGAGAAAAGCGCGATTAGCAAATGTTGCAGTCAAAGGAGTTCAAAGTGACGGAGGATGCCTGGCCAACACAGCCCCAAACCCCTTCATTGTCAAGAATAATAGTGCAGTTCCCTCCGCAATTGATACAGCTCAGCACTGCTGCCAACAGGAGTTCATTCCAGATTTGAAGGACTGTCCTAACTATAAAAGATGGAAGATTGCTGCAGAACGTCAATGGGTTTAAATCAAGGAAGGTTTATTTGCAAGAAAATCTGTCCTAATGACTAGCGTCAAGTAACATATGGTCTTGGAGTTGTCAATAAGAGGCATCCGAGCTCCCTTTTGGGAATATTCTGAGAAGCTACTAATTGTTGATGAGGAGAAGTGGTAGATCATTTTGATTAAAGTGATTAAAGTAATCTTCTGATAGGGAAATTGCCCATTTGATACGAGTCCTTCAGACTTTGTCCCACTTCTGTGATGACTGTCAGAGCAACTATTGCAATGACAGTGGGTTTGGTGCTTCATGGATGGCAGCCCTTGAACCGAGACGTCCTGGATTGCAGCGACCGCTGTAATCACTGGCCAGCAGTGTGGATAATTCCCCTTTTCTGCCTCTACTCCTCCTTCTCCTGCTTCTCTTGAAGTGTCTTGTTTTCATTATAATGCAAATCAAAAACCCTTTCCAGGACCTTGAAACAATTTTATGAAATGAATCTTTGTTTTCCAGACAGTCTGAACCAAAGCCCCAAGTCAGGCTGTGTTTCTGTAGTTTTCTTTTGGGCCGACTTTAGTTGTCTCTAAGGCGACTCGCTGCCATTGCAAAGAGCCCTCAAAGTGCTGGGGGCTTCAAACGCCATTTACACTTGCTGCAAGACCAGAGGGTTTGAAAGGCTTTAGCAATTTTATCCGATCCTTCTGCTGTTGAATTATGTGCCCTTGATTTACAAATGTTTACCACAGACCTTCGCTAAAAATATGAGACGCTGGTTGGATTTTCTCCGGAGACTTCACTCATGAGGAATACTTGAAGTTTCATGCGAATAGCTCTGTATTTTCTCTTCTGTCTTCCTTTAAGTTTATTCCTTATCTGCAGTTTTGCCATTATTCAAGTTTGTGTCAGCTGCTGACACCACAATTTTCCCAGGTTTAAGAAGACAAAGCAGCTTCGGTCTCCCTTCCCAGTCTCACCATTTTGATGCACAATTAAGCAGAGCTAAAACTGGAAGCGACTTCTGAGATGTGCGTGAGGAAACACGGCAGAAGGAGTCTGCTCAGTCCCCCAGTTCCCTCCAGCCGTGGAGTGACGGTTTCAACAGTGAACTTAATCCATGTTTAATCCAATCTTTCCAAGCTGAATATTTCCTTTGATGTTTAAAGAGAAAAATATGTCGTTTGCTCTAATTCCTTTTGTCGGGGGAATGTATCTTCTGGAGATGAAGCTCTTTGCGTGTCAGAGGCCTCCATCACCTATTACTGTAACATTTCACATCTTTCTTCTGCAGCCAACTTTTTGCACCCTCTTCCTTGTGTCAATGCCCAACTGGAAGAAGCTGCTTCAACTGGTAAACTGGCATCAGGGTGGCACAGATAAAACTCTATTATATTTCTAGAATACTGGTGTTTGCCTGCATCTTAAAGAAACTAACAGTTTATAATGTTGAGTGGCAATTAATTTCCCTAGCTAAGTAAGGTAGGTCACCTCTGGAGAATCACTTCTCCTTCCATTGAACTCTTCTGGAAACTTGGAACTGTGCTACCTATAGCCAGAAGCAATGATGATACATACTTATAGTTGACAATTGCCATATTTACCTTTTGGAATGACTAATAAACTATCTTTGGTTTACTGTTCCCTCTGTTTCCTTTCCTTTTGTTTTGTGCCTTGTTTTATGTTGGTGTTGTGGTTTCTTTTTTTTTTTTTCTTCCCCCCCCTCCTTTCTGTCGTGCTCGTCTGTTTTGCCTTTTCTTTCTTGTCTCTGGATGGAAAGAGAAGGAGATTAAATACTTCCTCAGAGTTCTCCGGCACATTGCAGTTGCTGATCTGTTTTCAGTTTGGGTATTTGCCAGGATTTCTATTTGTCCTGTTCGGATCAAATGTGCAGCAGAAATAGCTGTGTATATAGTACAGGAATAGTGATAGTTAATCCCCACCAAATGGTAGTGCTGATGGTTGGGTGGTGTTCACAGCGCTCCCAGGTAAGCCACACAAAGGGAGCTGTGGAAATGATGCTGAGTTGTTCACCAGTGGCTTCTCCTGTTACATTTGTCTCTTTTCTTTTTTTTTTTGTTTTCTTTTTTTCCCTTCCCCCTTTCCTGCTGCTGTGGTTGTACAAACTACACTGAGGGAGCAGCAATACTGCTTTCTGGTCATGAGAGGTTAGGTTTTCTCCTAAAAGCTGAAGGGGGAAAAAAAACCCCTCCCTAGCAGTTGCTAGTTCTATTATAGGTCCAGAATTAAAAATAAACAGGAACTAGGATAATATGCTGTTTTATTTGCAGTCAAGCCTTTTGCTTTAAAAAAAAAAAAATTCAAATTACAATGTTTAGGAGTTTGGTAGGATTTGTTTAGGTGTAATCTGCTCTCCACCCATAAGTAGGTACATCTGTATTGAATTTTTCCTCGTATAATTGCACAAGTGAAAATGAACCCCATATATACGACAACCAGCTGAAACATCTGTGTGTTCACGGTACTAATATGTTTTGACCTGGACCTGCAGCCGGGGTTTTGTTATTTAGAGGCATGTCAGTACAGTGACATCCAGATTTGACTTGCTTTGGTCACTGTTTGCTCGTTATTGATCAAACCTGCTGTACTGTGGATAGGTTAGTCTCCCAAGCTATATATTGTATTATTACCAGTGATAAGAGAGCATGCGTTGGTGCTATTACTGATATACATCTTTAGCCCATTAAAATGCAAATTTTAAGGTGTGCAGCAGATAGAAATCTGCACTGAAAAGGCTGGCTAATTATGACTCCGACTATTTTTCAGATAAGTAAGCAATAAGTCATTACAAAATTTGTAACGTGAATCCTTTTATTTCCCTTGTCCCCTGACTATTGAGCTGCAGATAATCTCATACGGCAGTCTCCTGTTTCCAGAATTAGTGCCCAAGAGTTTATTCATTACTCTAAATTTGAAAGCAAATAGAGCTACAAAAATCAACCCATAGTGCCTATTGTTTGTTTAAAGGTACATGAATATATGCAGCCCAAAGATGCTGGAGATGATTTAAGTCAACAAGACCAAAGATCACGGCTTTTCTTATCGTGTCGCTATCAGATGCCTCTTTTGTTTGCAGAAATGATTTTTGGGTAGTCCTGTTTCTGGTATCTTCTGTCTCAAGGCTCAGCAAGAACCTGGAAATTTATGCCATTAAATATGACTCCGGGACAGACCTGATTTCTTTGCCAGCAGAGAGCTGCCCTCTGAGGACAGACCCTTTTGGATGGTGCCTAAAACCCTTCTGTAGACCAGCACCTCATGGTCTTCCACACTGCAAAATTCCTTGGGAAATTCCTTCCCTGAGCACTGGCCTCTGCTGAACTATTACACCCGCATCTGCAAATGTATCAGCAAAAGAATCCATTTTTATCATAATTCAGTAAGGAATCGTCAGGCTCGTTTGTGCGATGGCATTTAGGTACGGTTGAGCCTGAACATCAATTTTTGTATGTGTGAATACTCAGCGTGCAAAGCATACTATAGATTTCATTCCATCTGAATTTACTTTCCTACTGAAGCGTCTCTTGATCTGCTTGGTCTGGTGTTTTTGTAGTCGCTCCTGTTTGAACCTGGATCCCCCCATTGTGTTGCAATCTACGGCATGAGTGCAGTTGCTGTGATTAAATAAAGATACAGGAAAAATCCAATCTTCTACTTTGCAACTTATGCTCTTCTGATTTAATACGGCATTTATGATGATCATTTTTCTCTTTTTCCCAGGTTTCAACTTTTTGGCCAAGAGATTAACTGTGTATGTGTTAAGCCAGAAATAAGCCCTAGGCAATATGGCAGAGTCACTTTGTAATAAAGCAGGTCTCAATATTTGTTCCAAACCAAAGAGGAAACTTCACTTTGAGTTAAAGTTTAGTTAACTTTCCCCATGTCGATTTTTCTTTGACTCTATTTGAAGAGTCCACCTCCAGCTGGCTTTTGAGACACAACCAAGATCTTTGAAAGATCAGCAGCCTACATTAAAGGAAGAACAGAGAGCAGCTCCAATACAGCAGGTTAAATAGGAAAGTCTATGTCAGGAGCTTTAATTACAAAAATGACAGTGTATGGCTACCCCGATGTACTTTGTGTTTCTTGTATGCAGAGCCAGAGAAAGGCTCACCAGATAACCTCTGAGCAGGGTATAAGCAGGGAGAGATTGATAAATGGCACTTCTTGTTCCAGCTCCCACCGCATTTGGGGCGCAGAAGGAAGCGGTCCCGAACCCCTCTTTCCAATGGGGATTGGGTACCACCCATCCTCAGTGTGGGCCGGGGGTCCTCTCCCAGAAAAATACCATGTCTGCCACAGGGATTCTCCTGCTGGGAGCTGGAAGGCAGGAGGAGAGTGCGCCTCGCCAACATTTTGGCCACAAAATGTTTGAAGTCGTCTCATAAAGGCAAATTCAGTGCCACGGTCCCGGAAAGGGGCTCTTTAGCTCATTTGAGGGAAGGAGGGCTGGAGGGAGAAAGGAGAGTTTCTATGTTAAAACAATATGTTCTGGTTTTGAGGCATTTTCTAAATGTAATTGGACAAGTGCAGCTCCCTCGGCGGCTGCTGCTGGAGACTTTACAAGCAGAGAACTAAACACTTTTATGCAAGATCCCCCTATATGCGCATAGCTGCTGGCTCGCCTGCGGGGCCGTGTGTCCCAGCCTGCCAGGGTGCCTTATATAATGTGGATTTTTATTTTTAAGTTCTCCATCAAATAACGGAATTGAAGTCTGGGTGGCAGGAGGAAACAAATGCCTTCGCCGATTAAAAAAAAAAAAAAATATAGAGGCAGGGGAAAAAGCAATCCAGACCTCCACTCCATCGATGCGTGGATGAGTGGTTGTGTGTCTCTTCCCCGATTTGCCCATGGGCATCGCCTAGAGCCTCTGCCTGTAGGAGTGCGTGAGCCGGTACCAGTTCAGGTTCTCTCCCTCCACTGGTCTTGGGAGCATTTGATTTTCAGATTTGACGAGCCTGGCTTGAATCCCGCTTGCCAAAGAGAGTCTTTGGCACGGACTCATTTTGGGGTGTGGGTGGCATTTCTCTTTGTGTTAAGCTATAGTGGAAGGGAGACAGGATAATGCAGCCAAAATTGGCTTTTTCTGCCCCTGGCTACTTCAGATCAATGAGAAGATCTATGGAAACCCTCAGCCTGGAGAAAATAAAGAAAAACAAAGGGAAAAAAGGAAACTCTTCTCCTGAGTGATCGTTTAAACCCCTCTGACAGCCCTGGAAATGGAATTTCACTTTCTCCTCTGCAAGTCCAGCCCAGATTGTTTACTTTTATCTGCGGACTTGTCTTCACTAGTTTTTCACCTTGAGTTAATTGATTGATTGCCACAAGTTAGTTAGTTAACAGAATTGCAAACCTGTCTGGGTGCTCCCCAAACATTTGTTGCAGTGCTGTTACCCTGAGCCAAGTCCCAGTATTAATACTGGGAACATATTTGAATAGAAAAAAAACCCTGTAGCGTCTTTCTACCTGTTGGTCTGCATCAGTATAATATCCACAAATGATTTTTAGATATCACAAATATTAAGGCCAAATTTGTGGCAGGGGAAGTAAAGGTGACCTTTCCTATTTGATAAAGTCTTTGTAATTTTAGTAGCTCAGGTAAACCTTAGCAGGACACAAGTATCATGTTAAAATACTGATTGCCATAGTGGAGATTGTTTGAAAGTATACAGTAACTGTGTACAGCACAGGCAACGGAGTGTAGAGGAGCATCTTTAAATTAAAACTATAAGTTTAACTATGTCTTAGCAGAAAGCAATTACCCAGGCTGAAATTTGACCCAGCCGTCAGGATTAATAAGCCATCGTTCTTGAAGGAAATGCCTTTGGATATTTAGATTTCATAAGCAGATAGAGGACTGGTTTTATATCTCAGCAGAAAAAGACAAATAGTAAATAGCAGTAGCTCTCGCAGTTGGCTTATTACAGAAAACTATTAAGGTGTCGTCCTTTGTGTGACTAGTGCCACAATTCCCATCACCTCTCTGGCAGTTTAGAGCTGGATTGCAGATGTGGTTAACACCTTTGCCTGCACAGCTATGATGTTTGCATGCATAATATAAAGCATATTGCCCATAGACCATTTTTTTTCTCTTACCTAATTTGTTGTGCCTGCATAATAGTATATATTTTTATTCAATCTTTTACATATAGATGAGTTTTATTGAATAAATGTTGCCATTGTCCATTCTCCACACCATATTTTAGCTCTGTAACTCCAGTGCGTTTATGATTCCTCTTCGATTCTATCGCAGTAACAAGTTTGTTTATTGCTTTTTAAATCTCCTGCTCTGACACTGTGTAAAATTAAGGACGTGGTTAAATTCTTTATAGTTTCGAAGTGTTTTTTAAAATTTCCCATTTCCATAACCTTGGATGATCGGTGTCACAAATCAAACCCGGGACGTGGTGGCTAGCTGGCTCCGAGCTCGTGGCAAGCTGCTGCGGTCTGCCGGCAAAGTCACCGCAGAGCTTGTACGGTTCCCCGTGCAAAGGCAACGCGCCGCTCAGCTTTGGTGAGAAGGGCTGAAGTACTGTGTAAGCATTTTCATCTGCTTTTATCGTTTTGCCTGTTTTTTTTTTCACAAGCCTGGGTAAATCCAAGTTGGGAATCGGTGGAGGTGAGTGGCTGGCTGTATTTGAAGATTTCCTGAGTAAACCAACTTTTCTTTTTCCTCTTGGATGAGAGAGGATGTTTGTATACGTGAAACGTTAGGATCAACGCCGTGTAGATTTGAACAGGCTGGTCAGCTACTGTTATTGACAGGAACTAATTACACAGCCAGTGTCTGGGCTAATACATGCACAAATAGTGTAACTGTAACAAGAGACGTCTGCAAACATTCAAAATAAAATGAAAAACCACCGATCCTAATCCTCTCCCTTAAATCACCGGGAGCTTTGCCTTTCGGTGTGGTAGGCTGCGCCCGTCGTGGTGTGCCATGAGCCAACATCAGCTCCCAAAGCTGTCAGCAGCGCAGGGGCAAAAGTGGAAAAGCAACAGGGGTTACTGTTTTCACTGGCCAGTGGGGCTCAGGATGGAACTGGTGTAAACTGGGGCAGAATGGGGCTGGGCAGGGTCCTCCTGTGCTCTCGGGGTCAATCCAGTGTCACACTGGGGGCAAGGTCAGTTCTTTGTTGGAGAAGACAAGTGCTGCGCCAGCTTCAGGTGTCCTATGCTGGAGGCTAAAGGGTTTCACAGACCACTTCCAGGATCTCTGTATCATCAAGTTTTAATATAAAGTTAATTAAAAAGTGATTTGTCACAGACTTTTCTAATGCAGAAAGGGTTTTTTAGAAGAATGCCATGGTGACTAAAATTGTACTTTTGTGGGCACAGGAATGAATTTGTGTTCTGTGTGTAGCTCAGGCTTTACCGTGGAGCTTTTTAATAGCTGAAATGTTAATTAATAAAGGAAAATCAGAGAGTTAAGCAAAAGGAAGACTTTCAAACAGTCTTTCCAATAACGTAACAAACACACTTTTTTCCTTTTCCTTTTTTGGTCTAGTAAGTTTGTTTCCATCCCTTTGACGGCAACACTTGAAATTGGGGTTACTTTTCAGCTTCTGAAAAGATCTTTGTGGCCATTTGGCTCTATTTCGTTTGTGCACTCTTCCCTTCCAAGTGCAGAAACACTTTTCCCCGTTAAAGGTGCTTATTGAACTCCTCTGGTACAGTATAGCCTTTGCTACAAAGCTTTACATTATGGGGTCAAGAGAGAGGACATCAGATAAAAAATGAATCGCAGCCCCTACGTTCCCAGGTAATTCAGTGTATTAAGGAAATAGAGGAATTTCCATGGGAGTGAAATGGCAGCTAAATACCTGGTGAAGCTAATGGCAGGACTCCCACAGCCTCGAACGGTGTGAGAGTCGGGCCATAATTCAGTTGCCGCTAAATTACCGCTGCTGTTTTGGAGAAGGTTAGCGAGGTTAGTTTATTACGAGCACAGTAACAGGGAGGAGTTCAGGGGAAGAGGATGAGTTTCGGGGTGAGATGAAATAGCAGAAGGAGTCGGTCCCTCTCCCTCGGCCGGGGGGCGGATGAGCGACACCGGGGCTGGGACCCGATTCCCGACCGCCGCGATCTGCCGGAGAGGAGAAAACAAATTAACTCCCGCAACGAGGTGGAGGCGAGTTTCTTCCTTCGTCTCCCCACAGCACAGGGGAACCGGGAGCCGTGCTGCAGCTTGCCAGCAAGGCAGGCTCTCCTCTGCTCCCTGCGCTGGGTGCTAATTGTTCCAAAGCAATCTAGGGAGGTTTTTTGGATGCTGAGCTTGGTTTTGGGGTTTTTTTATGTGCCTTAGCTTCAAAAATTAGGGTACTACATTATACTGTTATAGGTTGAATTCAGGTCTTAAAAATGAAACAAAGTGCATTTAAAAGATTTTTTTCTTTAAACTGGAAAATATAGATGCCAGTCTACGCTTTTATATCGCTTTCCTTGCTGTGCTATCTGCATTCCTTCCAGTAGCGCTTCAAGTGTCGTGGCTAACATCTGACACATGTTTCATTCTTCCTATCGTGCAGTATTTCAAAAAAACCCAACAGTAACTTCTTTGCACAATGTATGGGATGCTTTCCTTGGAGTAAAATTGCGCTGCGCTTTGGGGAACAGCCTCTGCCTGCCGCTCGGTGATACAGCCCCGCTCACAAACCCCATCTCTCCCTCCCCGCTGCAGCGTTTCATGTCTATAAATGCAGTGATGTTTCATGTGGTCCGCACTCAGCCTATGATCTCAACTGCTCCCCAGCTGCTTCTTTTGGTGTCTTTGCTGGAGATAACGGTGTGGCTGACCGCAGACGGACCCCCGCGAGGCTGCTCAGCGTGGCTGGTGGTGACTGCAGGGGGCTCAGCGCTGGCTGGGACATCTTCCCCAGGAAAATCTGCTGGGAATAGAATTAGGTGGCACATCCAGGGTGAGTCGTATGCTGCCACGGTCAGCCTAGTTTAAATAATTAGGTTATCTTAAGGGAGGGTAACCACAGCTTCGGCCCTGATGTAGGGATGCAACGAGAGTGCAGCCGCATGTAGGATGTGCAGGGAGCCGCAGTCAGGGGTGTGGGGCTGCCGCAGCATCCCAGGGATTCCTCCACTTGGCTGTGTTATAGGAGAACGACACGGAAACCAGTCATACAGCTGTTAGGAGGATACTTATTTGCAGTGCGGACGTAACCATATTTTGGAGCTGGCGAATGATGTTAACTCAAATACTCCAGGGGTCAGGCCTAATTAAGATGTTGGTATCGGATTCTAAACTAATTATGCAGGGAAAGTGAGCTCCACATCATTATGTGCAAGTTGTTGCGCACAAAGGTAACACACGCTGATTCGTGTAGTGGAAGGAGATGTGATCCATAACACACGCGTTGGGCTGAAGTCAGACCAACCACCCAGCTTGAACCGCACAAAGGGACCGAGGCAGTCCCAGGCACTTAGAGTTGCAAAAGCTAATTGAAAAGTCACTTATTTTTGAGGAAACAGTGGTCTGCTAGAGGATATTTCCCCCCAGGGAAGAACGAGGCCAAATTTGTCGCATGCCTTGTTCATTGTAAATAATTCACTCCTCTGTAGCTGTGCGGCGGGGTCCCAGCCGGCGTCTGCATCGCACCGAAACCACCGCAGAGTATTGAAATGCTGTGAAAGGTACCCTCTAACAGCCCTCCCTCCAGCTTAAAACAGCTATTGGTGGTGCTGCTCCTGTTGTCCAAATGCACAAAATATCCAACACTGAGCCACAATGAAAACTTCCTTAGAAGCGGCATTTAATAGCTGTTCTTGCTCCCATGGACACCAGTGGCCACTTCCACCGAATGGATGAGTAGGTCTCAACTGGCATTGCTTGAGCCAAAGGACAGAAAGCCAAGCCAGAAGCCTTGAGGATGTATTCCCATCCCAGGAATGATGGGAATAATCTGTTTCCCCTCAGGTCAAGAGGCAAGAGGTTTATACTGAAGGAGAACCGGGTTAGACATTAGGGAACAGCTTTTTTAATGTTAAAGACAGGACAAGGTGGGAATAGTCTTTAAAACTAGATATCACCCTCTCCACGCAATACATCTTTAAAAGGCTTCAAAACTAGGTTAGACAAACATCTGGGACTAGAGGCCGGTGACAGCCATGGAAACAGTCTTGTTACTGCAACTCCTGGCTTTACCTGTTCCACCCTTAAAAGCCCCACGTCCTTAAATAAATTCCTCATAGGTCATCATCATAACTAAAAATGGCTTTAAAAGGGCCGTTTCATATGGGTTTTGCCTGCGGGCTGTGATATAGAACGATAACTTCTGAAACTGCCATTTTACAAGGGACTCTTCAAATCCTAATGACATTTCATTTAAGCCAACAAATTTCTCCTCAAATCAGTCAAATTTTGGAGTTACTGAATAACTTACTTGAAGTCTCTGTGCTTCGGAGATTCCTGGTGGACAAGACAACTATGTGCAAATGGAGAGCAGGACACTGTGTCCTGGTTTACAGAGGCAGCCCATGTCACTTAGCGTGCTGTCCCTGTTGGTTTTCATCAGGGCATTAAAATGACCCAATTTTCTCCTGCTTTGCTATTATCCTCCCTCGCTTGTAGGCATCGGTGATGTATAAGGCATCCTTCTTTGCAGAATGTCAACTGCTAAGACATCAGGAAAGGTAGAGGAAATTGCTAATAGAGAAAAACATCCCCCCAAAACCCGGTTTGTGGACTAAGTGATGCAGATTTCTGTAGGTAGCCTGCTTTGCTCACGGCCGTGCCGTGATGTGCCGGGCTCGCTGCTTTCCAGGCAGAAACCGTGCACAGACAGGCAAATGGTTTGGGGAGGTGGAAGCTTAAATAAAGATGTGGATAACGACAGAGGTTGTCATCATTACATCTTTGGCCCTCATCCAAGACAGGGGAAAAAAACCCCAACCCTGATACTAGCACTGCATAATAAATGCAATATAATCAGAACCTATTATAATCTAGTTCTGCTTGAAATTCAAGTGGTTTGGACTGGAGTTCGTTTTATATATGCCTCTAAAGAAAGTTAATGTGCTCCCTACTTCCCCTTCCCCCTTAGTCTATACTGTATCTTAATGAATAACAGGCTTAATCACTCTGGTATCAAGATAGCCTTTTTACAGCCATGCAAATGTTCTTTGGTATATAATTTGTACATGCTTCACTCATCTATTATCATTGTTCTTTCTAAATGAGAAAATGCAAATGTTACACCAAGGGCCCCATCTTCATAGCTTACCGAATATAATTCCTGACAGCAACATGAAGCTGTTTAGCATAATTTTCCTGTTAATAAACTGCCAATTACAGTAATTTAGTTCTTAGCTTCCAAAGACCAAAAGGTATATGATGATTTCCAGCGCCCTCCCAATTAATGTCTCAGTTTATTATTTTGGTATGTCTGAGAAAACAGAAAAACGGGGAGGACTCAGTTGTTTAAAGATAATAGTAATGCAATTTCCCTTCACAGACTCAGAAGCTTTTCTCATCTGAGAAGCAAAACGCAATTTTGTGGGTATGCACTACCCCTTGCACATGCACATTCCTACACGTGGAACACTAAGAACACCATCGGAGTTATCTATATTACACACGAATGTGAGTCAGCTTGAAAAAATACCAAATTAAACTTTGTAAAAGCTCTTAGAAACACCTGCCAGCAATGAAAAGCCTTTTTTTTTTTTTTTTTTTTCTCCCAGGAACTTCTGTTTGTTGTTCAAATGCTTCCCAAACTCAGATGGTTATGCAGCACTTCATTAAAGTCAGTAGGAAATACTGCAAGGAGGGGGAAGAATATTTAAGGAAATGTTTATAGTTGCTGGAAAAGATTCAAAAGTATTATATTTAGAAGCCATTATGTTTTGAGGAGCTCTTCACATACAGTGTTTTCTGTTTAGATCTCTTCTCAACCTTTCTTATTAAAGGGAATTTGCATGAAAATAGAATCCTTGTTTCTTAAGAGTTTGTCTGATCTTCCCGCTCATTTCCCGCGCACTCCTCCATCTGCTCCTGCAGTCCTCATTCCCCGTGATACAACCGAACAACTTCTGAGGCAAGTTGGACTGATTTTAATTGAGGAGAAAGGAATAAGGGAATCTCGGGAATTAAGGGTCCTCCTTTCAATGCAAGTGTCTCCGATGAGTAAATGTAGGAAGCAGAGATGCTTTTGATTTGGGGAGAAGCTGCAGAAAATAACCTGGCTGGATGGAGCCTTTCGGAGGGTTTCTTTTGGGTACTGGCTTTTTTCCCTCCTATTTGGAAGTAGCTCAAGAACCTGTTCTGTGTTTTCTGTTCTATTATTTCTTTCAAGAATATACCCATGGATTCTGTGAACAAATTTTGCCAATATTGTCTTGGGTAATTACGTCTCAGACCAAAAAAAAAAAAGCGAGAGAGAATCCATCCGTCCATCCATCCTTCCCTCAACTGCGTGCAAACCTTTGCAAATTTTAGAAACTCTGCCTCGGTTGAGCTTCCCGTTGTCTGCAGGAGGACCGAGGCAGGCTGCAAGCAATTAGACCCCAACCCTAATATTTATTAGACATTCAGGAGTTAGGTTTGGCAGAAATTCTTCCATTACCTGTATAATTAAATTTTTCCATTACCTGCTGTAGGTGCCCCTGCTCTGGCAGGGGGTTGGACTGGATGATCTCCAGAGGTCCCTTCCAACCCTGACCAGTCTGGGATAAATACTGGAGCTCAAGCCTGCTCTGGCTTCCTTAAACACCTGGAGTGCGTTGTTTCAAAGGACACAGCATTGGTGTCACTGGTCTCGGGAACGAAAATGAATTGACTCGTGCGGGGAGATGGTTAGGTCGACGCTAAGTGGTTACTTAAATTCCACCTTCCCGCAAGCTATGTCTGGAGCACAAAAGCGCGTGTAGTGCCATTGCCGTGTCTCCTTTGCCCCGTTGCCTCTCAGTGCCAGCGAAAGCATCACCCAGACCTTCGGCACCTGAACCCGAGAAACCCCTGTGCCCAAATAACTGACCCTGCCCGCTGGCTTTTGGTAGCCCACAGAGCAGCTTGCTAGTCCAGCTAGCTCGGCGCATGGCCAGCGTTGGCAAGGGGTCCGTTTCATCCAGAGGCTGTGGCCGGATCCAGGGTCCTGCAGCACCACGAGCATCGTGATTAGCATCGGGACAGTCCCGTGTGAGCCAGTTGCTGCTACAAGGCATGTTCTTTGCGGAGAAATTGCAATATCTTTGAGAAAAAAAAAAATGCAAGTGAGCTTGTTTGGGGATTTTATTCAAACAGAGAGTGCCCTGTTAAGCTGTTTGCGTGTCTTTGATGTTGTTGATGGTGTTTTCCTGCTCGGGCAACTCCTCCCCAGTGCAATGCCTCAGGCAAGGGCTCAAACCAGAGAGGTTCCTCCAACGCTTTGAAAGCTAAATTGAAACGAAGTTATTGAAGTTATTAAACTTTAAGAAGGTGTGAGTGTGTGTGCCAGCTGGTTACTTTTTGATAAGTATATACTATTAATAGCACTTTAAGAAACCCAACTCAAGATCTGCAATATAGGTATTCAAGATACTTTTGACTGTTATGAGATTAATGGATACGGGGCAGTTTGGAACTGACGCATTAATTTTAATCACTTAGCTCAGTTTGTATTAATGAGAGAGATGTGGGCGAATCCTATAGAAAGACATGAGAATATATACCTTAAAGGCATACGTCGTGATTATGCTTTTGGTGTTAGAAAATTACTGCTAAGCACTGAAAATAACTGATGGCTGAATTTATCAGATGGACACATCCAACACATAGGGCAGTGCGGCAGTATATAACAGCAGCAATGCCACGTTTCTATTAGGTTAAGCAAATTCTGAAATAAATCTAGGGAGTGAAATAATTGCATTTCTTCCACTGAAGACCTTCATATGTGCGTATTGAGAGTGTGGTGGGGTCTATTTGCCTGTGCTTGCACCGTGAACGCCGGCTTATGACCATGTTATGTTTTTTATACAATTGAGTGTTTGGTTGGAGCTGAATGACTCAAATTAATCATACCACTTCCCAAGTGCCTTCAGTACCAGTTTTTTATTTATAGACAAGAGACTTGGGGCTCTATACTATTTCCTTGCTGGCCTTGACGCTAGCGAGTGCTCTTCTTTTCCAGCCTGACCTCTCTCCCCTGCTCTCGCTGTAAGCTCATCGCCGTAGCCTGAGGCTGGAAAAGCCTGACAAGGGGCTGCCCTGGAACTGGTGTCAGCTTATTAAATGGAACAAGGAAAGAGCTTTCTAGGGGAGTGACACCCCTGCGAATCTGCCCGGGGGCACCACCTCTCTGCCTATGCTCATTACGGCTGTACGTTATCAGCCCGAGGACCGGGACCCGGCGTTAGACGCTGCGAATGTCGTACCTTGGGTAGGGCAGGCTGAAGCGCTGCCGCCGTCCCGTCGGATTCGGGCTTCACGCGTCAGACAGCCCCGAGGTGATTGAACGCGATGGGGTGGGATGAGCTTTCATCACCAGGAAGCCTACAAATGTTTGTAGTTGTAATTAGGAAATGTGCTATCGCTCCTGTTAACCTGATTGATGTGAAGTCTTGGTTAGGCAGAAAACTGATTTTTTTCCCTCAAGTGACTGCAATAGAAGATCCGTTTAGTTTGAAATGGGAATTATAAGGAGTGCAAATTCCCGATGATCCCTTTAACCAATGAACAAATGGTTAGGTGCCCCTTCAAGGTTTATAGCGACAGAAGAAGCCCCCCCAAATAAGCATGTGTGTTATAGGAGGGCAATTTGTTTATTTTTTTATGTTTTTGTCCCATAGATAGGCCCACAGCACAGACTCTGGATGGACACCCCCTATGTGGCCACTGCGCTCTGTCCCAGCGCTGGGCTGTGTCACTGACCCAAAGCAAAGCTCTGCTGACATCGCACCATCCTCACCGGCTATCAAATTTAGGACGTGTCTGTCCTTCCGAAAGGACAAGGCCATTTTAATACTGGGAGCAGAAGAACCACATAAAAAGCTAGGGTGATTATACCAGGCACCAATACAGACATGTAATTCGGGACCCACGCTGATATTTGCACAGCGTCGAGCTCTCCTTGCCACCTTGGGTCAATGCTATTTCTGACGTCTCTGTACTGTCTTCCGTGGTACCATGAAGATGTGCCCTCGCTGACCTAACAGAGCGTTAAAGAAATCTGCTCTCCTTTTCATGCAATTCTGGGAGAAAATGGCCGCTTTTCAGAAATAAAATGGTTTCTACTAAAGGTTTACCACAGTACAAATGCACGAGCGATGCGGCTGTAGCTGTGCTGTGCGGCTCTGCACAATGCAAAGTTTCTGACCTAAGGAAGAGCTTGCATGCCCAAAAGCTTTTTTGTTCTCCCGCTACATTCACTGGCTTAATAAAAAAAGCCCTCCATGCAAACCGTGCTGTCTATACCATGAATTAGACTCCTGTGTCCAAAAGGACTTGATGTTGACCTTGGAAACTTGTTAATATTAGGCCAACTGAAGAAGATAGGATGGATCACAGTTTACTTGCACACAGACAACCAAAGTTTTGTAATATAATCAAAGGCCAAATATTCGCTCTAAGTAGATGCAGTTATTGACAGTTATTGGACAGCACTTTGTCCCATTATTATTTATGTATTAGTTGAAGCCACAATAATATTAAAGTCACCCTCACTAAACGTACAACATTGTACTTTGACAGCACTTCATAAACATTAATGAATTAAGCTGAAGTAAACACTTCTCCAACATCAACCTTTCCTGAACTGATCTGCAAAGGCAGATTAAAGGCAATGAGGAGCACGTTGCAGTTCAAGCGTGTAAAACCCCCTCACTGCCTGTCCAGGGCTTGAGGGAAAAAAAAAAAAAAGTATTGTACCTTCCATCTGCTGCAGATCCGTTAACAAAGTATCACAAGCGTCTTTTATGTGCCCTGTCATTTGGACATTATACTAATATGGGGGAAGAAAAAAGGTCAGGATAAAAATACAGTTCAGAAGGACCTTGTAAAGCTCAGTGAATTTGGACTCAGAGTGATTGAGATCTGTGTTTATGTGCTGAAAAAAAAAAAAAAAAAGAAAATTGTACATCAAGCTAATCTCATCTCTCACTGGTCAGTTGTCAAAATTCAGGTGATGCCACCTTCGGGGATTATATTTGTGTAAAAATAACCCAAGCTGTGAACCGATGTGCAACAGCAGCAGCGTCACACGGTGGGGGACAGCAAAGACGGCGAATGCTGAAACACAGAGGGTTTATGTCTGTCGGGAAAATGCGTAGACCCGCTCGCCGGCTGTGTGGTATTTGACAGCAGCCGCTTTTCGGAGGGAGCCGTGCTGTTGCCCCACATCTGTCGGGAGGGACGTGCCCTCCGCTGGCAGCCGGCGGTCCCGGATCCGTGCCGTGGGCGGCTCCGCGGGTCGCTCCCGGCCGCCGCTTTAGCACGAGGGGCAAAGTACTAAACAGGACAATTGTCTAAAGAGTCCTTCACACACAATTGCTGCAGTTTTACTTGTCTGAGTTTTGGACAAGCGGAACTTAAATATCTGAGGGTTTTTTGCTGAACTTGCAGGAACTCCTGAATGCAGACTTAATTCCCCCAAAAATACAGACAAAAAACTTCCTTAGCATCTTAATGGCCCCTTTGGGAAAGCTGGCCAAGTCAGACGGTAATGTTCAGTAAATCCTTGTTATCTATGCTTGCTTTACTAATGAGCCTGAGTATCATATTTAAATCCCTGTAGCTGCATCTCATATATTGGCTGGCGTGAAAATAAAATATTTCCGTTCGGCATTCGGTGTATATCACAGGCAGCTCCGCTGTGCTCCCGAAATGCCTTTCCTGTTATTACCGTGTTGTGGGCCTTTGAAGGGTCACCGTGATGAATAGGACGGTGAAGGCCATCGGAGAGCAACATTTCAAACCGAAAAATGTTACAGCTATCGGAGGGTAATTGAGATACTGTATATTTACACAGGTCCGTCTCGGAAATATTCCGTTAGCAAAGGCTAAGTTTGATTAAGGGCTTTGCTCCTTGGATCGGGGCAAAGACAAATTCAAAGAGTGAGAGGAAAGAAAAAGAAAGGGAGGCTGGAAAAATAAAATGGGGCGTTTCCAGTATAGTCCGGCTAAGGGAGAGCTGTGCATATTGGTTGGGAGCAGATGGATGCGACTCCGTTCTGGAAGCAGGATTTTTTAGTGACACTTTGTGTGAGTTTATCACGACCCATTTTCTTTTGATCGAATTTGTGCTGCATTATGCAGAATATTTGAAACAACGTTTTCCTGAAGGGTTATTTTTAGTAGGATCAAGCTTTAGGAACAAGCGTTCAGTGGGCAAGGCTCTCCTGCCTTGACATGTTCTGCTGCTTTTCCAAGCGGAGTTAAGAGGAACAAATTAGTATTTGCAGATTTATGGAGGTCTGTGTCCCCTTAGGTCATTAGCAAAATCAACAGGCTCGAACCTTTGCTGAGGTTGAGTTGGGAACCTGTGTTTGGACCCCCATCCTGAAGAGAAGCTGGGACTGCCATGGGGAAGGCAATGGGATTTTAGAGGAAAGATGCCCAGGCAGCTTAGAGGATAATCATATTTTTCACTTCCAACCTCTGGGAATACTCCTAAATGAGCTGGAGGGAACGGCCCGGGCGGTTATGAAGAGCTGCTGCCCAGCGCTCGCGGGGGAAGGTGTGCTTCGGAGTGAGTTGTTGGTTCTGAAAACGCGGGCTCCCTTTGTCTGCAGGAGTTTTTATGTCCTGCTGCCTCATTATCTCGGTAACTTATTATAGTTTTATGTCTGTGTTGTGCTGCAAACGGACTGCCCATAATCCCCTTTTTATAGACTTAATCTGGCTGGTGATAAACGCCTACGGAGGCAGCGCAGCATCTTCCTCCGGGTGGTGGGGGCACAGCGTGAGCCATCCCTGGGCAAGCTGAGAACACCCCTCCTGCCTGTATTTTAAAATCCCTTCTATTCCAATCTGACTTTAAAGAGGTGTTGGTGTTGACATTTCCCTGTGAAATACAGCTGTGTGTTTACTTCTGGAAAGATCACCGCCAGCTGTCATAGCTGCAGTCTTCTGTACGCGCACAGCGACGATCTAATTAACATCCCCTTTGGTGCCTGGAAGTTAACGCTGGACAAGTCTCTAAAGCTGGTTTTTGGAGATTTTGGCGGCTTAGGTACTTACTGAGGTAGGCTGGATGAATTTTAGAAACTGCCTTCTCAAACATTCTGTGAAATAACTATTACGATTTCCCATCACCTGTACGTACAAGGCAGTTAATTTGTTTTCGGTGAACATTTGTACGAGTGAATTATTCACACATCTGCAATATTTATCTTTAAAATGACTAGACAATTCAGCGCTGTGTGGAGATGCGCCTCCGTACGAATTCATAAATCCACGATCGCTGGCAGGACATTTTCTGCAGGGGCTGATAATCTATTTATTCTCCCTTTTCTTCTCTCCGAGGGTTAGCCCAGGCCCTCTTGCTTTGACATGAACTGCAAGCAAACAACTTGTATAATATTTTACTCCTTCCTAGTTTGAATATAAAGCTCCGGCAGTGCTCTCTGCAACTGCAGCTTGTCAGGTTAGCAGCTCTCTCAGATGATTATAAGGCAGCAATTTTGTGCGATTTTTTTTTTTTTTTTCCTTGCACACAGCAGACATAATGAGCAGAAGGGATTATGTGACGAGCTGAAATTATTGAGCTAAATGAGGAATTGCGAATGCAAATTTGGAGCCTTTGCAACTATCAGCGGTCAGCTCTGAGCCCGCTAGCAGAGGGCTGACTTTTTGGGAGGGGGTGTCCCTGTTTCTCTTCAGAGGTGCTCAGAGCTCCCGCACTCTGGGGCAGCACAAAAAGGACACAGAGGGACATAAAATCACCGGTCTAGGTATTGAAAATCGTCCTACCAAAATTGGCCTTATTTGTCCCAGCAGGTGGGATTGCCCCGGGGCCGGGATTGCCCCGGGGGTGGTACTCCCCCTGGCAGGGAAGCGACTGGAATTGCTCTGTATTTTGGTGGCCCGCGCTCTTCCTGGAGGGGAACGGGAAGAGTATCGCTGGCAATTGATAGTCGCCTAAACTAATGATTCAGAAAATTGTTCCAACAGCTTCATCTTAAGAGACTCTGGGTTTTAAAGAACAGCGACGTTCTTACTTACATGGCATTCCTCCGCGGTCATTAACAAAGCCATGCTTTGTCAGGGAAGATCCAATATGATGAGCATGAGGGACTCCGTCTTACTAGTCTGGAGATTTGGGGTTTGATCTCAGCTTGTATGAACTAGAGTAGTTCCAGTCAACTGAGCAGTAATTTCCATAACCTTAGGAAGTAATCCTGAATATCCATGTTCTTGAAGAGCAAATTTGCTGAAGCATTTACTCAAGAAAATGCACTATTTGGATAAACCAGCATTAACTGAAGTGCTAAGGACTGAGTAGCGCACTGAAGTACGTGGTGTGAGGGACAGCTTTTACCAGCAGTGACTAAATGTTATAGTCATATTCTTGTTTAATTGCTGATACGCGGCATACAAAGAACTATGCCTGAATTTCTCTCCTAAGAGTCTCTTTCTCCACATATTTTCTTCAAACCTTTCCTGAAAAAGAAAAGCATGCTTCTCTGTGACAAAAGAGTTTTCTTCATTGGCAAAGGAAAGGTTGTGTTTGCCCTGGCTTTAAATTATTCAGAAATGACTCACAAATTTTACCTTGAAAGCGAAGTGGTTCGCTACATTAGAGAGTCTTGCGAAGCAAGCAGCTAAAATACTATAACAATTTTAGGATTTAAGTTCTGCTAATGCATGTGTACCCTTTGTTAATGTCTACGTGGAGAATAGAGCGTTTTACACTTGAACTTTAGCACCTGAAAGTGAGAACAGTGCAGCTGCAGTTGTAGTCACACAGCAGAAACGATCATACCCACCCTGGCTCTGACTGTTAAGTACCCAAAAAATAACCTCATCTAGAGTAGAAAAGCCTTCTCCTGGCACAGGAAAGATTTGTCTAGTAAAGGAAGAGTCTAAATCAAAGTTGTCCTAGATCAACTAGACACCAGCTCTCTAGCCTGTATAATTTTGTGATCTGAGCTATTATCTGTGGTGTGCCCCCGTCCATGCTGTTCTAATTAGAAGGATAACTAACGGAGCGGTGTGACACCGCTAACAGGGAGACTGAAGTTTTAGTTGAATGCACAAATTAGCTTTGAAGTTTCCTGCAGTCCTAAAGATTTTATGGTAATTTTCCATTTCTGCACAGGCATATTTGCATTTTGCATGACAGTTTAGCTCTAATCATTTGTCAGATATTGCCAATCTGTTGTCAGTAGGGTAGAGCCACCAGCTTAGAGAGCTTTTAATATTTCTGTGCCCGATGTCTTTAATGGGCACCTGGGGACTGAGTGTGGATATTCCAGAGCAGAAAGGCATTAAGGCATCAGTCTGACCCAGTGAATCGCCCAGACCAAGTCTGCAAAATGCTGTAGGCAACCAAGCAGGCATATCGCATCTGATCAATAACGCATTGCGGAGCATTTCTTACCTCCTGCTCTTGTTTTTCCATTTCCATTTGCTGCACAGAATACGCTGATCGGTTCAAGCATGAAGGATTGTGTAACTCTTGGTTTTGGCAACAGTTAGAGACATCCATAGGTACTTACCAGAAATATCGGTTGTATGAACAGCTCTTCCTTTGGTTACTACTATTGGAAAATGAAGGAGCAAACTGGGAATAACTGTGGAGCATAAACCCTCTCCTCAGCCAGGTCCTGCTTTCATCACGCAGGCTGGCAGAAGGCCTTTGCTCCTTCATTCTTCTGCGGTGTTGAGATGCAGGTTCTATTATCAAGCAATCAGAAAGGCAGCACCTCTGTGCCCTGTCTTTTATTTAGTTGCCAGACAGGTGGTTTTGGTGCTGATCAGTGTCCCTCCCTGAGCTATCACCTCCCTACCACCATGTCACAAACTTCCTTTGCTTTTCCAAACTATCCCCGTTGACTCCGTCCCACCTCTCGGTCTGCTTGCGCATCCTCACCCGGCCAGCCCCGCTGGAGGTTCCCTTTTACAAGGCAGCAGCAGCCTGTGACCCCAGTGCCCCGCTGTTGTCCCCAAACAAGGGTTCTTCACCCGGTGAGCGAGAGCCAATCAACACACTGAGTCGAGATATTTGTTATTATTTCAATTCTGCAGAACTGGGTGCCGGCTATTTAACAACAGCCAGCACACCACACGTTTCAAACTGCCCAATATTTATAACAATAATATACCGCTGGTTGGTTAATAATGATTCAATCACCACTCCTAACTATACATATGCAGCTAAGCTCATGCTTAAAACATTTAGGGAGGTTTCCTGATTAGCATGCTCCTACTTTAGCATTATAATCACCCACGGTTAGTTTGGGATACACTCTTGGCTCGACTTTGGTCCAGATGTCATATTTTTTGCTATCTTATGTCTAAGTCAGCAACTGCAAAAGAACACATAAGATGTTGTTTCATTTCACATCCTATTCGAGGTCAGGTACATTCCTTGATGCCTCAACTGTGTCCCAATCAAAACTTTGTGATAAACTCTAAACTTTGTTCTTTTGACACCACTGCTTCTTTACAACAGCTATGCCACTGGCACGACACAAGACGTGCTGATGGCTCAAGGCATGACTTGTGTGTCCCCCCCTGCCCAGCAGCTTCACTTTTGCCCCCTCCATCTCCCTGCTGTTGCTTCCTTTGAAAGCTCATTCACTCTAACCAGGGCTTCTCTTTCTGCCCAACCCCTCTCCGGCCTCGTAACGCGAAAGTCTCTTTCGAGATCTCTGGCCACAACCCGCACCTCACCAGAGCACGTTCAGCCAAGCCGTTTCCTTGCCTCGCAACGCCTCTTCCTCATCCCTCCTCCACTGGCCGCTGCTCTGCTCCTGCAGGAACGTGTCTCCCGGCCCCTTCTTGCAGCTGTAGCCCTGTTTGTCAGCTGCATGTTTTCCTCCCTCGCCGTTTTCAGATCATGAAAAAATTCGCACAAGCTCACAGTTCCTCCTTCCACAGCCCTAATTGAACTTCAACCAGCTGCTGTCGCAGCCCCTAATTTGTTAGCCAATTCCTTGTCCAATTGATTATTTCGCTAGCCTGGCTGTTCAAACAGCCTTATTGAAGTTCATGTAAATCATCTCTCCCGTCTCACTCCTGTTCTCTCTTGCTGTCCCTTTCTCAGAGATATGAATCAAACATTAATATTGATCAGCATTTAATGCCAGACACAAAGGAAAATCTGCTTTCCTGTAATATGAAATATTAATAAAACACTAATGAGGGCAAAGGAGAAGGCTGCAAACATGATGGCCAGCTCGTCTCTTTCCTCCTGCTCTAATACGGTATGAAGACCCATCTGCGTTACGCAGTGGTCTGGGCTTTCAGCTGCATTGAAATTTGGATTTGATTTCTAAGTCCAGATTTGGAAAAGTCAAGGGACTTATCCCTCAAAAGGATTGACCAGGCAACCTTAGGCGATTTTACCCTCAGTATACACAGGATGGTTCCTCAAATACTAGTGCTTTGAATTTAAACATCAATCATTTTATCAAAGTTGGACATGTTAATCACTTTCAAATGCCGTGCCTCATTTAGCTGGACAGTTACTCATGTTCCGCTACGTGTTCCCAATGGAGCACACTTATGTTTCTAACGGTGTACACTGGTGCTCAGAAAGCAGCAACTGAGCTCAACTCATTAAAGGGACTTTGACAGGTGGGTCCCTATTTTGATTTCGGATAAGTGTGGGTTTGCTTTAGGTCTCTCATCAGGAAACTCCAAGGTATAACGCAGATGCTACAAGTGCCTTCTCGTTATTCTCCCATTAGCTCGGGACTGTGGTGATGGAGAAAATAAGGAATTCAGGTATAAAGAAAAGAAGCAGAAAGTTAAATGCAGTTAGATCCGCTTGGAGAATTCGTAAATAAGGAAGCCGCAGTGATCTGTAAAACTATACTTTGATCTGATTTATCAGCGAGGTCACATCTGAGCTGCAGCAAGACGGGCAGTCTCGCTCCGCTGTGTGAAGGCAACCAGGGACACAGCTCGGGGAAAACAGAAGGTTAGGAAAAAATGAAAATTAGAAGAGGAAAATAGGATGAGAAGAACAGAGGACCCAAAGAGAGGATGGAGAACACAAACATAATGAAAATTGCATCTATAAAAGAAAAAGACCTCAGAGTACTATGTCTGTTGTGAAATTGGCTTGTTCAGTGTAGATTGCGGAGCAGCTCTGCCGGATGGATCCAGCTCTGGATATACAAAGGCATCGCTGAACGTGCTTTTGGTGTGTTGGGTTTGATGCTCTCCCGGGTTACACCTGACTTTGATGTGGTTTGTGCAGGTGTGTGTGAGGGAAGAAGCTGTACTCTGAGAGCAATTGTCAACTAATAACAGGATATAAGAAAATAAGAAAAATAGGGCTAAAAAGATTATGAGAGCCGCCTAATCTGGAGATCTATCACTGTACTTCAAACATCAGATCTTGCTAGGAAAAAAACCCACTCAGTCCAGGTTGTTTTTTTATCATGAACTTTGAAGATGCTTCAGTGTTTACCAGTATCTGCTGATTGTTTGATCTTCAAGTTAAGTGTAGCCCCTGCTAGATTTATGAGCTGCTGAAAGAAAGAGAAGCAGAGTTATATTTCTACCAGACTACAGAGTAACTAGAGATGCTGCAGTCTTCTAAATCATTATTGCTTATTAGGAAAACTTTTGTTTTCACTGCTGCCGGATGACAGTTCGTTTTAATTTTGTTTCCTGAGGATCCTCTCCATCAATGACCTGCAGTCTGTGCAAGTGGGAATATAAAGCAATTGACATGAAATCAATATTAATTCAGGAGTGTGTCGGGTTTTTTCCTCCTTTTGTAACAGATACTTATCAGGCTGTTACGACCTGGCAGTCTGAAGCCGTCGAGCTTCCAAATGCAAGACTCTGAGGCTCTCGGAGGGATGCTCCTGAATGAGCACTGGCAGTGTCCTTTGGGCCATGGTTGTGTTTTGTGCTCAGCTCCATACTGAGATTAAATGTCAGGTTTGTGTTCTTGCTTTTTATCAAAAGCAGTCACTGCAGTTATTTCCAAGACTTAGAGAAACCAGTCTGAACTTCCCAGCTCTTTCACTTAAAAATCTGTTGAGCAACTGCTTGGTTTGGTCAGTGTTTGAGTAGATGGGTCGGGTCTGGTCTGGTTTTAATGTGTTTCATTTTAGGTGGAAGTGAAGGTAGAGAAAAATATAGTTGGTGGGTTTTTTATTGGTGTTTTTTAAATAGGTTTAAAACAGAGTTTGTCACTTGTAAATCTAGGATCAGGACTTTCTAACCGTGGTAGCAGAGATATTAGAGCAAATTTTTAAGGAAGCCTAAGCAGATGTTGCTGGGGTTTTATCAAGGTTTCTCCCAATGTGTAAGAGGTTAAGCGGAAAGAGTCCCAGGGATGTGGGAGAGAAAAGCTGATGCCTGTGGATCAGTTTGGCACAGGAGTCACTGCAGGATGCTGTGTATGTTGGCTATGCTGAAGTCTAAGTTATGAACAGCTTCCTATATAAAGACAAGAATACGGTATTTAATGTTGACTTGAAGCAGGTAATGCTGGATGGACTCCAAGAGGAATATGCTGTGCGAAGAGCAATGAGCCAAGATGATTTTAGGGGCAATGTCTCAGGAAACTGAAGGGAAAAAAGGCCACAGTGCAGATGACAGGGGCAAACCTTCCAGTCTTTTACCAAACGCTAATCCAAACAGTCAGCCTTGTCAACAGAGGCTTGAGCTGAGGAGATTTGGGGTTTATTTCTGGCTTTGCGACTTCTTTTTAACCTTGAGCAAGTCATTTTATCGCTGTCAGCCTCAGTTTCCTCTGCTTGAAAGAGGCATTCACAACACTGCCTCCCTTTGTAGCATACTTGGCTACGTATTTCACAAAAGTGTGTAAGAAAAGTTTAAGCACTATTTGTTGCACCCAGAAAAAGCTTTTTAAGTAGCTATAACCAATGGGGAAAGAAAAGTCCATCATCCAAGGGGACTGCCCACTGAGCATCTCTCTCGTCAGTGCGAGGAGAGTGGCAAGCCGAAAGGCTGCTGTGCAGATCTGCCTTCTGCATGCCGTGGAGGATTTTAGTTTCCAGGGCTGTTAATCTGGCACCTTTAACCAGTTATCTATGAAAAGTGGGGAAAACGCTGACTCATCAGTCTCAGGTGCTTGTTAAGTGTTCTTGTTGGAGACTGTTTCCAATGGTCCGTAGCTTTAGTCTGCAAAGAGTAATTCTGTTCATCCTCCTGGCTGCCCAGCAGATGAGCGAAATGACTGACAGCAGAAATATTCCAAAACAGGGGGATATTAAGCAAGCGCACTGATGACTGATGTCTGCTGTTCTCCCAGTGGAGTTATCACTCATGAGATTTAAGTTGACTTCAGCAACATTTTTGCCCTTGAGGATTTCTCTCCTCCTTTGCAGACCTGTGTGCACTTCACTTGAAGTTTTGTAAAGAGCTGTGCAGGGAAGATCTTCTCGCTGCGGGGCTGCGTTGCCATCAGTGTCACCGGCATCAGTCAAGCAGGGCTTCTCCAGTGACAGCAAATGTCACGAGTGTCCCAAGACCTGAGCTAGTTCTCTGCCAGCCACTTCATCAAAGCTAAGATCCTGATGTCAAGCCTCAGAGTCCTCAGCTGGCCCGGGGCTGCCCTGTCTGCGAGTCCACGGCATCGTCTCACACTGGAACAGCAGTTTTTGACAACAGGCACTCAGCCTGATTTCCCAGATTGAGGCAGCGGTAGAGATTGGGGAGGATCTTTAGCTCTGAAATGGGTTTCCCTCAAAAACCTTGCTGGCTTTCAGGACGCGCTGGCCAGAACGGCATTTGCCCAGGTTTCCTATGGTGTGGCTGATGGGAACACGCAGAAAAGGCAGGGGAGCTATTCCTGCTATATCGGGCAAGGCAAGGAATAAATGCATCTTCCTACATCAACATATGCATCAAAGTGTATAAATAGATGCGTAAAGTAAGTTATACAGTTTCAAACTAGAAAGAGGTGATGTAACAGCTTCATTATCATATTTATGTCTTCCTAATTGCACTCCACTGAGATCCCTTGCAAGCCTATGATGGATTTCCGTATAATAGGATCAAGTTGTATTTGATCTTAAGCTTTTTTCAATAGGAAGCTGAAATGAAAGGTGAGATTCAGAAAAGATGATGAAATAAGTTGCCTAAACTTAATACCAAAAGTATTTTCTCATAACGGAACTGTCTTTCTGCAAACGTGCGACCCATTTTCTAGAGTCCATCTGTGTATTTGTGACACGCTGTGGGAGCAGGAGCTGAACACCAAGGGCTTCACAGGTTGGGTTGGCCATGTGCTACGCACAGCAGCAGTTATACACAGGGAAGCGATTCGTGGCAGGGTGCAAGAAGAAGAAATATGCCTCCTGCATAGATTACAATATTGACTTAAGTCATATTACTATCTGGCCTCAAAGGTCATCTCCAGCCTTGAAGTACTTTTGGATTCTGTGCTCAACAGTGGTTTTAGTCACCGGTTATTTCGAGTGACGTCTGTCGGAAAAAAATACGTAGAATTCTTTATTTGGGGATGGTCAGCTGTTGTAGCAAACAGCCGAGGAAAAGGAGCTGGTCTTTATCATAATATGATAAAATGTGACACAGTGTTCTGGAAAGGATTGTTTTAAACTTCTTCTTGCCCTACTGCGCTTGTCAGAGACTGACGGGCAAGTCTTGCTGGCTCAAAGTGCTGCTGACAAGATTGAAGGTGTATTAGGAAAACTGCTTTCTCCTGGGCATGAAATTATTCCGACAGTTGCTAAGGAAATGTATTCCAGTAATCTACTGCCACTTCATGTGTACTGCAGAGAACTGGAGATTGCTTCAGCAAAAAATAACATCTGCATTAATGCTGTGTAAAATCATCAAAAATCAGCCACTTCCTTTATTCAGCAGCCAGAAAAGTTAATTGCTCTAATTAATGGATGTACTGTTTTTTGTATGTGTGCGTATTGTTATTCTACCCATTTCACAGATGCAGACATTGAGTTCACCAAAAGAGGCATCTTGAGAAATCATGATTTCAGTTGTAGGCTCATACTTTGGTTTGCACTGTGGGCTCTCACACCGGCAGAATCGAACACAGATGAGTCTCAGGCCCTCGACCACCAGCCTTAGGTGACCCTCCCTCCTTGTGAAGAAGTTGGTTTTGACAAATTGGCTGGTGCGGAGGAATGTGGCCCTACACTATGATATAGCTCCACATTGGAAGCCCTCCATCTAGATGCGCAGGATAGCTGCTCGGAGAGCTCCTTGCCAAAGAGGTTTGTTTCTGGGAAAGGGAGGTGTCCTGGTTTGAGGATAGGGAGTAATGGCTGAAGAAAACAAACAGGAAAAGTCAGAGGAACTGTACTGAAGACTCTTAGTGAAGGCTTTTTTATTCAATATTAGTCTTATTCATAGCTGCTGTAAGCATGATAATTGCCAGAAAGATATGCAGACCTCCTACTTTGGGAACCATCACTTAAAGTTAGTAAATAGTCCATCGGGTGGATCAATTGCTGCCCTCTCCAACTTACTGCCGGCAGCCCAGGGCTCTGTCTGCAAGGTCTACCTTGGAGCGCTGAAGGACTTCCTACAGCTGAATTGTGCCATCTGCGCTCCCGGTGCAGCATCTCAAAGTGCTTCCAGGGTGGCTAGCAAAGTTAAAAACGCCTCGGCATAAAACCGCCAAGCTTTATCCTCCCCATAAATTTGTCCAAGGACTAGGAGTGTTTTAAGGCACATCAACCTAAAGAAGTTTTAGAGTGCGCTGGAAAAGAGCTATAGTGCTGCGATTTACAGCCAGGAACATTCACCTGGACAATAAGAATCCTGGTGCATTGAGCTGAAAAATATGCTGCAGTGTATGGTATTGGCTTGTTTGTAATAAAACACTAGCCTAGTACATTTTATTGGTTTTACAGCCATTTATTGTTTTGTTTTCAGAAATACAGTATGTAAGCAAAACCGATAAAATAGTTTATTACATAGTAATTGTTCAAGAAGAGAAAAACCTATCAGAAGAGGTATCTCTTAAAAAGTATTCAGTAGGTCTCATGTATTAGGAGACAAACTAGAGGAGATGGTTGAAGACCATCCCGAGTTCTCCACTGTCTATAGTGGGGCTGGACAGAGAGGTTTTCACAAGGCCTTGGACAATTGCCCATGAGCTTTATGGGTGGGAGCCCAAATGAGCCAAGAATGCAAAGCAGAAGCACAGTATTTACTATTGGTTATTTATTCATTAAAAGGTTTCAGCTACCTGGAGAGAGAGCAGAATGGATCAGAGGACACCTCTGAGACCAGACACAGAGAGAGCAGCATTTTGACTGAGTAGTGTTGCATTACGGTGGCCAGTTGTGGTTCTTACCCCTTCTTTTGGACTTTCTTCTCATAGTGTTAGATACACTTGCTAGAATTCAAGCCTAGGCTCTGCAAAACCTTATCTATGTGCTCCACTCTTCTTACTTGGTCAGTCATGTTACCTCGGTGAGGCTTTGCACATAATAAAATAACAAGTCCATGTGTACATTTGTGAGGTGGGGCCTTGGGTTTCATTCTTTGTACAGTGAACATTGTTAATGACAAATGAGCGATTAGTGTCAGCCTCGTAGGACCAAATCCAAGGAGATGCTGTTGAAAGAACAACACCAGAGTTCTGATGGTTTGGGAAAGACCTGAGTTTACTATGGTTTACAGTGGGAATTTTACCAGAAATCTCAAGAAATGGACAAAATAAATGGCAAAATGTTGTATCAAGACAGTTAGAGACCAGATAGTCTTGGAACCCTTTTTCTCTCCTTTGTCCATGGTTAAATACTTTCTGTCAGTCTTCAGGTCCTCAGGAGTAGGTCTGCACTGGTATCTGGTGTATTTGGAAGAGCAATGTCACCACTCTGCCTTCTCCTGCTCAACTTCTGTACACGCAAGCACCCGGTATGCAGCGGCTTTTCCAGAGGGCAAAGCTGTTTTATGGTATAACGTTTATCTTTCCAGCCCCCTTGAACAAGACTCCCCTTCTTTATATTTCCATGTAGGAAAGAACAAACAAACAAAACCCCAATCAAACAAAAAACCCCACCACATTTCCAGAACTTCCAAAAGTGCAGGTGATTTCATTTTCAGAGGTACAGAACAGTCGTGGACCGTGATCCCTAGCTTTGCTTTGGACATGCGAGTTTGGAGCCATAGAAGAACTCCTTCTCCCCAAAGGATGCCTTTGGAAAGCCAAATTCCTTCAACACATGTCAAGTATCCTAACTTTCTTCCTGACCTGAATCTGTAAGGAGGAGATCTTGGTGCATGCTCGGTTCCACCTGCAGCCTTTCAGCAGCGTGAAATGTTTGCGGTATCCCATGTCCTATTTAGCCTTTCTACTCAGCTGTCTGTAATTGAGCAGCTCTTTCCAGCACACCCACTACAGCTTCATCCTTATACTGCAGGAACCAATTCCAAGCTATTATTGCACTGCTTAATGATCCCGTTCAGGCTGTTTTGGAAGAGTAGTCCTTAGCGTCTCACCCCAGGGATTTAAATAGGCTCGTACATCAAGGCCAAGCCTTGATAATTCCTTTATTTCTGGTGGCATTTTAAATCACACGGAAACCAGGAGCTGCTTCTGAGCAGGGAAATGACTTCCTGCCATTAAGCAGCACCTATCGCCGACCAAGAACGCTCTTGAAATTTATATTGTGAACTCTGGCACTTGCTCAGATCTAATGAATTGGGCTGGGACAAACAAATCACTGTTTCAAATGTTAAATTTCTCATCAAAGGATTTGTTTTCAACAATGTGTTTTAGCAGTAAGAGGTGGAGATTTTTATTTTTTTTTCCTGTGGTTTTACTTAGTTTACAAGCCCATTTGAAATTCCATATTGCTGTTTCAGACTGTATCCCTGAGAGCTATCGCGCTGAATCCATGCTTTAGTATACTCTTCCCTATGTGCCCATATACTCTGGTTTCTTCCTTCTCCCTTTAATTTCTTTAGCTTGTAAGTTAAGGACTTATGATAGTGCAGAGGGAGCAAACCACTTTAAATATTTCAAATCAAAACGAGAACTTTTCTTTTGAAGAAATAATCTGCATCATGGCAATAATGAGCAATTATAAGAAGCTGGTAGCATTTCAATAATCGTACTGCTATTGCTTTGTTCAATAGATGTTAGTTCACATTTTGAGACCTCCTCTATATACTACTAAGATCATCCTTGTAAAATGACAGATTTCCTGACCTTTTTCCTCTTCAAAGGATTTTCACTGAGCACGCTTGTTCTACAGAATAATTGTTGGTAGCACTCCTGAACTCCAGGTACTTTCAGTTGAACCTCCAGCAGTGTGAAGCTCTTTATTTCCAGAATGTGAAATTCTCTTGACCCTTGCTGAGTACCGTCAGAAATTATTATAGACAGATTTCTTTGTAAATATTGTTGTATAAATAGAAGTTTATCAGAAAGGCAGGAGAGGATGATACAGCTCTTTCCTTGGAGACATCTTTATGGGATTCGGAGCTTTCCTTGCAGAAAGGCAGGAGGATTGTGCCTGGAGGATAAAATGATCTTCTAAGAAAACACAGAGTTTGAATGCATTAGAAAGAAGAATTAATGGCCAATAGTTTTTATTCCATCAAAAAATCAGATCTGGATTTTATTTAGGATGCAACCAAAAGCTGACAGCAGTCTAAACACATATGGAATTTTGACATGAGATTTGTTACACAGTGTAAATATTCTAACATATTCATTACTCAATATTATTAATAGAATTGGAAGTTAACTCACTGATACAACTTGTTTATGAAGGCCTGTTAAAAACACTGGGCATCAGAACTACAAAGGGTTGTGCTGTGTTGGTTAATGACGAGAGAATTTTTGTCAATCTTTCTGCTCCCTGATTAAATGCTGTGACTAATGAATTCAGTATGTATTTTGGATTTTGCTATTTTAAGACTTACAAAAAAATACAGATTTTCAAAATGGCTCATTATAAACTGTTGAAATTCTAAATCGCAGCGCTCCCGTGTTTTTAAGACAGTAAAATTCAGATGGTTGAATGCGAATCAGCAGCAGACCCAGCCTAGCTACAAATATTGGCTTACTTGGTTCATATTGACAGGTCTTTGCCCCTACTTACTAACGCGTAGTGTCAGTCCTGCGATAAGCTACTCGTGCTGCTTATTGTCACGCATTTAGCTCCAGCTTGCAGCTCTGGGATAACAGCGTGTCTCGGAGGCAAACACGGATGAGGCAGAGGGTGGAGAATGGGGCTCAGCCTTGAGCTCCCGTCTCCGGCCCCGCAGCGATGCGGTGGGTAGCTCTTCACACAGCGCTGGCAAAGAGCTCTCGTGGGGTCCTGAGATCCGCCTCTAAGTACTGAACATCTCCGCAAGACTTTCAGAGCACAGACCAAAACCAGAGATGGGCAGAATGGCACAGGGAGATGAGACTAAAGGGTGGCTTTTGGGAAGGAGCAGGCACCTGTAAGGGACGTGAGTGAGCAACGGAAGGCCCCTCTGGGTGCTTCTTTCCGATGAGAAGCTTTCTGGATCGTAGACATGAATGAGGGCCTCACCACCACACTGCCAATGCAGAAGGAGCTGCTGGGGCAGAGCCCCGGTGGTCCGTGACAGTGGCACGTTCACAGCTGTGAGTGGGGTCTCTTCATATCTCATAAATATAATTCCCCAGAGTCCCTACCTTCACTACTACAGTTGTTTCAGTGGTCAGGTCTCCAAAATAAGAACATGAAATAGTTTCCTTATGATTACTGGTGCAAACGGAATAGCAAGTTACAGAGTCCAATCCTGCACTGCTGAGACCACCAACCATACGTGGCTACCGTAGCTGATGAACCCTTCGGTGCCATCCTCCCTCTCCGTATCAATCTTTCTCCACCATTTTCTCTATGAAGTTCTCAAAATAAATCCTGCTGCCACGTAATACCCCTCTGCAGCCTTGTTCTGTGACCCACGCTTCCTCCGTTGTAGCTCTTTGCTCCCGGCCAGCAAAGGGGTGGTCAGGATTGCTGTGTGTCCCCACTGGTGTTTGTCACACGGACACACGGTGATGAATAATGCGCCGAACTCATTTAATTGTGCTTCCATTTCTCATGCTAGCTCTTGAATTCAAGTACATCTTTGGTCTTTCTTTGTATTCAAGTTGATTGAGAGGGTTTAACCATATACAATATTCAAATTGCTTTTATGCATGAAGAGATTTTCAAGAAATCAATGCACTCTTCGAGTGAAATAATTAATACATGAACTGACTGCCCTTTAAAGACAGTAGTAATGCTCCTTACCAAGACCAATGCACTAATATTACATTCAGTAATGCACTTTTTAAAAGTTAAATTCTTCATCATTGGTATTTGAGTAGGACACAGAATTAGGCATGCCGAGCTGTATTTATTAGCAGAAAACTGATTATTATTACTGACCAATCTGCTTTTTAATGATTCAGCGAGCATGTTGGTTTTTATAGTAATGAATACGGGGCCCTTAATCAGGTGATCTGACAAGTGTGCAATTTGCCTGGAAAATTATGCTGGACTGAAAGTGTTTTTGTGAAGAATATAAAAGGGAAAAGAACCTATAAAATTTTGGCATTTAGAGGAGAAAGAGACAGGAAATGCTGAAGGAACAACATTGCAATTCTTTGTGTCTGTCATCTATATGCAGATATTTGGCCGCAGTTCCCAATTAGTATCAGGGTTATACCGCGCCCAACTCAAGGCAAATTTGAGGTCTGTTTCTGCTCTTTTCCACTGGAGGTCAAAGGAGCAAGAGCGTAATACTCTGTATGAGCAGGAGGGTCATTTAGGTGCTGTGAAAGACCACTGTAAAATTAGATGGCTGCAGTTCCCTTGTGCTCTGGTGGCGTTTACCTTCCTTCATCTAAAAAGGAAGTATTTATTTTCACTTTGAGGGCATATTTGTCTCTTTCTTTACCCACTCACACACCCCTAAGGCATCTTAGTCTTTCTACCAACCTGATCTATTTTCTGATACTTGTCTTATCTTGCTTCACACTCCTGAAAGATGCCTTCTCCTACATCCAAAAGCCTGGGCTGAAGAAATGACAATGGGTCTTGTGGGCTGCTACTCACGCTCACCACGGTCGAAACAGTTTCTTATGCTGAGGAAGTCTACGAAACGAAATAGCTGACAAATATCTGGCAAGAGAGATCAAACGAGGCTCCTTGGAGATTTCTTCTGTTGACTTTAATGGCCTTTGTTCAGTCAATGAAGAGTCACTGTCACCAGTGACCTTTATCAATGTACAACCTGAAAAATTAATATACTACTAAAAATACTCCAAAATCATCTTTTTGTTTGTTTGTTTGTTTTATTTGCCTTTATTTAGCAATCTCTCTCCCTATTCTGCTTTCTCTGATTGACTAAATGGTACTACTGTATTTCATTCGGTTGATCCAGTTGTAAGTGGGCATCCAGTTCTGGGGTTCACCCTAAGATGTATTGGATGCTTTCCATTCCGATTGACTTTATAAAGAAAGTAAATGAAATTTATTTTAAAAAGAATGATCCCCATAATTTATTCATGGAGGATGCAGTATGGTAAGCAGGTAGATAGGAAACTCCCCAGGGAGCTACTTTTAGGATTACCTACTAGTGTTTTTCAAATTCTGGCATAGCATCAGAATTAATATGCCAGCTTTTGTCATGTGTCCCCTATAGCATTTGAATAATGAATATCAGTCTGCGTCTACTGTCTCCCACGTCACTCACGTGCTAAAGGCTGATCAAAATCTCACATCGATGCCGGTTCGCTTTGCATCAGTTCTAACTCACAGCACTGGGGTCCTTCATATCGTGCACAACTTAATACGAGGCAGAGTGCGTTGCCACTGGAGGAGCCACTTTGTTCGTATAAATGTTTGGTCGTAGGTGTCAGAATTTCTGCTTCAAGAGAATTTCCACTGAAGCCATTGGAAACTATAGTTGCCTATTACCTTGGAGGACCAGGTATTCCTCTGCTTTTTTCTCCTTCCCTCCGTTTTCTCCTCTTCCCCAGCCAGTATGCAGAATACTTGATTAGAATTTCAAGGTAACAGGTGTGTTTTCTTATTTGCTTTGGAAAAAAAAAGTCATCAAATATCACAGACCATGGAAACAAGGCATGAAAGAATTCAGCTTGCTTGTTCTTAAAGGACTAAATAGAGCAAGGAGGCAATTTCACCTCTAGTCTCAGAAATACCCTTTTTTTCCTCCTAGGTTTAGTATTATTTTTATATTGTGTGCTGACCTCATACAAAAAGGGTGTGTGGAGCTGATAGAGAATAAGCACCAGCAGTGAATCAATATAGGTGAACTAACTCTAGAAGTAAAAGTGCATTGGAAAGAAGCAATATTGCATTATTTTTGTATTGTCTGCAGCACCTGAACCTTGAGTATCATTTGGAAATACAAAAATGTCCTTTTAACTACATTGTTAAACTAAAAGGACTCCCTGTCTATTTGCTCTTTGTCATCAAAAGCTGTTGTCCATGATTGCACGGTATTTTGTATTGTCTTCTGCAGAACTCTAAAATGACTGTTTAGATTGAATGCCTGAAGTGAGCACTGGGTAAGTCAAAGCACATTGTATTTCCTTTCCACCTGGGAGACAGATGTGCCACTCAACAGCATCTTTTCTCTGTAGTACAATCACAAGGTGCTCTAGTGCTTTTGTTCCACAATGATGAAAATTACTCTTTTTTTAACCTGTCTTGAAAGTCACTTGGTGGTGTGAAATTTGGTGTAGAGAAACTGTAAAGTGTAAGCTTATAGTTATATACGAGTTGGTCACTGATGTCACCCACAGTTTACCTTCCCAACAAGTAAATAGCTCAGAAACATTCACCGTAACCTCCACCCTCACAGACAGAACTCCCACTGCTGCTAGAGTTATTCATTGTTTTCATTATGGCAAAACTTGGGTATCAAAAACTGGGCTGTGCTATACCAGGAGCTACATAAATTCAGAACAGCAGATGCTCTATGCTCTGATGAGCTCACAGTCTAAAGAGACAAGACAGCCTTGGGCTGCGGTTAGAAGTATAACTGTGTTTTTCAAAAATCTCACATCAACCTATGGATTTTTTTTTAAAGAATGATGGAACACAGTCTTCAAATGTTATGATTCCTTGTACAACTTATTGTCTTCTTAGTCTTCAAAACTCTATTTTCTTGATAAAAATATATCGGTGACGTAGTGAACGTTTCGACACGCATAGCCAGGCCAGGAAAAAACATCTCAACTTCTCCTCTAAGCTTCCAAGGCTGAACACCACAGCCTTTGGTCCTCAGGCAGCTGCTGCCCCTACGGTGAGAAACTATGGCTTTCTAGCACGGGCTTAAATCACACCACGAAGTGCTACCGTAACTGACTGGCCCTTTCACGAAACGTTCCCAGTATTTACAGTTGCAGAAGGTGTATGCTTTTATGGCAGTATTTGTTAGGTGTTCTCTGACTTGACCAAGATTTCAGCAGGGACATAACTTGGGACTGGCCATGGAGGGATCTCAGCCAAACTCACACCTGCCACTGCCGCTGGTGCAGTCCTCTTCAAATTGAGTCATTTCTGAGTGTTTCTCACCTTAGCAGCTGAAGACCAACTGTAATTCTGGAAGTTTAGTTCATTAGAAGCAACAACAAGAATAGGATCAGCAAAACCAAGCAGCTGTCAAAATGCTTTGCTCGGGTAACAAATTTTAATATCTGGAAGTACATTCAATACTATAAAACATTAAAAAAAATGCATGTTACCTGACGTTAGAACACTTTTAGCCTTGAGGGTGGGGGAAATTCAAAATTAATCATCATCTAGGGTAAGCCAAATGAGCTCATGTTTTGCATTATTTATTATGAAGATTAGCTATCATTCTTTCCAGTGTCACAGTTTTAGGCATTCGTTGTTTTGACATGTTCTCAATGGAATAGCTTTCCCATAGTGAAAAATTGGGAACCAGTAGAGAGTCTCACTGGCAAAGGTGGCTTGTTTTTATGACATATTGAGTTGATAAACTGGAAGTTTTGTAGTAAACTATTAAAAATCAGTAGGAACCACGAGAAGGGGTATTGG
The DNA here is from genome assembly GCF_000708025.1 of Charadrius vociferus. Lineage (NCBI taxonomy): Eukaryota > Metazoa > Chordata > Aves > Charadriiformes > Charadriidae > Charadrius > Charadrius vociferus. The sequence goes on along the minus strand of NW_009646744.1, from coordinate 2,220,163 downwards.
AGGTCTAATGATTCTATTTATGTAGAGTGGGTAACCAGGAAGATTATGGGAATTAATAGATTTTAACACGGTGTTTGTGTTGCTTTCGCTGCGTGAGACATGGATGACTAAGAACATTGCATGTACCATTCTTGGAGATGCTGGGCAGATATCTGTAGTTTGTTCCATGTTTCACTTCTACTTTGAAAACTTTCCTCTGTAGTTAATGGTTTTGTCACAAAGTACATATTCACTGTACTTTGCAAACCTAACAACTTCTCCCTGAATAAGAGCCTATTATGGCAATTAAGAGTCGCTGGTAGCCATGGAAATAATCCCTTTTCTTGACCTACCAAAGGTGGTGGTCTGCTTTCCTGCATGAATTGCGTACCTCAGCTTTTTGAATAATTTACATGTTTCTGATCTAAATGATGCAAGGCAGTTATTGCACTTTGGAAAATACAGGACATAAATCAGTGAGAGCGGTTGTTCCGTACAGAACAAAACATAGTCCTTGGACGGACACATACGTCACTCACTGACTGAGATCAATGCCATTTTGCTCAACTAAGGACAGACTATGTACTGGGAACCAACTGGAAAAACTGAGCTGACAAAGAAACGATGGCACTGGAACAGAGAGAAAAAGGCTGATATCTTGTGCCATAAAAATCAAATGTGAAAAAGTTTGTAATTTAAAGCTGCCCCAGGTCATAATAAATAATTCAGCCCTCAATTATATGCAGTTTCTCCTTAACATATTACTATCTCCCCAGTTTTTTGTAAAAATCAGTCGATAGACCCTTATCATACATGCATGTGTATATATACTGATAGATAAATAGATGTATTTAAAATCTTATGTCATGGTGATAATTTACTTTGATTTATCAAAATTTGCTTTCTGTCCATGAATGCTTATCTTGTTGGGTTCTTTGTACTATATGATCTACAATAACCCAAGCGGTAAAATAAGGATTTTCAAGTGTGACCTCACTGGATTTGCTCCCATATTCTGTATATATAGTAGAGACGTGTGAGGCAGTGCCAACATGAGATTTAACTAAAACAATAAAGCTGAACGTGTGCTTTGCCAGTAGCTTTAATTCACCCTCTCTTTCTCTTCCTAGGATTGTCACTAATAGGCAATGACTACTTCTTAATTATTACTTAAGTTTAATAGCTGATTATTATTACTTAATGATATGAATACTTCCAGCTGCGGTTGGTCAGAGAAATCACTTTGCATTTCAGGTTCCTGAATGGGTGTGTTTGCAAACATTTTGCCTGGCACATTTATTAAGGAAGAGCTGAAAGCCACATTTCACGAACAAGCTTTCCGAGTCCTTTAAATTCCTTTTCTACAAACATGTCAATTACTCCGGGAAAGGCGGTGAACTTTTCTCAGATATGAGCAAAAATAATTTAAAATTTGGATGAATATAGGCTTATTTCTTTGCTTCATTGCTTCTTCAGTTTTATTTGAAATGGGAAAATGTATATTGAATTAGGTAATAGGAGCTGTATTGGAAAGTCTTTGTCGTGCAGCTGATGCAGCCGAGCAAGATGAGTCAATGCCACTTGGCTCCTCCCACCTAATTTGGGGATTTAACTGGGGCACGCAACTGAACCTCGGTTTTGGCATTTGCCAGAGTGGCCCTATGGCGTGTGTCTCCCTCCCGGGACAGAAAAGAGCATATTGTTGTCTGAATCGTCTCCTTCCTAAGTGGTTGTGACCTAAAATGCTTATTTTCCTTTTCCAGTAACCGGAAACCCCAGCTTTATGGAAAAAAAAATAATCATACATTAGCCAGCCAGCAGCCTTGTGTGAGGAAGTAGGTAGATTTTGCTCCTACAGAGAGGCTCAAGCAATTAAATTTGTGAGCTCTTCCACAGAAGAGTTATAATGCTCATAGATTTGCTTCTGCTTTTTCTCCCCTCCCCACCTCGACTCCTCTGGAGCCCAGACAGCAGGATTGACTTCCACCAGTCCGCGGTGCCTCTGGAACTGCCAATGGACTTGTTAAATTGTGATAATAATTTTTAGGCTGTTGGCCACACATTTGTTATGAAATGAAGTAACTCTCTTCACATGAGCTGTCAGACAGAAATTACTTTTAGTCACAATCAATCTAAATTTCAACCGGAGACTTCAAGGTGAAGGCTGTGAACTTTGTTACCTATTAAAGGCCCATGAAGCCATCCAAGCTTTTTCATTTTCAGCTAGAACAGTATTTCTATACTCCTGTGTTGCAGAAAGTATTGTTTATATGCCAAAACTCCATAGCATTAAATGCAATAAATCCTCTATTTCAGCTAACTACCTCCATCAAAGTTGAAATTTAATTTCTTCAGGCCAAATTCTGCTCTCTCCTCCTTCTCCTGTTCAAAGCAATAAATGCTTTAAATAAACTCTGGGGGAAGTTTCTGGCCCCATGGCAGTAAAACCCAAAAGAGTGATCAAAAAAATTATGTATTTATAACATTTCATTAGGCTTAAAATTACCTCTGTTCTTCTCATGTGAACGTGTAGGATTGATCAGGCAAATGGCAGTCTCATTACGCTCGTGATAACATATTCACCCGTAAACCATTGGGGTACGGAGCCCATGAACTGAGACTTTGTGAACTTTAAAGACTTGTTGTGGAAAGAGCTTGAATACGAGACAGTGCGCGTCCAGAACCGCTATATCGTTACATACGGGACAATCTACACTGTACTTTGCAGTTGGACATTTCTCTTGAATGCCTTTTGCTTACACTTCATTTTTAATCAAGCGAGCTGAATGCAACCCAAAACAAGACCTTTACCTAATGTTGAGTTTAATGACCCTTTTAATACCAGTCGAGTTGGCCGCCTTCTCCCTCTCTGCCGTTCCCTCGTAGCTTTGGAGCGTTAAACGTGTTATAAAAATGACTTCTTGGTACGGTCCACAAATTAACTGAAAGGCGCACAGAAGCAGTATACTCATCCAGCATGAAATCAAAATCTAATCAATGCAGATTATGTTAGATTAGCTAAGCAAGTAAACAATTAGCCAAGTTAATGTTACCTACCCTGTCCTTCAGCGCCGAACAGTTAAGGAATTTGTCTTCCCAGACATGTTTAGTTCCAGCTCACACTGGTGACATTGCCGGTTATTGGAGGAATTTTTCAAACCAGCAGCTCCCGCGGCCGGTTATTTTCATTCTGGTTTGAGTCTTCAACAAAAATGAAGGAAAAGTTGGTAGGAAGAGGGGAGTCAGCTCCTTGGGAAGGAATTGGGGATTTTGATGTGAAGCCATGATGCCGAGTGAGGAATTATCCTCAGGCTCCAGTGATCGCGCGCAGCCGCCTGTTGCCAGGCTGTACGATGTGGGGTTACGCTGGATGATGCTGCTCCTCGCTCCTGACAGGGCCAAGGAGATGGGTCCCCACACACCAGCACCCCACTGTCTCGGAGACTCAGGAAGGCAAAACCGCTCCAACCTAATATTAAAGGTTTTGGCAAATATGGTTTGGGTTTTATATTATTTGGTTGGTTTTTGTTTTTTTTTTTACTATTATTTTTACTGATGGATTCATTCCGCACTCTGAATTCCCCATACTCTTCAGATGGAGTTTTTGCTCATTAAGGTGACAGGGAAAATGAAATTAGCAGCTGGAATTCTGGGGCAGAGAAACCTGCTCTATTGCTCTGCCCTTGGCTTCAGGTCTCATAACACTCACTGCTCAACTTGCGTGGAGTGATGGTCTTTGAAACATACGTTGTGCGTGCACAGGTCTTTCTACAATATTGCACTTCACTTTTGATTTACTCTGCCTTGCTTTGGTTCTCTTTGGATTAAGACAAGCGCACCAACAAAAATAATTAATTTAGCAATATTAAACCAGTTTCAGAACATCTGTTTGCTAATATCCCTGTTACCGAGCTACAGACAAACTGGGAGGCTGACTTTAAAGTTGTTACAGTAATGCAGGTATTAAATTGGGTTTATTTGCACAGTTAATTCCCTAAAACCAAACATAATCTGGTTTTTAGCTGCTGTTTTTACAGAATTGTTGAGAAAATGAAATTCATCCAGTGGTCATGTCTAAACTATTGCATCTATCTCCTATCATTAGCACCAGCTGTTTCGTCTTTTTCATTCTAAGTCAGTCTTGCCAACACGATACACCCACCTGTGTTTCAGTTATCTCCATTACTTGCAAAATTTCAGATCACCTTCAATTTTTTTCACATTATTATATGCTTTGTAAAGGATTACATCCCATGTTAAACAGTATTATAGCCACTAAAAATTTTAATTGACATAATGTATTAGCATTTAACTCTAATCGGTGACTTCCATACCAGGGAAGCTTATCACTCATTTTCAGTGGGGTGAAAGGGCAAGCACAGAACTTTTAAGATGTTTTTCATAGGAGCTGGAGTTGTAGCTTGGTTAAACCAGCCCTAACTGCTTTTTGTGACCATGTAAGCTGCTGAAAAAAGTGGTTTTTTCCTGTTAAATTAAACTTAAAATTAAGTTGCAACTGCTTTAGGACCCATCCACCATCAACCATTTCTTTGGTTTGAATTTCCTCCACATGGAATTTTTGGATTTTTTGGTTTTGAGCTTCCAGCAGCAGAATTGGCTCAGATTTGGTTTTGTTGTTGGTTTTGGTTGTTGGTTGTTTTTTTTTTTTTTCCTGGTGTTGGGGGCAGTGGATGGGTATCTCTGCACCGTGGATGAGTGGTACCTTTGCCCTCCCAATATTCCCATCCTTGACCAGCCCTGTGTGCCTGGCACACTCAGCAAGATGATCTTCTGCCTTATGTATTTATGGTGGTCGTTAGTACCTTTGCCGTTGAATGAGATTTGGTGAGTAAGTGGAAGGGGCAAGCACAGGTATAAGTATATCTTATAGAGTACCATAAAACACAGCCCCATAAACTCCCTGGTGTGGGGTTTTTGCTTCTCTCGGCGGGGAGGATCCTGCTGGCGTAAAGTAAAAAGTTTGTCTTCTCAGCAGAAAAATGCAGAAGGTCAAATACAATTTTGTTAACGGGTATTCGGGTATTTTTCCACTTTAACAAATTCATTATATTTCTTTTTGATCTTCAAAGGCTTTGCTGAATCATTGTTTGTTCCTTTTTTTTTTTTTTTTTTTGGCAGGGAAACTTATTAGCAATTCTGAGAAATAAATTGCAAACGCTTTCTAACCTGAGGCCAAAACCTGCTGGCATTTAGGTGTTTCCAGATGGCAAATGCATGAGGGCTTGAAAAAACTAATCTAACACCAAGGGCTAGAGAGGCTTTTCGCCTTTATCAAAACCAAAATGGATAAATGGGTACAGAAATTCTTAATCCATCAGATACTGGCTACAATTTGTAAAGATAACTCCTTACCGTCAAAATTAAAGGCTTTGTTGCTGGTTGTGTGAAAAAATGAATGCAAGCAGTGATCCCCACTGTGAAATTTTCCAGAAATTTCAGAGTTCTTATCAGGTGGCGGATTATCACCGTGTTGATAATGTGACGAATGCACTCCTCCATCGACCCAGTAACGGGGCTGAACAAGCCATGGGATTCCCATGCGGAGCTGAAAGAACCAGAGGAGGGAGAGAGGTGGGAGCGGAGATGGGCGTTCTCGAGGCTCCGCACCAGCTGCACACTGGGTTTTCCCCCTCCTGCCTTTGTGCCAGGTTGGAGGGCGCTGGCTGAACCCCTCTAGGCTCTACTTCAGTGATAATATCAACAATAGGTGCCGGTTTGTGGGTAGGGGTGGAAGTAGCAGTGAGGGGTCTTCATGAACCATATCGGTGATGCTCTGAGACCTTCTCTTCACAGCCTGGGGGAATGACCATAGGTTCATCACAGATTGCACAAGGATGCTGTTTTTTTTTCCCTTCACGTTGCAACTCATGTACATAATGTGCTGTTTCAAAGGAACTATGGAAACTTTCCCATCTAAAGCCTCTTTTTCCATATTTTATAATTTGCTTCCAGATTTTTTTCTAAGGGATATTTTGTTGAAAACTGCTTTTCAAAGCAGCCCACCCTCTCTCCCTTTAAGTGGAGCAGAAGGGGAGCTATCCCCGGAGCGCACCGGCCCCATCCCACATGGCACCTGCAGCTCCTGGGATGCTCCTTGTCCCCTCTCCAGCCCATCGCGCTCCTGGGGCCTTTGGTCCCGATTCTGCTATCTTTACTCATGCTGTGAGATCTTATTCAGGGAACAGTCTATTTGAAATATGAGTCTAATCCCAAGGTAATTTACTATTCCTCTTAGATTTAACTTTAGCTGATCCCTACAGAATGAATTTTTTAGCAGGACAGTGTAATCTGTCTGTGAGATCTTGACAACAGCGTCCACAAGGAAAATGGAAACTTCTCAAACTTGTCATTTAAATGCAAACCCACGAGGATGTGCTGTGGTCATAGGTACTGTGCAGAGAGGAACACATCCTGCCATGAACTGGTGACTTTTGCTCCCAAGAAAGGAAAATGCTTAACATCATCTGAACGCTCACCATCACCATCCACCTCCTCGCAGACCTTCTGCAGGTGCTGTGTCCGGCTCCGGGCCCCGCTGCTCAGCCAGGGCTGCAGTATAGATACGGGGACCGAGAAACAGCAACGGGGTCTGTAACACTAAAAGAAAAATGTGATTATGTTTTTGGTTTTGTTTTTTTTTGTGCTGTTGTTGTTGTTGCCAAGTCTACGGCTGGATCCTTGCCAAGCAGATCCTTGTGGCGACATGGATTTCCATTTATCCGACTGCTTGGCAACATCTGGGGATCGTTGCAACTGATTGTTATATTAGCGATACCGGGAGCGTTTACTCTGTGATGTGGGTATCCGGAGGCCACAGTTCCATAAATAACCCGAGGAGCAACGCAGCAAAATGTTCCACGCTGCAGCCCAATGCAAGAATAATTCTAAGGCAAAAGAGCCTAAATATGGAAGCAATCTTCGATTGATAAAAGTTTTACACGATTTGTAAGTAAGACCGATTCATACAAAAGGACTAAACTTTACCAAGTAATAGTCATAGGCTGACTTCACTTCCCTGAAAGTCTGAATTGACTGAGCTTTAAATACTGTTGCCTTTTAAGTCTGAATTTAAAAAGAAAGCATCTCTGAACAACTGAACTTGTAAGGAAATCACACCGCGGTTCATTGAGGAAATTTTGTATTCCCAGCATTTTTTTAAAAAAGAAAAAAACAATCAAAATTTTTGTAATGTGTTTTAACTTTAAATCTTTAGATTGTTTAAGTGCTTTGATACAGTAAAGAAATGTTCATTAGAAAAAGGGGGCAAATTAATTTCTCGGTCATTTTCCAAAATTTCCTCAAACGCACAGTTTATTATTTCAGTCTGGACAAAGAATCCAGATTATGAGATCAGTTTAAATTCAACAAATGTTGAAGCCATAAAAGTGTAACTCAAAGCACGGAAATGAAGAGAATGGTTACTATGCTCAAGGGAAGTGGAATTAGGGTGAATTGCATGCTATTTTGGCAAGGATTTACACCATTTTTGAGACTTCGACATTTTCAATTAAATCCTATTTATTTGTAATTCTTTTTTCAAGTTTCTGCCCTTCTACATCTTGATCCTGGTCTTACTGCCTGATTCATGATCATTTGTCTTGATGGAGTCCATTTTGATTTAAGGGAAACTACTCCAAATTAGCTGGGTTGGTGCATACGTGTGGGTTAGTGGACAAAAGAATAACCGCTCTCTGAGATTTACAGACTCTTCCTTTCTCCATAACATTGTTATGATGTTTTCTGGCAAATATTATGGAACAAAAAGATCAGATTAGCTTCTGATCCGGAGCAGATGCTTCTTTGCATCCTGAAAGTCAGAGGACTTCTGCCGGCGGATTGCCACCACCCATCCAAACTCCAGTAAGTAATCACGAAAGTTTGTGCACTCTGATTCACTTCAAACAATGTGTTGTGCAATGACAGTAAAGAACAAAAGCCTATCAATAATCAAGAGGTTGCGGTTAAAAAAAATTAATGGCTCCCGATATAAAATTGGATCTCCAGATCTTCACTCATCCACTTCAGAAGTGGTTCAAAGCTATCCAAGGTAATAAAAGACCTTGCTAAAATAAAAGACCTATCCAAGCTAATAAAAAACTTGACAGAGTTACTGTGTGTCATTTTCCAGGGAGCTGTAACTACTGCGTTATAGCCAGTTCATTGAGAACTAAGTACAGAGCCCCAGCACTGACGAAGCTTTGGAAGAAAAATGAATCATGGCTGGATCAGATACAGACACAAAAGTGCTGTGTTAGAGGTTAAAACCATTCCAGGAGCTGAATGCCTTCGCTGCATAGAAAAGGATGTGACAATGAGTTTCATTTAAAGACTGAATTCATTTGCCACGGGAACAATGAGGTTTTGCTTTTTTAATCAAAATGCAGACAAGTAATTTCTTAGGCAAGCAAAGCTCTGAATTATGCTGGGGAAGATACAACGTGAGTAAACAGTCTTTTCTGTAATACAGCTATAAAATATTATTATATACATATACATGAAATGAAGAAGTGATTGAACTTGTCATTTAATTGTATTATCAGATTTGTAGCTTGTGAAAATGTCAGGGAAAATAACACAGTATGTAGGATGGGTCAATTTATTAATTGTGGATAATTTTTGTGCCAACTCCCGTCAGTGCTATTGTATTACTTATTCATAAGCGTTCACCAAGTTTCTCAGATAAATAATTTTCAGGCAGCAGGTTAGTTTTTTATAGTCTTCCCATTTTGATTACTTCCCGGGTGTCTACTGGGATCAGTGACTGGTCTCTGAGGTCACACAGCATCGTTTCGACCTGTAACTTTTCCAGAGGGAGAGTAACATTTAGCACCTGGCCAGTTTGAGCTGTTTGATGATCTAACGTTTGTGACACTCTAAATATCTGTAACCTTCCAAATAACAGGAGAAAAGGGTTATTTTATTTGTGCGTATCTGTAATTCTTGCCTACTTTCCCTTTCTCCAAACCAGCTCTATTAAAGCTGGCCTCATTCGCTTCTTAAAATTGAATCACATAAAAACTCCAGTTAGACCAGTCCAACTGGGGGCCAAATCTTGGCCTAGTTATTAATTTTCACTCCAGCAAAAATTGGGAGGTTTATCTGAATAAGAACACAGGACTCAAATCTATTAACTAATAAAGTAAACATACCAGTTGGAGATCAAAACGATCTGTCAATATGTGCTGGAAGTATCCATCATTGTTATTATTTTCATCAGAAAAGGCACGATGGTTGAAGGTTTCTACTTACGTGAGGAGCAACACCCACGTCCGTGCTCTCAGCAAGAGTTTGGAGGAACGGCCCCCAGAGCAGCACCAATAAAACCAGCTGCCCCAAATTAAGCCTCACCCACACAAGCTGTGCTGGTCAGGTTGGGTTTTTTTTGCTTCCTCAGGGATGTGGGAGTGACACAAATGTCCAGAAACAATTTGGAGAGGAGGGACAGTTCACCTGGGACCTGGCGGTGGAACGTGGCTGGCGAAGGGACTGCATGTACCCTCCAGAGGGATTTTCAAAACTTGATTCAAGGGAAGCTTTAGAGCAGAGAAGTCACCGGATATTCAGAATGTTACTTTTGGCAATCTTGTTGCTTCTTTAAGTGAATGAGAGCAAAATGGGTGAGTTAATCTAAAGTTCTTCCTTCCCAGGGGAGCAGCTCTCCGCAGCACTAATGCAGCTCCTCGTGCAGCTCACGTGGATCCAGTCTGGAGCAAATCATCTCTTCTGTGAGGTGAAAAGAAATTTGGGGGTGCAGAGAGCAGGGCAGGGAGAAAATGGGATATTTCATCCACTTCCCATGGGAATGCTGCTGTAAAAATAGGTTTTGTCCTGGTTGTAGAAGTCTTTTATTTCAAGTTTCATCAGGTTCATGCCTTAGCTCCAGCATTCCTGAAGGGTAGAGACCACTAAGCTTGGCCATATTTCCTCTTCACGCTGCAGCTCTTTTTGAGGTTTAAAGCTCTACTTATTTGCCGAGACTTGTTTGTATGTTGCTCAGGAAGCCTGGAACGAACTATTGCCTGGTTTTCAGTTTTCGTTTTGGGGTTTGAGGCAGGGAGAGAATATTTAAACGTAGATATTAGATGGTACCCATGTGCCCCTGGGGAGAAAGGATTACAAAATCTTCATTAAGGCCATGTGAGAGGCAAAAAAACAAAGAAAAAATGATTCGGCTCTTCATATTATTCATAGACAGGAATACATTGTCTTGAATATTAGCTGTGGGTCTTGTCCCTCGAGATCTGAACACGCTGACAATGAGGACTTTTGAACAGGCTCCCAGGCATTAGGGAATTACACAGTACACGAAGAAGGTGAGATGAGAATAGGGACTAGAGATGTCCCCATTCTCTATTTCTTCCTGCTTAAAATGCATCAATATTAAAAAAAAAAAAAAAAAAAAAAAAAAAAAGGAAAAACCAGAATAGCAGCAGGTTTTTGTAACCCTGTCAAAGCAAAAGGAGAAACAAGATATATACAGGCTGCAGTTGACACTAACTTTTTCTTCTCTGTTCCACCTGAATCTGAGCTAATAGGAATAATAACTACTCCGCCTGCCCACTGACCCAAAAGGTGTGTGTTACTGCGCTAATCCACTTCTACCGGTATTGACTGCTGGTCTCTATGGCTTTGCCTTGCAGAGTCAGAAATAAATTACCCATCGGAATCAATGAAACTCATGGCTATGGTTTACACGGATGCAGCTCTGTCACCCACACCTGCGAGTGATAAGTGCTCGCAGAGTACTTCCACACTTCGTATTATGAGTGTGTGAGGGTACACAAGCCACCCTCGGGAGAAACCCACTCATCAGCGTATGGTCACGTTCGGACCATCGCCATTGCTGCGCAGTACCTTTGGGTTAGACAAATTGAAGTATCTTCAAAATCAGCATTGCTTTTGCTCCTTGGTAGGGAAACAAGTTAATTGAGGGTCGTGATGCTGATGTCTCAGTGACACTGAGGTTATTGCGCTCCCCCAAAGCTCATATAAAACTGAGAAAGCACAACTTCACAGCCTGTCTTGTGCCTGGTACACCTTGACTTTTCGTTAGTTTAGTTCATTAGTTATAAGCTGATAAGATAGTTCACTGCTATAAGATAGTTCAAGCCATGAGATAGTTCACTGACTGCAGGATTGGTGTTGTGAGTGAAAGAAGAACTAAGTCACCCAATTAATGAGGCAATGGCCTCATGACTTTGAGACATCCTCAGGTCCCATTAAAATCCACAGGAGAGGGATGTATATACTGAGAGTGTGCCATTAATTTGTGGAACTGAGTCAAGAACTCAACAGCAGCACTAGTAATATTTAAGGCCAAGTCAAGTAACTTCAGGCTGAAGAGAGCTCCATGTTCAAGAGAGAAAATTCTTGAAGGTGCTGTGTTGGTACGTCGGAAATCTGCTGAGGCAGCAGCAGCCACATGGAGCAGCATCGCCCAGAACATGCACAACTGCAGGCAGAGATCAGTGTAACTAAAAGGTCCCACTTCAGACCTCATCAAGAGTTTTCATAAGGGTGGAAATGAAATATCAACTTTTTAACATGTGTTAATCTTATTTAATATCACAGCAGCAACTGTTCATTATAATATCCTCCTATATGTAATTTTCAACAGGACTTCTGCCTCTAGATGGAAAATAAGACTTTCTAGATCAGTTTTCACTATTGAGTTGGAGTCTGAGCCTCTGTTTTGCTCTTTTAGTTAGACACCAGCTGGATGCTCCTTACTTTCAGTAGTGCTCAAATATGCATATAGGAGCCCGATTGCCTGCAAGCGATCATGGGTTTAGCTGTTTGCATTCACTACGTGGTGCTCCTTTTTCTAGAGGCTGATGTCGGAAGCTATTTACAAAGTCACAGAGTTGTAGACTAACTTAGGTGGACGGGACCTCTGGAGGTCTCTGAGCCCGACCTCCTGCTCAAGGCAGGGTCTGCCAGAGCAGGTTGCTGGGAGCCTTGTCCAGTCAAATTTTAAATATCTGAAAGGAAAGATCCCACGACCTCTCTGAGTCCCCGTTCCAATCTTTAACTGCCCTCAGGGTGATCTTTTCCCCCCTTCTATCTAACCAGGACATCCTGGTGCGCCCTTTGGCGATACCCGTTCACTGCGTGCCTGAGGAGCATCTGGGTAGCTGCAAGAGCAGTGAGGTCCCCTCCTGAGCCTTTTCCTCTTAAGGCTGAACAAACTCATTTAGATAAGCGTTTATTCTTTCATTTATGGAGTTACAGCGTAGCAAGTGCCATTAGCACAGCGTAGCTATAGAGAACTTTGGGTTTTTTCATTCATTGTAATATTTTCTCCATCTGTGTTTGTAAATAGCTATGATAAGAAGCCGTAATTGTGCCATTTCCTTTCATACAAAACTTCTGTTGACTTCTGTGCAAGCTGTACGCATACCATTAAGATGGCCCATCATGTTTTGGCTTTGTCTGTGACCCAATTGAGTTCTTCTGACCCAGAGTAACCCCAGCAGTGTGACTCTGCCCCTCCTAAAGGCAGAAGATGATGAAACCCAAGTTTACCCCGAGGACCAGGTTAAGATGCAGGTGAAAGCTGCTTTCAGTTGAAAGGATGCTGAAGGAAGCGGCCTTTATCTCAGTGTTTCACCACGGGCTGTGAAGCACCCACTGCTATGGCTGGTGCACCCAGGAGGCACATGGGACTCCGCAGCATCCTCAGCCGCGCTCGCTCGGGCGGCCCCACGCCGGCGCTGCACCGACACCGCGGGTGCTAATGGCCCTGCGGCTGTGACAGCATCCAGCTACACACAAGTTCACGGTGCAAATAAATACTCCGGGCTGGGATGGGGTTTTGCAGCCCTCTGCTCTGCTCTGCAGTGCTGCAGCTGTTGGTGCTTCCTTGAAACCAGCTCAAGTACCTCCCCGTGAGCTTTAGTGGCATATTTGCATTGCAGCACAGATGTACCCAGTGTAACACCACGTATAACTCTGCAAAGCCAACATCTGGTTCCATTAAGTGCGATAGAAATATTGTTATTGGTTCCGGTGGGCCTGGTAGTTCATTTATTTATTTTGCTTTTTTTTTTCCTACAGAAAATAAAAGCCACTCATATGATTGAGTAACCTGTCCGCACTGGTCAAATCTCTGACCCAAAGATTTGGTCGCTATGAGCAATTACGTGGTTGGTCGTGTGACTTTCACAGATTTTATGCTTTCTTCCAGGTCACTATCTATTATTCTCAGAATGGAAAATTCAAAGATCAGAAAGAACCTAATAGGTTGAGAGAGACAATGCCTTATAAAAATGTTACTGCTATTGACTTTGTGGAAGATTTGATTACAATGAATTGGCAGGGAAATGATTTAATACTAAACATTGACGACTGTAATATCCAAGAGTAATTCTGGACAATAAGAGACAAGAGAAAAAAATGTGTTTTCTTTTACTGTGGGAGAGACTGTTGCTAAAGGGATAACAGAGACTCAGTACAGTAACTACTGAGTGATACGCTTCTAATAGCAACACAAAAGCCACCAAAACTGTTTGTGTTGGAAGAGTTACAGTAGAAATTTGGCCAAACAAGAAAAAGAATTCTATAAGCAGCTGAAACAAATCTAAAATTAATTTTTTACTCCTTAAAACATTTTATCAACAGCTGTTACAAGCGAATGGCCATAAATAAGGCAAAACAACTAAAAATCAATGTCTATGCAAGGTCCCAGGACAGATTTGTTGAAGCCATTCGACACCTTGCTTTCCCACTGCTGCGTGTTTCAGCCTTAACCATGAGAAATTTCAACCACTGGCGCAAACTATGGTCTCAAAAATTCTCTGTCAAGCTCGATTATTTCCCCACTTTCTCCATTCTGCCTTTTTACACCTCCCCGTGTATCGTCCCAGCCAGGGCTCTATAACTCGTTTCAGTTCAGCTCGAGCCCGTGCTGCAGCGCAGCCAAGTAACTGTCCGCGAGAAAGTAAAAATCTTAGTACGGTTCCAGCCAGAGACTTTTTATCTTTAAAATACAGCATTTCGAAGCCTAACGCCCTCCGTTTTTATTAGCTATTCTTGAGGGGTGCTTAGCCGGCAAGTGCAGCATCTGCCACCGGCTCGTCGCGGCTTTCGCAGCCTGAGTGCAAACTTCCCATCCTGCGCACAAATAACGTTTTACGGGGCCGCGCGGCGGGTGGCGGCGGTGGGATCTGCTGTTCCCAGGCTGCCGGTCCCTCCCGGACCCAGGCACCGCAGCAGCGTGCGGGATGAGACCCTTTTCTGAGCAAAGATGGGACCTCGGTCGCTGCGGAGAGCAGCCCCTCTCCAGTAAACTATCCTTTTTCACAAGAAACCATCCTTTTTACCCCGTTCTAGCTCACTACGGCAAAGGGCAAAGGAGGGGCTGCTGTTGTGGTTCTGAGACAATTCTCCATGTGCGCCCAGCAGGTACAAACCCCGCACTGGAGTCCACTGTGCGTAGCCGGTGATGTTAATTTACCATGAGGGGAAAATTCCAGTATAAGTGGTCTCTACTGCGTATAAAACACTCCGTACTAGTGACATTTGCCTCTTCTCTTAGTGATAAAATATATTTATTTGTGAAGTAGATCTTAATCTATCGCAGAAAAGCGTTTTTAGTTTTTCACAGCAGCATTTATAATGATTGAAAGTGTAGGCTGGAGAGGACATCTTTCTGTAGCAATGAACAAAAATAACTTTTCAGCATTACCGTATATCAATAGCCAATTATTTTTGTATGGATGGGTTCTGGCTGGCTGCTAATGGACTGACAATGAGATAAGTCTTCCAGGAGAGAAACCATCATTTTAAAGATGGAGTGGCTGGCCTTTTAATTTTAAGGTATTACCAAAATCACACCTTTCACCTTTAAAAATTGTAAACGATCGCAGCCTTGTTCTAAATCATTTAATTGCTGTTTGAACTGAGCCTGGCTAATGCTTTGCAGGGGTTTGTCTTTCTTAGCACTGATGGTGCCATTTACATTTCCGAATTTTTCTTGGAGACCGACGTCCTCCTTGCTCGTACTCCCCCTCCCAGCCTGCCTTCTGGCCATCTGTCTGCAGAGGCAATTTAAGGAATCTGGAGCCAATTCACCCTTGCTCGTATGTATGTCCTGAACTTGATATACAGCGTAGATATGCACAGGCATAAAGTAAAGCCTATTAAGCGATGAGATAAAACGCAAAGATGCTTTAGAAAACTTTTCCCAATGTTTCCGATGAGGCAGGCTCGCATTTCTTGCTGGTTTTTCTCCTGCTTTGGTGCATATCCTTTCATCTTCACCTGCTTCATTCATCTGCCCCTTTCTCTCTGACATGGGGAGTTTTGGCGGCGTGGATGAGGAGTCTGGTACCTCTGACCGACTGCCTACTCGTCTGCTGTACCGCTTCCATCATAACAGCTCTGGTAAAGCTCCTCGCTTGAAACTTCCTCTTGAAAACAAGCTTAAAAGAAAGATCACCATATGCTCAGAACACGCACCAAGACTTTCCCATGACCTGACTGTCCATACGAATAGCCAAGGAGCTTGGGAAAAATATCTGAACACCTTATTATTATCCATGCCCGTGGACCAAAGGGCTTTCTTGTCTTCAGCTATGCACTGCCCACCATCTTTGATGGTCTCTTCTCGGCATCTGGGAGAAGAGACCAATGAAATATTCAGAGATGGGTAAATTGAGGAGAATATGTGCCATTCCCAAAGCCCCAAGTTTGGCCACTGGCTGTGGGACGCGCTGACGCGGGTCTGGCCATCAGCCCTGCAGTTAGCCTTGCGCCTTTGGTTTCCCAAAGTGATGGAGACGGAGGGAGCCACTGAAAGTTGCCACGTGGGTTTTAATTGAGGTATCCGGGGCTACTTATTTGAACCCTCTGCATGTCCCCTGCACAGCCAGCTGTTCTGACAACTCCTGAGAAATAAGAAATGTGCCTTGAGTTCCTGTGACATTTTATATTCCAAACTTTGCCCAGTGGCTGATGGTTCCTTCCTCAAAGTGACATATTGATTGTGGGTACACGTAGGGCGAGTATGATTGTGTTCAGTATTTTGAGCTCATCATCTGTTATCCCATTCCCATTGTCATCCGAGGCCCAGACAGTATCAAATTGGAAGCAGTAGTGTAGAAAATTACAAACAAATCAAAAAAGACTACAGCTGTGAAATGAATCAAACCACTGTTTCTACGTTTAGTATTTCCTTTGGTATAAAACATCTTTTACAATTTATTTTTTTATTATTTTGGGCTTACAGCTATGAAGGCCGGGACGAAGCACTGCAATCAGAGGGCTGGAGCACCTCTCCTATGAGGAGAGGCTGAGAGAGCTGTGGAGAAGAGAAGGCTCCGGGGAGACCTTATTGCCGCCTTCCAGTCCCTAAAGGATGCCTACAGGAGAGCTGGAGAGGGCCTTTTTACAAGGGCATATACTGATAGGACAAGGGGGAATGGCTTCAAACTGGAAGAGAAGAAATTTACATTAGATATTAGGAAAAAAAATTTCACTGAGGGTGGTGAGCCCCTGGGGCAGGTTGCCCCGAGAAGCTGTGGCTGCCCCATCCCTGGAGGTGTTCAAGGCCAGGTTGGACGGGGCTTGGAGCAACCTGGGCTGGTGGGAGGTGTCCCTGCCCAGGGCAGGGGGTGGGACTGGATGGTCTTTAACGTCCCTTCCAACCCAAACCATTCTATGATTCTATGATAATGCAGCAGCCAGCGTTTACCGGCACTTACCAAACAGAGCAATCGCTCGCTAAAACCTGATGAGGACAGAGAAGGATGGGTCACCAAGGGCAGCACCTGCCTAGACCTGAGCCTCGACCCATTTTGAGCACCCAAAGGATGTGCTACTGCTGCGGAGCCTCATCCATAGACATCCCGGCTGGTAATGACATGGGAGAACAGTGCCCACAACAAACTCCTGCAACTTTCTAGCTCTTGACCTTGGTCCTCTCCATTTGCTGCATCTTAAATGGAGTGGTGCCGTTAGGAAAGTTCAAGTCTGAGCTCCATGTCAGCTTTTCAGAGCAGCCCCTCGACGCGTGAATGCCCTACCCTGAGCGCAGGCTCTAAATATGTGTGTGTTTGTATGAAGATGACCGCATTAAACTTGAGCAGAAATAAATGGTAATTTAACTGGCACGGATACACAAGGCTGACATAATCTCTAAAGGTTTGAGGCTGCTATTAAATTTGTTCCTCCTTATTAATTTGTGACCAAGAGGATAATGAAAAACTGGCAACTCTAAAGTTGACATAAAAAGTAAGAGATATACAGTTGGCATGGATAATTTTATGCGCTGTCAAAGTGAAAAGGCTTTGCTAAATGTATGTAGGCAAAGATACACACTGTCATCTTAATGAGTATTTAAAAGACGGACTCTTAATAATTGAATCATGACTCTTGTCACATTTGTATTTGTTTAATATCTCTAGTTTTGGTTGGATCTGGTTTTGAGTTCCTATTTTAATCAGATCTGATTTAGCCTCTTGGTTCAAATAACTAAAAGCGATGAGCATGAATCTTCTTGTCCTATTACCTCCTCAGCTGCTTGTTTCCAGCGAATACAATGTTCTTTTAAAAACTCGTGTTTAATTATTGCATTTAGATAGCAGGACTGGACAAGGGTGGGCAGGAGGGTGATTCGCTGTTGTTCAAAGTTTGAATTTTCAGAGATGAAACCTTATCTTCCTCTTCTGAACATCACTCAGTAGATTTTGGAAGTGTTTCGGATGGCTCAGATGGTTACCAGTTAATTCCTTTGCTGGTAGAAATCAGGGAGTCTTGGCTATGTGCATTGCTGTGTTGTGGGCTTGTTTTTTTTTTTTTTTTATTCAATAATAAAAAAAAAAAAAGAGCCCAATAAGAGAAGACCATCTGTTCTTCAAAACTCTTTCCTTTAAACTAACTGCCGTGGTCACCCTTGAATGCTATCGCATCTTCAGTGACACGGAGCTCTGCCTCGCCAATCTGGTGTTTAAAATTTCTCATCAAATTCCTGAAGTGGCATCAGTCAAAGCTGACAATGGGTTGCACATTTCCAGCTCCTCTCACGGAAGTACGCGAGACCGGGACCGGCCCGAGTCTCTCCCTCTTCACAGTCCTTATATTTGCCCACGTCTTATTAAACATATTGTCACTTGCAGCTTCAACTGCTCTCAACTTGCAGAGTGCTTTTGCTTGCTGCCTTGTTTTCTAGTTTTAATTTATTTATTTTTAAAACTGAGTGGAGAGGAGGATGCTTAATTCTCATTTCAGTGAACTGGCTATTCTGCATTTAAAAAAAAAAAAAAATTAAAAAAAAAATTGCAGACTTGTTTTTCCCCTTTTTCTACGTAGGAATCTTCCCTTCCTCACGTCTGTCTTTAAAATAATCCATTTTTCTTTTCCTTCTAACTCCAATCACTGTTTTTTGGGCCTCTCCAATTCCCAGTTCAAAGGAAAGCGACAATTATTTTGCTTCAAACTCATCCAGCCCTGAAGATGAGGAATTTATCAGTTTTTCATCGCCAGCCCGCTCTGGAGCAAGCAGCAGTTTATTTCTCCGGTTCCGTAACGGAACCGTTTGCTTTGCTTAGCCGTGGCAGGCAGGTGGGCCGGTGCGGGGGGGGGACAGTAAACTCCCCCCGGCAAAGCTCCCACCGTTCCCTTTCAAAACCCCCCCTCGGGATGCAGCCAGGCTTCCACGGGGATTTTAAAAGGTCTCAGGGCAGGTTGAAAGCGTTTGAAAAGGAGGGGGCTGGAGCTGGATGCAGGTCAGGGGTGCCTGGAGGGGTTCCTGCCAGTCACGTTTTATAAAGAGTATTTTCCAAAGGTTGGAAGAAATCGAAAGGTTTTGAACCAAAATATCAGCGAACCGCACAGGACCCGAGCGTGTAGAGAAGACGCTAAAAATGACTGTTGGTACCTAACCGTGCCAACGGTGGGAAAGGGAAGTCTGGACATCCTGAGACACCTGGGTGAGGAACGTGGTCACCTTCGGCACCCGATAGCTGATGGAGGAGCGGACGGGCGCTTTACACCAGCCGAGTTGCCCAGCGCATGCACCGCGTGGGGTAAACGCTTTCCGCGTTCAGCCATCGGGAGTGAGATGCTGAGGTTTGGGCACCGGCGTGAACACAGCGGGGACCGGAGGCGGGTGAGCCCCGGGGACGCAAGGTGGGGACCCAGCACCCCCCGGGCTGGGGTCTGGGGAGGGCATGTGTGGCACGAGGAGGTCACAGCGGGCGCTGCCACGTCGCACTGTCCCCTTCGCCTTGGCTGCAGGGTCACGCCGAGGCGCGGCAGCCCCAGCCCGTGCATTTAGGATGGCGGGAGATGATGTAAAATGAGCAAAATGTGTCTGCTGCTACCAGCGTCTCGCGGGACCTGTCACCCAGGGAAGCTCTTGGTGGCGAAGGAACACGACTGCCTCCCCGCTCTGCGTCCTCCAGCGGGCGTGGGTATAAATAAATTGGGGCCGGGCAGATACCACGGATGTCTATTAATGCATCTCGTGTTTATGTCCGTCTTTAAGAGATAGAGAGAGGTTACTAAATACTTCAAATTGACAGCACAAACATCTTCTCATAGAATAAACGATGTCGGTAAGCGGCAAGACTTTTCTTCCTTCGCTTTGGGAAAGGGGGAAGACTTGTCTCCACTGATATTATTTCCGATTTTTTTTTTTCCCTCAGGAAAGAGAAAAAGATCTCACTGGAGATAACGTGTTTGTCTCTGGTTAGATTCAGCATATTTTTTCTTTTTTTTTTAAGACCTCAGACCTCTTAAACCTATAGGCCAGCTGTGAAATACACACTCATTTCTTCTTTTAGGACACTCTAGGAAGACCGCCCTTATATTACCCACTCACAATTCACAGTGGGTACTCCCCATTTTATTACATTTGTGATTTCTTTTTAAATCCAAACCTTAAATCAGCAGTTTCAGATTGTTTCCTTCCTAAAGAAAGA